>NW_021940208.1:13836375-13994669 GCF_001715985.3 Manacus vitellinus | reverse complement strand
CTGCCAAAATCCAGCACTTCGCCACCCTCGCCGCTGCCTCGTGAGCGGTGTGCGTGTTGAAATACCCCTTTTCCCTGTGAAAGGCACTCGCGCAAATGACGCAAAAAAGGCTCATTTGGAGTGTCCGGGTTCTGCGATCAGTCCCTGCCGGGCTGCTGTGCATGGGGAAGGTGAGCTCTTTCCCACTGCCCTGCGTTGGGCCAGTGCTTGTGGTTGGCGGTGGGACACGGGCACAGGGTTACTTCTGGACAGTTGTGTTAGCAGGAGGAAGGAGAGGAGGAATCGTTTGGGGGAGAATCCTCTTTTCAGTTGTTTTCACTCTTACCGTGTGCCCGTTTACGAAGAGGAGCACGGTTTGTATGATAATGAAATCTTTGAAACGCTTCCCCCCATCATAGACCTCCAATACAAAGTGGACGGTCCCTGCTTCCATGAATTTCTGATCAAAAAAAACCCCAAAGCAATACCCGTAAATTGAGAGAGGGAAGCCTGTTGTAGCAGTTTCTTTAAACTCTTTCCTTCTGCAGCGAGTGCGAGTTCAGCTGACGCCGGTACCCGCACAGGGAAACAGCTCGCTGGCTCAGGCGAGCTTTAGTTTGTTGTCTGTGTCCCGACTCCGGAGAGCCACTAGCACACGCAACCTGTTGGTGAATTAAGAAACAGGAGAGTGAATAGATAGTGCTGCTGGAACAACAGGCATCAGCATATAATTTCAGTGTGGTTGGTTGTTTGCTGCCAGAGCAGCTATAGGTATTTCTCAAATGAAGCAAAATAATCAGTTGCTCAGAAATAGTTTAACTTGATGCAACTGAAGTAATGCTGTACTTATTTGAAGTGTTGTATCTTCGGGGTAATGGACAAGCTTCTAATTAGTACAGAACATATAACATTTTGGAAAAGACTTGAACACTGTTTAGTCAGAATGGCTTACAACTCAAAAATAATTCTGAAAAATAATTTCTCCTGATGGTAGGAAGGCTATTGATACATTCGTACTGTAGGCAAGGTGCAGATTAGATGGATTTGGAGTTATCCAAATCCAGACATACAGTCAGAAATGCTTAGACAGAATGAGACACTCCACATATCTTTTAGAACATACAATCATCTTATTTTTTTGCTAAAAATGCAAATCACAGGAAGATTTTAAAAAGCAGGCAGCTTGTCTTTCTTTGTAAATCATCTGTAATATTTAGTGTTCCAGTTTCTTGGCTTATCTTACATATTTAGTTTAAAAAAAAAAAAGCCCTGCAAAATATGAAACAGGTTTGCACTTAGCTCCACTACTTACTGTTGTTGTTGCTCTCATTCATACTGTCTGAACGACCAATGTTTCTTTCTGGTTTAGCAGTATTGTAGATGTAAGCCTAGGAAGTTGCCAGCTGGCTTGACCCAGCATTATTAGACTTGGCCTTAGGCTAAAGGTCGCAGAAGTTCTTTATGTGAAGTGTGTGTGTAAGTGGGAATGCAGTCTTTTGCTGCGAAAAGGTGGGGGTCTTGCAAGCTCTCTCAGCGTGTCCAAGGCCTGAGGATTGGCACAGGGACTGAAAAGGAAGAACAACCCAGATGCCTAAACACAGCCATATGGTGCCTGCTGCTGTCAGGAAAAGAAAGACAATTATAGACTAATTAATTGCTCTGTATCTTCTAGCTAGTTATGATGTAATCTGAAGAAGGTTGCAATACTATTGTGTTTTATTTTTTTAACAGGGCTATATTCTGCCCAAGTAGAAAAAATTCTGTTCTTGGGATCTTTTAGTTGCTTTTGTTTTCACTTAGGACAATGAAAGCTTGATTTGTTATTGACTAATAGCCAATTTGTGAAAACATCAAAACCTAGATGAACAGCTTTAGCACTCCCTTTAAAACAAGTGGCAAACCCTTTCCAGTGTGCGTGTGGGCATTTATGTCACTCTCATTCCTCTATGAGTTAGTGTTGGTGGATATCTGTAGGGAGTACCAAGTGGAGGAGCTCAACACCTCAAATGCATTATAGGTGTTTTTTAGTTAACAGAGCATTTAAATCGTAGCAAAGGAGGTTGACGTGGGTTGATCTCGAGTGGTTAGTCTGTGCTCCTGCATTTCAAACTGGTGAACCATCCCAGAAGAGTCTTGGGTCTGACTTCACTGCTGCATTTCAGTCCTTGGTTGTAGAGGAAAGCTCGAAGTGGACTCTGCGCTGATGAGGAAGTGGTGATGGGCTTCAGAGGTGAATGTGTTTCTCTTGGCCTTCACAGTAGTAAGCTGCTTGCTAGGCAGCGAGAACTAACGGTAAATGTATGGAAATGGTTATTTTGTTGGGAAATGCTATAGCTGTCACAGGAAGGGCTGCCACAGTGAAGTTTTTTAATCTGAGCATGTGAAAATAAAGAACAATACTTTGTGGAGAAGCTCTTTTTCAGTTATAAATGTGTATGATCACAAGCAAAGCACCTTTTAAAAAAAAAACAAGTCAGCTTCTGAGTGACGGAGAGAAACATGCAGTGTGTTACCATCGGCAGTATTTGCGATTTGAAAACAACTGAGCAGAATTCTGACTTTACCAGCGCAGTGGCTGGAGCAGCATTCAAAGTCACTTTACAAGTGCTAATGACAGCAGCAGAAGCAAACCTGCATAGGCAGCATTGCTAGATGACATTTCTGATTAAACTGTCTTTAATCCTGTTCCAAATGCACCGTTATTTAATGTTTCTGATGGTGATGTATGAAAACTTAGTTAAGGTAGAATTCTTGTTGTAACTTTGTGCTTCACAGGGATCACAAGCTGCACAGTAGCTCAGCTGCATAGTTGTTCTCTGCTGCATGTCAGAAGAGGTGCATAAAGCTGTCTCAAAGTCTTTTTTTTCTGTGTTGGGATGCTATCTGCTCTGGTTCTTTGTCTTCTGCTGTTACTGTGCAGCTCTGTTTACCCCTCTTTTCCCTTTCTTCCCTATAAGGCACAGCTAATGAAATATCATATACCCCCTCGCCTCCTTTTTTTTTCCCCCTTCGTCCTTCCAGCTCTGGGGAGAATTGTTACCTTCAGGCTTTGCCAAGATATTCATGTGGAAAGGCAAAATGTCTTGTCTTTCTGTTATTTGCTTTGTTATTGAAATACTAGAAGTTGCTATGGTTAGAGTCATCAATATTTCCATTATAAATCTTCTTCATAAACTTCTGAATCTAGGCTCAGCTAGTGTAAAACAAACAAAATATTAAGTGAGGAAAAAAACATTTCATGAGCATACTCTTCCCTAATTATGAAATAGCATAGGCTTCTCCGGGATTTGGTTATGCAATTGGATGGGAAACTTGCCACAGTTAGGGTACTGTAAAATTCTTAAATGTTGTAGTTTTTGAAAGTTTTATTTTAATTTATTTTGAAAATTAAACTTAAAAGAAAAATGAATTATTTATTGATTATGTTGAGAAGGCCTTTTGGAATCCTGTTATTGAAAACAGATAAAGTGAAAATCATTAAAGGGTATCCAGCTGTGACAGCTTAAGAGGTTAAACTGATTCACTTTCACTTGATTAATTGTCATGCTGTCCCTTCAGAGGCATTCACACTATGAACTTAATTCCATGTACTTTTTGTTTTCTTTTGTTTCAGACACTGTCGGTCTGCAAAATGATGATTCCACAGATTTTCATTTTCTGTAGGAAATGTGAAGATTTTGAGCTGAAGTAAAACATTGGCAGAAATCTCTTGAGAATTTTGCCTTTTTCTCTTCAAAGGATTATGTTTACAAGAAATTGAAAATATCAAGTGACACTTTTTTGAAATACTTTTAAAAAAACAAAGCATAAAGCTGTATTTATGCTCAGAGAAAACTGGATTAACAATGAGGCCAAAGACTTTTCCTGCTACGACATATTCTGGAAACAGCAGACAAAGGTTACAAGAGATTCGAGAAGGTTTAAAGCAGCCATCCAAATCTTCAGGTCAGGGACTGCCTATTGGACCAGGCAGTGAAACTTCTCTGGACCCTAAGATTTTAATAGGGAAGGATGCTGCAAGGCAGCAGCAGATGAGACAAACGCCCAAGTTTGGACCATATCAGAAAGCTCTGCGGGAAATTAGATATTCTTTGCTGCCCTTTGCTAATGAGTCGAGCACCACAGCAGCTGTTGAAGTGAACAGGCAGATGCTCCAGGAGCTGGTGAATGCAGGTTGTGATCAGGTACGTACCAGTTTGGAGGGGAGGGGGTTGTCGCTGCTGTCAAAACAAGTTTACACTCAGGATTGAAGAAAGGATTTTGATGGTGGCTGTCAAAATAACAGAATCATAGACATGCACCAATTCCTCTGGCAGTTGTGTTGCTGTATGACTAGCAGAGTAGATGGACTTCCTTTTGAGAGAAGTGCCTAGTTTGGGATTAATTCATGTTAAAGACAGTCATGGTGACCTCTAGGATTCTTTTATGATTTCTTCAGTTGATATATAAGACAGGGTAACTTGCCTTATTTTTTTTTATTTCTTCTTTTTTGTTCTTAATTTTTCTCTGCAACAGCTGTGAGTAATAGGGTGGAATTTTGTCTAGCAGATCTAAGCTCTGCTCACTGTCAGAAGCAACTGTAAGAAATGACAGAGACAGTATATGGTATTTGAAGAAGCTCCCTTTCTGTTGGCCAGAAGCAGGTGGAATTGGCTGGATGTTCAGCAAACAGCAGTGGTTCAGTACACACCTGTTTTTCCTCACCTCTCTCCTTCTATTAAGAGGTGGTAGCCCTGCTCAGGGTGTAGAGGTGATTTTTTTTTTTTGGTCATTCTGGGATTGATACTAGAATGTTTTCTTAATTCAGAGACCATTCACTTGGTGCAGAACACAGTCTTTTTGTGTTGATCTATCTTCATCTTGCTTGTGCATCCAGTATTGGTATCGACTTTCACCTCTGTCCAACAACAGTTCAAAATTTTGCTTTTTAGAGACAAAGTGCTGGTTTGAGTTCAGATTCTGATTGTTGTAGGAACAACTTTTTTTCCATGTCATTAAATGGCAGTTGTTGACAAGCTGAAACATTTCCATTTATAATCCTTGATTTAAATTGGAGAGATTTAAAACCAGAGTGCTTTCAGTGGCATTTCCTGGATTTCAAAACTTAGCCTCCATGTAGTCATGGCAGAGTGTGAGTCTCTTGACTCTCCTACATTGTGTTCTGAGTCTGTATAACAAAACTAACATCAAGCATTATCGTAAACAGGGTGCATTTCCCTGGAGCTACATAAATACTAATTAGTGCTGTTTCTATTCCAAGGCGTTTATGCTATGTGAGGTAATCAGAGCTAGAGTAGGTTGCAGATCCAATGAGAAGGGCTGCAGTATAAGTAAACACTTCCTAGTCCAGTGAACCAAGATGCTGTACTGAATTATTTAAGTGGAGAAACCAAGGATTTTCTCTGATCTTAAGTACGCCATGAAAACAGTGTGTTTTAGAACTCTACCCTCTAGAGTTCCCTGGCTGTTTAGGATGAGAACACTCCCTGTGCGTATGAGCCAAGGTTAAATGAGCACAGCTGGATTCTGGATTGGAAGTGCACGTTTGGTAGGTTACACGGACAAATTGTTCACACACAGAACAGGCTCGTTGGACTGAAATCTTGGAAAGTACTTTGAACACACTACAGCCCAGTAGTGTTAAACCAATGTATAAAACAGAAATATCTGACCACCTGTTAAATCTCTTGGTATTTAAGGAGGTGTAATGGACTATAAAGTTTTTTATATATTTAGCTATTTTGACTTCAGTGTTCATACAATGATATTGCTTCTTATAGAGCGCTGAGCCCAGTTCTGACTCTGCTGTGGAGATTTTTGATACTTCCTTAAATTTATCTGCACATTTTTGGTTGTTTTCTTTTTTTCCCCTACTCATTGGCCATGATCCTTCCATCCTCATATTTAGAGTTTCTCCCAAGGTTGACTTGTTGCCTCGAGATGGCATTATTGGGCCTATCCCTTAGCCGTGTTTGGCATTCAGCTCTAGGCATAAGCAGATCACATTTGGCTGGAGTCCACATAGAGATTTCGAGACGACTGGAATCCTGTGGCTAAAAATGCTGGGTTTTCTGATGTGAGTCCAGGCCATATGAAGGTTGGCTGTCCTGAAGGGCTGTGAATGAATGGATTCTCTTGAGATGGTTTGAACGGCATCTGGCCCTAGGGATGGCATGGTGTAGCGCGATAGACTTGATTACTCTCTCTAGTTTTTTCCCTTCCTGAGCTGTTTTGAATCAGATGCCGAACTGTTTCAGATCATGATGTCTGGTAAATTATCAGTCCCAAGCTACCCTGTCCCTGGTTGTGAATCAAAGCCTTTAAATGCCTACCACATGGACATTTTCTGTAGTCCTGTAGCTAACAGATCTCTGATTTGATGGAGAACTGAAGGCAGCTTCGCTTTCTTTGGGGATGGTTTTATATAACTCTGAACCCAATGCTAGTGTGAGGTTGGTAAATGGGCATTGAAGCCCACCTCCCATCTTTGCCCTCAAATCCCAGGAGCAGAGGTTTTGAGGTTAAGGATTTCAGTTCATGAATAGCTAATGGTCTACTCGAGCCTTCCTCTACTGCAAGTCTGCAGAGTACAGGATCTTACACCTCCCCATCCTGCTTCATGGTACACAGGTCAGCTGTTCAGCAGCTGCAAGCCTCCCGAAGTTGGCAATTTGTCATAAGAAGCTCTAATTGTGGGTGTTCTAGGAAGCTGTGAAGAACGAATAGATAGCTATAACATTCAATTTGATCTTACGGGAACTCCATTTTCAAGCTGAATTTGGGCTGATGGTTTTTGATGTTCTAGATGGAACACTGAAAAGTAATCCTAACCTTGTGGGTAATCTGTTCTGGTGGACACCATGCAAGGATCAGGATTTTTCTTCAGTCTGTCTATTAGGCCACAATAAGGATTTTTGGAAGAGCGAAGGGAAGCAGTGGCAATTGAGAAGGAAGACAAATTTTAGAGGCTAGGGAAAGGATACTTCTACTTATTACTCTTACTAGCTCCACTCATATGGTATAGTTAGTTTTTAACAACAACCATTTTACATCTTACAAGAGATGTTGCTTATTAGGGTTTGTAGCAACCTGTTCTGCCTAAATGACTCTAAGTTTTAAGATGAAGTTGAAATTGGTTTAATTAAATAAAAAGGAAACATAACATTTTAATACTTTACTGTTGCTCTGTGAAAGACTCACACAGCCAGGAAATCGGTTATAAACCGCTTGGTAAACTTAACAAGTATATGAAATGCGGTGTAATTCATGAATTAAATACCAAATTCTTGTGTCTTTCAGTTACAGTCATTGTAGGTGTTACATGTGAAAACAGATTTTTTTTTTAATTGGTTAGAAAGTTGCCAGTGTCCTTTTAAATGACCCATATTCTTTCAGAAAGATTTATTTTTCAGCCACTGTGCAGTTTATGATTTTACAGTGAGATCTGGTCCCCTGAACTTAATGGGGACTTTGCAAGTGACCTGAAAGAAGCCAGAATTACCCACTTTTTTTAAAAAAAGAGATAAAGAACAAAATTACATGCATAATTAGTCATCGTTTTTCTGAAACAAATGGAGTAACTTGGCTGTTGTTTGCTTAAGTCATCTTCTCAACAGTAATTGTTTAGCGAGTTTGAATCAAAAATAATTAGTGCAGCCTAAATAGTTTTGAAACTCGTAGAACATGACTGCTAAAGACCAGATCTTTTTTGTTGCAAAAGCTTGAAGCCAAAAGCACTCCTAATATACCATTCTTTAGTAAATAAAACTCGGTCTTGGAAGTGTAACTTGCAGTCACTGTAGAGGGACAAGAGCATGGAGCATCTGTCCTGTGGGATGGTAAACCGCTGGAATCACCTGGGGCAACTGGATGGTGTTTGGCGTTTGGGGTGTGGTGGTAAATGCAGCTGCTGTTGTGGATTGAATTTTTCTAATGAATAGATGCAATTGAGCATATGATCAGTGACATTCCAGCAACCTGAATGGGCTGTACTGTACTTACTGTACTTCCTTAGAGCATAAACAGCCACTGACATTGTAACTTAGAGTGGGCTGCAGCAGTTCTAGATGAACTGTGGAATGTTACACACTTGTCACTTTTGTGGGTTTTTTTTTCCTTCCCTCAAGCAAACTTTCCTTTGAGCAATGGTGCCTTTTCTGGGTGAAGATTTCTAGACGTGGTTTGTTTGGGCAGCTGTTTTTAAGAAAAAAAATCGTGTTTTAAGAATTTTTTATAGGCTATGTACCTCCAGTAACATGCTATCCACTGTACAACCATGGATATGTGAGGTGAGGAAGTTTTTACACTTTTTTTTTTTTCAGAGACTTTTTAAAATATATCTGTAGTAAAACATGTACACCCCACCTGTGCTAATATCAGGACATTCTGAAGGGGAAGAGCTGTCCATTGATCACTAATCGTATTGTCTTTCAAGGAAGTGGAATGGTGTCTGTGGATACTGTAGTGTGTCTTAAGAATATCAAGTTAACCAAATTGTCATCTGTATAACACTGAATTAATGGGATTCAGTTTGTAGAGGTGGGGTGGGTTGAAATTCTATTCTGCTTTTGCTGTTTTATATAGGATTTTTAGGTCATGCTGGCACCTATGATCCTTGTGCCATCTAGCAGTGTGTTACTGAGCAGTATGACTTTTCATCATATTGTTGGAGTGATGAGAGGAAGTAAATACAATGCAGAGTTTTGTTTTAGTAACAAGTTTACTAAAGGTTTGGTGTAGTATAATATCTATTGTGATGTATTTGTTAAGAGAACAAGTCTAAAAAGACAGCTTGCGTTCAAGGTGAAGGGCAACAAATTTTGTAACAGCTCTGAGTAAACGGGGGAATTAATTTCATAACATTGACCTGTCATATAACAAAATTTTGTGTTCTGCTTGGGTAAACTTTACCTGCATTAGGAGTTCTGCCTGCCCAGCTATTTACCAAAACCTCCGGGATGAATGTCTTACTCATTCTCTGGGTGTTTCTGTTCAGATTGTTTTGTTAATGAAAAATGACTGACGAATGAGCTGTTGTAAGATTGCCTGGGTTATACTGTGGGACATACATTAAAGGTGGTAAGAGTCATTACAAGCTATGTTGTAGGTCAGGAGGATATAAGTATTCTTGGGTTACAGGGAAGAAAAAAGGGATGTTCAAATGAGGGCACTTACTGCTGAATGCAGGAGAAAGGTTTTATTTTAGCAACTGAAATAGATCTGGTAATTCAGGCCAGCAGTCTCCTGTGTGTTCCATTTGCATCCCTCATTTGAAGGTAAGTTGTTCACTCTGCCTTCTTTTTACTAGGTGTTTTGAGAGCTTGTTTCATAACCTTTTCCTATACTTTTTTCTTTCTCACCTCCCTTTTTGGTTTCAACCTTTTTCTCATTTCTCAGAAGTTTCCAGTATAATCCAGTGTTCTTCTATCAGAGCATTGTAACGGAATGTGTTTTCCCACTAATATGCCTGAAGTGAGTGCCTTAAGTGATTTCAGTTCTTAGTGGCTTCAGAAAAAAAGTGAGTCATAGCTTTCCAGGGGCTGAAAGCAAGAGGCGAGGATTGCTTTTGAGCTGATACCTGCTGACACCTCTCTCTCCTAAGCCCTTTCTCTTGTCTCCAGACTACCTGTGTTGCTGTCACTTCTCGATGATACTTAGTGAATATACTTAGATTCTCTGTATCATGTCACAACTCCCACAATGTATTTGGGAAGGGGTTCTTGATATTGTTCTGTATGAGCATGGCTTGGAGTATGCTGGTCCTGCAGAAGGAAGAAAAGTATTTTCCCTCAGAGTTTTCCTAGTGGTGGAAGTATTCCTTAACAGTATAATAAGTAATTGAATGTTCTCCTTCCCTTGACAAGATGTGGCTTTGTGGCAGATGGTCAGTAATATGGCACTGAACAAGACTACATTATGTTTTAAAGTCTGCCCATTATTCCTGTTGGACTCCTTTCTTCTTTATCTAACTGTAGAATAAATTACCTCTTGGTAGTAGGGTTATGTTTGAAATGACAGAACAGGAATCAGATGCCAGACTTCAACTGTAGATGTGTGAATCTTAAGTTATGTTAAACCAGTGCTTCCCTATTTCTCATATCAGATAAACATTGTAGAAGCTTAGGAGTTAATATAAAAGTCTAAAATTATGTCTTGCTGTAGCAGGGTACAGGATTAACTTGCATTGGATACTTAAATTGTATTTATTAAAATTTAATTGCCAGGAGAATGTTGAGCTGTGGATTTTTTTTTAATAAAAAAAGGAAATGGCTTCTTCACAGTCACTAAAAATTCTACATAAGCATTTACTTCAGTCTGCGAATAAAAAAGCCCTTGTGACCAAAAGTGAAGATTGCCGTTATTATTTTAACAGGAAGTTGATATCACAATAGTAGTAGGGTGTAACTGTTCCTTTTGCAGTTTTTTTTGTTTTTCTCAGCCTAAATCTCTGCTGTTCTTTTCAGCTTGTATCTGAGAGGAACCAATGGGATTTTATAACGAGACTTAAAATAGCATTTCTTCTATTGGGGTCAGAGTGGTTTTTGGTTGTCTGTGGGATTTTTTTTCTTTCTCAAAAAAATTGAATGATGTTTTTAAACTTAGAGAGATTTCAGTAGCACTGGATGCAAAACTTTTGCATGCTACAGTCTTTAGGGGCAATCCAAGATGTGCATTTAGAACTTATTTTGTTCAACCTAGGAACGCTTTTCTGGTAGTTGCTAAACTAAATAAAAAAATATATTAAAACTGCCAACTGAATATCAGTAGAATGCAAATAAAAGCCCATGGCTACTTTTCCTGTGATATAGAGGTACGTGCCATATTTCTGTGGAGTGATTTTTGTTATTATTAATTTTCTTTTTCCTAAAGCATGGGCGAATATCCATAAAGTAACTTACAAGAACATTCCTTTTTCCCCATTTTTTTCTTACTGTGCCCCCATATCAAGCAGACCACAACCTGTTGGCGCTCCCAAGGGCCCAGAGTTCAAATCCCGCTCAGCAGCGGCTTGTGTGGTGACTCCTGTGGAATGTCCATGTCCCATGTGTGTTGTCCATTTGTCCCCCTAAACTTCCAAAAATCAGGTTCTAGTACTTACAGTCTTTGCTCCTTGGGGTACTGCCTGTTTCTGTGACTAAAGCAGATGAGGAGAGATATGAGACCTTCATGTCTTTTGGTGGTGGAAGCTGCTGTTTTTCTCATGTAGTGGATATGTCCATATGTCCATTAATTCCCCACCGTTGCCTTGAATCTCTCTTAAGAAACAGCTGGGTAGACCCAGGTTTTCCTTTCCTTGACTTAGGAAAGAATTCTGGCTGGATTGCAAGCTGCCTCACTATGGACACAGCTACTCTAGAGTAGATATTCTACAATTAAGTTCTGCTGGAACAAATGCAGTTTGCACTAGTAAAATCAAGAAGGGACAGATACACAATCTGTTTGCTTAAAGCTACAGTTGTTTGTGTTAATTTGGGCCTTATCTTTATATAGGTAATGTGTGTAGTATCTGAAATACATTCAACTTTGCTTATGTTCGTAACCTAATTGTGAGTGTAGCTTAGATCTGACATTTTTATGTTGCTTGGGTCCGAGGCTTAGGGTAGGAAAAGCTGGTCCTTAATTCTAAGTTTTCATCATTTGCTATCTTTTTGGAAAAAAAAAATTAAATTTAACAGTGTCTCTGATTACCAAATAAGAGGCTGAAGTTGCTGTGATATTGTGGTCTGTGGAGTTGCACTAGCAGTAGCATCTCATATTGTCCAGTCTTGAGAGCGATCCCAATTTCCAATCTTCAGAAGATGCTTTAATAAAAGCCTAGTGAAAGTCAACCAGTCAAACTGGTTTGCCTGCTCTACACATCTGCTGCAGGTCACCCAAAATACTGTTGCTGCTGGAATATTTTTGACTTTATATTACTTGGCAGCTTCTCTTGAGGTTGTTCTGTCAGCTTGATGGAGTCTCCCAGCTATGACTGCAGCACAGCAAAACTGGTTTGATTCTAATGGTCTTGTCCTGCCACCTGGACTGTCACTGGCGGTCCACAAGAAACTTCTTGGATACAAATGGACACAGAGAAATTAGGTTTCACCCAAGAGATGCATATATGCATAAATGTGTTATGATGCCTGCAGTGTCTGCATGGTACCAGCTGTTTGTGAAGAACTTAATCCATAGGATTTGGTACTGCACTGAAGATTTCTTTTTTAGTCTAAGTAAACAAGATTCTAATGATTGAGGCTGTGTTCTGCTTCCCTGCAGAGTGAAAGATGAATTTTTCCTGATGAGAAACTTGTGCTCTTCCTTTTGAGTGAATCCAAGTAATTAAAAATATTTCCCCAGGGAGGCAAAGGATGAAGAGAATGGGAGAGGATATGAAAATACTTTAAAAAAATTTATTTCTAGGTCAGTTAATTTTCAGAAGGCTGAAGCCAAAGAACGCTGTGTACCCCTAACTTTGTGAATCAGGTAATGGCTATGGCAAGGACAGTCTGTGAAAATTACTATATTCTGTGCTGCTTTGTGTTTAATTGTTATCAGTGTATGTGTGCGTATGTGAAACTGTTACTGTGACACACACTGTCTTCTATGCACGTAGAGAAATATAAAAGGAGTGTAAATGGAAAAATGTTGAGATTTAAATGTATGTTGCTTGCATGACCAAACATTTTGCAACTGTTTTCTATATCCTTCATTACTCCAGTGCAAGATTTGTAAATTACTCATTTAATCTGAAGCATGCAAAGATGCAGTTTCTTATTCCTTACATACATTTGGATTTTATACACCATTTATGAATCCGTTGGATGGGGGTTATTTCAAAACAGAAGAAAATGTCAGCAGAGACTCAGAGATCACTGTTGCTGATCTGCAGTTTAATTCCCTCCCTGTTTGTTTTGTTCTTCCATTCTATCAGCTCTTACATATCTTCAAGGCTATTCAAGTCTATACCTTCCTTTCTTTACCTGTTATGATATGTCATTGTGTTTTCTGCTCCAAAGGTTTGAATGACTAATATTCAACACCTCCTACAGGCCTTTCTCTATGTGCCTCTGAATACCCTAAATGAATTGATTTTTTTAATAATGGCAAGCTATTAAGAAAGAAGTCTTTTACAGAATTCTGCATTATATTTTTAGATTTGATGTGGCATCTTGAAGAATTATAGATGCAACTGTAATGGGACTTTGCCAGCACACCCCATATGTTTTCGTTTCTGCATCTTTTCTTCCCTTCAGTATCAGGACTCTGTAGTCTGTTCTTGAACTAATCACCTGCCCCATTCATGCTTTTCTTCCAGCTTTGCCACAGTCACTGAGTTCATTCCACTATCCTGCCAGATGTCAGCCTGATAAAGATGTATAAAATGTAATTTAAACAATGTATTTGGAACCTTGGAAATACTAACGTGTGGGGGAGTATCTTTGTTTACAAAAAAAAACCTATCTGGTTTTCCCAATTAAAACTGTAAAAAGTTGTGGCCATATGACAGAGATCTTTGAATCAAGACAAATTCACTCTGTGTTGGGATATTTTTTGTCCTGGCTCCAAACAAGTTCTCAGTAGTTTTCTCCAGAGATGTGCATTCCATCTTGCTGGAGCCTCTTTTTTTCTGATTGTCCAGCACAATTTCTTGATTGTCTTTTTAAATGATCCCCTGACTGCCTGTTCGATGTGTTCTGCCTAGACTTGGTAGCAACCAGCTGGCTGTATGCTGGGGCAGGATGGAATTTTTCTTTTTCTTTCCGGTACTCCAGCAGTTGTTATGCTAGAAACTCTCTTCTATTTCCTTTCTATGATAATTTCTTGCACCTTGGCCATCTCTCCCTTTCAGAAAATATTTTTGCTATATTCTCTAGTGCAAACACTAGGTTCATTGAGTTCTTTCTTGAAGGTTTTTATGAAGAACCTGTGAAATTGTGGTCTTACAGTCATGCAAATAGTAGAGAGAAGATGTTAGTGCAGTGTTCAACAGTGCAAATCAAAGACCTAGATCCTAGGTCTTTGGGGCAAGTGGGCAAAAGTCATCAGTCTATGCCAGGGCACATGATGAGCCAGTTCCCCATACTACAAAAGCAGGACCTCACTGGGAAGTGCCAGAAAATTCAAAAGCAAACCACAAGAATTTTCATTTGCGTTGGTGTGCCTCCCCCCGCCCCTCACCTCTCTGTTTACTGAGAAGCGAACCTTCAGGGCTCTTAACCGCATCAAAGTAACCTAGAAAAAATGTATCTTTCAGTAGTACTTTGGTGCTGTAAAACCTTTTGCAACAAATTTTTCCAGGAACTTCCCTGTGATTTGTAAGGTGGAGGTTGAGAACTTGCTGTTGCAGGCCCTGCTCCTTGCTCAGGAAGAAATGGGTGCTCAGATTTGCTGCCAGGGAGAATCCCTTGTCCCTGAGCCTGGAACATCGCTGCTCAGGAGGGAGAGTCTGAGGCACAGCTCTGGTTTGGAGGCAGGCTTGCTTTATCCTAGATTCCTGGGAAGGTCAGAACGTCCTGCTGTGTGTTCAGCACCTCCAGGAACGCTATTTTGGGCAAATAGCAATGCTTCATGCTTAACAGAATTCCTTAGTTTTTTGCAAAGAACCATTTTCTTCTCTTGCCTTGTGCAGAAGCATTTGTGGTCCCAAGCTCATTGCTGTGTAGTGAAGTATGAACTCAGTCATCACCCTGCCCTACACAGGCCAAAGAACAGCAGCTGTAGCATTAGCACAGCATCTACATCTCACTGGGGGAAGCCAGTTATCCTGTTTTCTGCTGTGCATAAAACTTCCTTCTCTTCCTCTCTCCCATTAATGTGAAGTAGGACTATTGTCCAGCATGAGACAAAACCCTGAGTCAGACTGGCAGGGCACCATGAGCCCTCCTTGCACACAAGCTGTTGAGGCCATGAATTTGGGGAAAACCCTGCCAGTAGACCACAGATCTAGTTAGTTTTACCATGTTCACATAGTAGTTTTGTGGTTTCCCAGTCTGGGAAGAGGCTTAATGGAACTAACAATGATGAGGGCAAATGGGAAGCGTAACAAGGATGAGGCCCCTGCTAAAAACCAGTAACTGGGTGTGTGAGGAGAGAGTGTGATTTTTGAAATTTACTTGGGGAGCTCACAGAGGTGCTAGTGCTGAGCTCAGCCATTAGTAGCAAACTGGTGGTTTTAACTGGAGTATCTGCCTTGAAGGGATCGTACTGGGTGTTGGGAAAGTCCTTTTTCTTCAGCTCTGCTGAAGAAGCAGAAGCCTGAGCCCAAGCTGCTCTCTGCACACCAGGGTTCCCACCAGTGACCCCCACAGTGTGTGCCTGCTGCTTGCGGTAGCTGATGGTCACTGCAGGGGTGTCTTCCCCACCTTCCCAGCCTATCGAACTTAAAAGCTCCTGGTTACCTTGCATTCCTCCTCCCCACTATCTTTTCAGTGTTTTTTTGTGCTTTCTGTCTAAAGTCATGCTTAAGCCCTTATTCTGCCCACATGCTCTGTTCACAAGGCTTAATTGCTTTTTGTACTTCCAGGTAACACCCTCCTCTCTTCTGAATACCTGGCTTCTATGCTTGTTGCGATGGCTATTCTTGCCTTTGAAAAAATAAAGGATTTGCTTTTCGTGTAAAAATAGCTTTATTATTTCCATACGCAAGGAGAAATCGGGGCAGGCATGTTTCCAGGTCAGCCTGGAGATGGGGTTTGATAGTGAAATACTCTGTTCCAAAAATGGGCTGGAGCCAGCAACAGTTCTTGATGTGCTGAGCAAAGCTGACTGGCTTGGAGAGAAGTGGGATCCCTTTTTTGGGTGCGTGTGCATCATGCCAGTATTCTTCTGCTAGAGAGGGGAATCAAGCATTGGCATAATGAGCACTTTACTCTGTTAAATACTTAGGTTAGTTTTACAGTTTTCTAATAATCGTGTCCTTTCAGTAATTGTAGGCATGGGTTTTGAATAAAAGATTCCAAAGGAAAGTTTCTTAGGGCATAGCCTATAGCTGGAAGTGCTTAGAGTATCTGACCAGAAGGGATGTTTGCAGGAGCAGTCTGTATTCCAAGCTTGTGCTCAGCTGGGTACTGCATAAACAGTAAAGGTGAAAATTCTGGATAATGTTGCTCTATGCTTGATTTAGATAGTCTGTCTTACTTTGGATTTTGTTCTCTGTGGTAACCTTCTTCTGAATCTTATTGCCATGTATTTCTAGATTTATATGAATATGTGGATCTTTTTCATTTTTGTATTTTGCAAGTTCATATTTTTACTTCAGTCATATTTTAGAGGTCTCTTTAAGCCTTTTAAAACTAGTCAGCTTGAATTTTCTCTTTATCTTCACAAAAGTCACTACAGAAGTAAGAAAAAAGCACAGAAGGGGAATTACAGGCAGCATTAAAAATGTTCCTTCAGAACAGAAAAGCAGATTTAACATGAATTAAAAACTCAGCTCTGTTTCAGAGTTGCAAAAGCTCTTTTACTCACCAGAGAACTGTTAAAGCTAGTAATTTTTGGCATAGTCTTGGTCAGGGAAGCGTGACAAAGTGCAGTGGAATGCACTGAGCTGCGATCCAGCTTGTAGTGGTGTATGACTTTAGTGTATGGAGCATTGCAGGAAGTGCTGCAGGGAGTGGGGAGGGATTTCATTTCATCAGCTACTGAGTAACAGTGTCCTCCTTCCTCAGACCCCACCTGCAGCAACAGGGGGTCCCTTGGTTGCTTGTGTTAGAAGACAAAATGTGAAGAGCCTGCGCAGTCTGAGTTTCTGGTAGAACCCGTCTCTGTTCCCTGAGCACTGCTGTGCAGAATGCAGTGAGATGAGACAGCTGGGAAGAGTGGTTTGGGATTTCAGATCAACTGGGCATATATCTAGACTGGGGTCGTATCCCCAGCCCCACTGTGCTAAATTATGAAGAGTCTTGAGCTGAAATTCTGCCCTCACTGGAATCAGCAGTAAAATTCCTAGTGATTTCATCAAACCAGTGCTTTGCTGCTTATTTTGAGCAGTAAAATAGTCCTCTTGTTCCACCAGTATGCACACATGCTAAGTCCATTTACTTAGACTTATGGTTTGGCACAGATTTTGGCCTTAAATGGAAATATGTTCATATCTATTTAATATTTGTAGCATGGATTTCAGATTACACAGAGAGCTGAACTCAGCTTTATGTGATAATTAATAACCAGTTGAGATATTCCTGTAACTTGCAGCATACCTGGTATTTTCCCTCTTTCTTTGCTAAATTACGATGTTAGTGTCCACAGCATTTTCCATTAATTTCTAACAGCATTATAAAAAACTATGATGGTACCTGTCCTGACAGAACAAGATCTTTGGTGTAGGACCTGCATGTTAGAAATTGGGAAAACCTTGGTGTGATGTGGATAGTGTTACCAGTGTAAATCCGCTAACAGGAGTTTTACTGTTCACTTCGGGTTTCACATTTGCATTGCAGTGATAATCAAATACAAAGCCACTGATACATTCACATTGAAGTGAAGCTGTGTGGTGCAACATCGTTGCAAAAAAATGAGGTCTCTACCCAGAAGACATTGCAACCTGAACTGATTTTTCTAGCATAGGGATGCAAGAAGGCTGAAGTACAGAGAAGATAAAAGGAAATTATATTTAGTGGTTTTATTGTTTGTGTAAATATCTCTGTCATTCTTACTGTCTGCTTGCTTAACATTCTTCAAGAGGAGAGCTTGAGGTTGTATTGAAAACATGGGTTCAGAGCAGAAGTAAATGAGTAGTCAGCTGCTGGTCACAGCCCATACACTTCAGGTTAGAGAGAATGCAAAGTTGCTTGGCAGAGAGATCACTTAGATGGGAGCATTGTCATCAGCTCATGGCTGGGCTTCGCGAATGAAGATTTGGGAAGGCTCTATCCACATTTGTTACAAGCATGCTGGTGGCTTATGAGGCCAATGCGAGACAGACATATCCGATTGCAAAAGGCACAGGAGAAAGACTCCTTAGGTGGTATATTCTGCAGGGCACGATTCTTTCTGCATTGTCTTTTCTCCTCAAGGGTGATCCTGCGTGTGTTCTCAAAGGAAGCAGCAGCGTTATAGATGGTGTGTCTCCAGACCTTCCAATTTGAGGCCAGAGTAGACCAGTTATGTTGATCAATATGGCCAAGGCTGAGATGTTGTTTCAGGGAGTCCTTGTATCTTTTCTTCGGGGCTCCTCTCTTGCGGCAGCCGGTGGCAAGTTCACCATAAAGCAGGATCTTAGGGAGGCGGTGGTCCTTCATCCTGGAGACGTGCCCTGCTCAGCCCAGCTGTGTTCTCAGCAACATGGGAAAACTCCATAAAAGAGTATGGCGTAATAAACACTTGAGGAAAAGTACCAAGATCAATGTTTACAGAGCCATAGTGCTGTCTACTCTTTTATATGATTCCGAATCATGGGTCATCTACCGCCACCACCTGCGTCTCCTAGAACGCTTCCATCAACGCTGCCTCCATACAATCCTAAACATCCACTGGTCAGATTATGGGACCAATACATCTGTTCTAGAACAAGCAGCAGTCACAAGTATTGAGGCCATGTTGCTGAGAACACAGTTGCTGGGAGCATTGTAATACTCACTGAAAGCTCATTTGGCTTTTAGGATATAGATCCTGTTTAAAATGTAGGCTGTCAGATTATTACAGGTTAGAGTACTTCTAGTCTAAATTTTTAGTTCTTCCCTTTTGCAGAGAAAAGCTGTAAGTTGAAAACTGGCTATTAAAATTGATATATAAGAATCATTATAGTCATTCAAGTAATGGGCTGCATATGGAACTGCTGTGACTATATTACTGTTTGCTTTGCATGGCAGTACTTTGGATAGTTCCAACATCTCAGCTACTGCATGTTCTGAAATGTAAATCCTGCACATTTCATTTGTGGGAAAAAAAAAAGGTTGAATGCAGGTTTTCAGGCATAATTTTATATGTATGTATGTGAATACATATAATTCTAAGCTTCAGTATCATTGGCCTCTGTAGTTAGTCTCTGAAGGTGGTAGCAGACACTGGAAAGCTTGATTAAAAATAATTAATCACAATGTCAACAGTTTTAAATGCTGATGGATGCCTTGGAGAAAAGGAATAGACAGTTACAATGCCTATTACAGGAAGTGAATATTGACCTTGGAACCACTTCTGGAAAACTGCTGTTCAGGAGTCACTGCATCTGTGATTCTGCATCTCACAGCACTATCCAAAGCAGTGTGCACACAACTGGAGGCCCAAGTAAGATGCACACACAGTGGAAGTGAGGAAAGATCATTTCTCTGGAGCTGAAGAAACTGTTCCAAGACCATCTCTCAGTGTAGAGTGAATGTGATTATCAAAATATAGGGAACCGTCTCCATGTGTCATTGCCATGGAGGCTTAGCTGTGTTTTGGGTTTGGCATGCTTAAAGTACACAAACACAGATCTTCCCATGAACCTGCAGCGTGGTATGATGCAATGACATATTTAACAGTACTTGGCAATGTGCACACAGGTTAGAAACCAGTAGGAGTACTGTCTCCACCCAATTCTCCTAGGGGAAATTTAGGAAGTTGGAACTTGATTGCCTAACCAGGCATATATCCTTACCTTTGGCAGCTTTGTTCAACAGGTGCAGAGAAACGGTATTTTTTTACTTCATGCAGAAATTGAGGCTCAACAATGTGCAGTAATCTCTTAGTTTCTGGAACTCTGAATTATGAATCCTGCCTCCCATGCCATGTAGTGTTTTGCTTGTTACTGGTAATGTTACCCCATTAAAGCACATATGGCCAGTTTTCATTCTGCTTCTGAAATATTAAAGAAAAATTTTGCTCAGTGAGATTTTGCTGTAGGCCTCAATTTTAAGAATATGTTTTCTCAAGGAAGAAGTGATCACTTGTCTCTTACTGATTTCTTAATATTTTGCACCCTTAAAGCTCTTAGAAGAAACATTGCTGTCTTTGAATAGCATTCATGGAGCTGAGCATGTGCTGTAATAATAATGATGATGATGATAAGAATCACAGGATGAGTAAGGTTGGAAGGGACCACGGTGGGTCATCTGGTCCAACCTCCCTTACAGTAAAGAACTTCTTCCTCATGTTTGGTTGGAACTTCCTGTGTATCAATTTGTACCCCTTGCCTCTTGTCCTATTGCTCAGTAATACAGAGGAGACCCTGGCCCCATCCTCTCAACACTCACCCTTTAGATACTTGTATACATTGATGAGGTCCCTCTCAGCTGTCTCTTCTTAAGGCTGAACAGGCCCAACTCCCTCAGTCTTCCCTTGTAAGAGGGATGCTCCAGTCCCTCAATCACCTTTGCCACCCTCCGCTCGACCCGCTCCAGGAGCTCCATGTTTCTCCTGTACTGAGGAGCCCAGAACTAGACACAGGACTCCAGATGTGGCCTCAGCAAGACTGAGTAGAGGGGCAGGATCAAACTGCTGGTAGTGCTTTTCCTAATGCACCCCAGGATTCTGTTGGACTTCTTGGCCATGAGGGCACACTGCTGGCTAATGGACAGCTTGTTGTCCACCAGGACCCCCAAGTCATTCTCCACAGAGCCGCTTTCTAGCAGGTCAGCCCCCAGCCTGTTACTTGTGCATGGGGATATTCCTCCCCAGGTGCAGGATCCTGCATTTGCCTGTGTTGAATTTCAGATAGTTCCTCTCTGCCCATCTCTTCAACCTATCATGGTCCTTCTGAAGGGCAGCACAGCCCTCTGGGGTATCAGCCCCTTCTCCCAGCTTTATGTCATCAGTGAACTTGCTGAGGAGGCTTTTTTACCCAAACAATCCTGGGCCCAGTATTGAGCTTAATAATAATGAAGCTTGAAAAACAGTTGTTCTCCTGTCAAGTGATATGGATTGAGAGCATTGGAAAACAAGTCTTCTAAAAGTCAGAGTAAAGGCTTGAAGGAGAGAGGTGAGGAATACTGATATACTGCCAGCATTACTGGGAACTACTAAGCAAATGTGTCAACACTGACTTGTTCAAGAGAGTATATATGTTTGAACCTTCTCAAACTTCCTCCTAAGACTTCAGCTGTGAAGGATGAGTGGAATCATGTACTTTGCTCTGCTTTCCTCCCTCTCCTTTGTTTCAGTTTAATCAAGTTCAGATTTCTTTAAAGTTCAAAATACGGTATTTTTGTAAGAAATATAGTTGTTGTGGAAGAGGTCCAATATATTCTAGAGTGTTAGAGAGTTTTTATTGGCTTGATACAGTGAGATTTTTTTTTCTTCCTCCTGTGGTTTAAAATTACTTGTCTAACATGTTGATTTATAGCCTGTCATGTAAGACTATTTCCCCTTGGCTATATATTTTTAAATGTTCAAATGTATTTCTGCAAAATGTCCTGTTGTTGCCTTGAAATATTAGGTGATAACTGCAAAAATAAGAGGGAATAGCTTGTTAAACTTAATATGATACCAACACACAAAATACGGCAATTAAAAACTTTCTTAAGGCAGCATAGAGGAAACAAAATAAGAAAAACCTTATGGTCTGAGATATCACAAGCATATTCCGTTCACCTGGGAAGTTTGTAGGCTGGTGTGAAGGAAACAGAGGAGACTTCTGGGCTGGGGCTCCTGGAGAGCAGCTTTTGCTGTTGCTGCCAGAGTTGCTGGTCTTCCCTCTTGTTCCTCCCTAGTTCACTCTCGCAAGCTGTGCCAGCACAGTGTTTGCAGAGCTGAGCGGTGACTGATCGGGGAAGTGATCCCACTTAAAAATAACTTTTTGGGGATGAGGGGAGGGACATGAGCACAATTGAGGGGTACAGCAGGGAGGCATAGAAAGGAGCAGAGAAGTTGAGAGTGGTAGCAGCTGCCTTGGCTGTCAACCACCATTGGAGGAAATGCTGAGAAAGATCAGCCTTGTGCTCACGTGCTCTCCTCCTTCCAGCTGTGCTCCAGAGAGGGCCATCTGCTCACTGCTGTCTCATCTTACTCCTCCTCTCACCCAGGTCTTATTGCCCCAGTGGAGCTGCTGCTGGAGTTAACCCTAACTCACTTGGGCAAAATGCTTCAACAGCTAAATCTGTGCTAACCCAGCTGTCTCTGGTGGCAAGTGGGCGACAGGGTGGTCAGGCAAGAGGGAGGCAAATGATACCTCCAGCACGAGGAGCAGTGACAGGCAGCCAGGGACAAGACAGACATTTCTGCCAACACACTTGCAGCTGGAAGATATATATGAATACTAAGTTATGAACCCTGATGTGGTCGTTTTTCATATTGCTGTGCTGATTTCATTGATGGCTAGTGGCAGGTTTGTGAGAAGATTCTAATGTTAAGGGGATGGCATTGAGGAAAATCTTCCCAGAAGATTTATTTTCTTACAACAAACTAAAATACATCTCACAGCTTTTGCATGTAAATGGAGCAGAGTGAGAAAGATGCCTCTTTAGTACTGTGTGTCTTGACTATAAAGTGTGCCACTTGGCCAGTAGCCAACAGAAGTAACATCGAGATGAACTGAGTAAAGATACTGCTAAGGAAAAAAAAAAGATTAAAAAAGGACAAATTGAGAAATAATGTGGAAACCTAGAAAGAAATAGTTTTACACTTTCAAAGTACACTTTTGAAAATAATTACACAATAAAAGCAAAGCTGGATGACTGTATTCCTTTCAGTTTTGTTCAATATTGTCTAATATTTGTCCCCCTACTCTTCTGTGTTGAATTGGACTTGGGTTCCTGCTTACAGCATTCTTCTAGGACATCAATTAAAGTGTGTGTTACCAACTGGCTTCAATTTATTATTTATTTATTTACTTATTTTTACACTTCTCTATTCTCATGGAGCACAGTAAAGGACCAGTTCAAGTGAAGCACTATCATGAAGCAGAAGCAGTCTTTTCTTCACGCTTCTTGTCAGTTTTGGGGACCTCAGTGGGCACTTCTCCCTCCCCACAGTAGCTCCCAGTCTGAAGAAGATGCAGCTGCTCTCTTGGGGGAATTGTTTACCTCTCCATGGAATTTTGTGCTGGTCAGTTATGTACTAAGAATGTGAATAATTTTGCTGCGGCTGCTTTACATGTAAAAAGCTTGACCTTAAGATATTTTATGCAGCTGGGTCTTTTTTTTCTTTCTCTTTTTTTTTTTTTTTTTGCCTCTAGCACTGGTAGATTTGAGTTTTATCTTGCAACTGCAGAAAGCTACACTGACTTGTAGTCGTATAAAACATTTAGTACAAAGAGATATTTTTGTAGTCTTAAAAATCATTAAATGCCAGTTAGTGGTGTTTAGCAATTCTTACTTTTGGACCTGTAGTTATACATGTTATTTGATAGAGTCAGTGAAACTAAGTGCTGCATGGAGACTTCTGGAAAATGTCTAATGAGATCCCTAGTGCTACCGTGTATGAGTATATTGCATTACAAGGTTGAGCATATTGATTTTAAAATGTTAAAAGCTGAATGCCTTTCTATATTTTTTAAAGAGAATTTGGAAGAAAAAAGGAAGATAGCATTACAATTACCACATAAAATTCAAAAATGCCAACAATTTTTTTAAAAATAGTGTTGTATGTAAAAGTTTTGCATTTTCCTGCTATGAACAATAAATATGGCAAGTTGCCTTGTGCAGCACTTGCATTCTGTGTATGTGTGTATGTATCTCTACAGAAAAATATTTGGAATCTCAAGATAAAACCCAGATGTTTCTTCAATCACATGAGATATGCTGTGTTGCACTGGGAGGCTGAGAGAGAAGTAGCCTTCATTTGTCTCACAGTGGAGCTATATTTCTCAGATATATTTTTCTTTTAGACTGTGCATTACTGCTTGATATCACTTGGGGTCCCATTGTGGTACAAATCCTCAAAGGAGGGAACAGTTCAGTGGTAATGCATTCCAACCAGACATCCTGGAGCTCTTATAAGTTCTATAAAAGTGCTCCCCAAAGAATAATTAGGGGAACAAAACTTTTGTAAACTTCTAAAGGCCATATCGGGAATATGCTTGAACCTTGTTTGAAACATTACGTTAGTACTTGACTTTGAATATGGATGGGCAGCTTAATTTTACTGTCTTTACTTGATTTTTTTCTTGCCTTGGAGGTTTTAAAACAACACCTGAAAGTTCTAGTGGTTTAAAACTGAAAAAACCCCACCATATAATGTTACATAAAATCTTACAAAATATAAGAAAAATGGTAATGCCTTAAGTAGGGAGCACTCAGTAAAAATTACAGAGGCACTGTTAACAGGAATACATGCAAAATTCGATTTGTAGAGTTGGATATGGAGAAATGCAATAAACAGGTCTAAAGCATTGCACATTTCAGCACCATGTGACTTTCTGAGGAACAGCTGTCGTTTGGCAGCACAAAACCACTCTTCCAGTCTTTGAAACAATTATTTTCTGTACTTTGGGGCATTATTCCTGGAAAACAAACCTCATAACTCATCTTGCTGAATCTGAATACTCAGTTTACAGGTCCCTTGTATCCAATTTAGCTAAGAAATAATTTGTAAGCTCTGTGAATATTTGTAGAAATCCTCTTTTATACATAACTCAATATGTATGTATCCTTATAGTAGAAGGAAGAGCAACAAGAAGCATTCATCTTGCTATCTGTGGCCACTGAAAAGAAATGCTTTGATACGTGAATAGCATTATTGTAAATGTAATGCCAGCCAAATGCATTTTTGGCTAATGCGTGAGCAATAAAATTAGAAAACACATCACTTGCTGCTAATGAAGAGGAATAAGCTCATCATGAAACCTTCACTGAACTGCTATTCTATCCAGCTTGATTTAGGTGCCCTCATAGAGTAAGTAACTGCTGTCTCAGAAAAAAAAAAGAAAAAAGGAAGGGATTGTATTATCATTCTGACAGCTCAGTTTGGGAAAAGCAAGTCTGGAGGAGAGCGTGGATGGCCTGCTGCTCTTGCAGCAAATATACCCTGATTACTAATAGGTGTAAGATACTAATACCATAAAATATCCCACCCGAGAGAAAGAACATGAAAGAACCCAATTCCAAGGGTAGACTTGAAGGAGTTTGTATAGTGCTTTTTAAATAACAGCTGGCCTTTGCACAGCAAAGTGATGCTTTGGTGGGAATTGCCTTCTTAATATATTTAGTAATTTGAGATGCATTGTATCAGGAGTAGGTTGGGGTTTAGGTTTATTTTTTAGGACTGAACTCCTTGAGTGTAGGGACACTCACTTGGACCCCCAGAGTGCAGAGTAGCAGGTGCCATTTCTTATTCATGGCTGGATTTCATGTAGGAGGATCCTGGTACACAACTGGCAATGAAGCAATCCTGGAGCACCTTTCTTTAAGCAACAGTGCTGTTCTGCAGTGTGGTGCACCTGTCCCTTGAGGTTGGATTCAATTCTGTGTCAACTTTGAAGATGCCTTCTGAGCAAGGCTCTTTATTATGTTCCATGTGTGTTGAGAGTTTGGCAGATTTCAGTGGAATTGATAAATTCCTGAAGGCAACTTGATACGATTTTTTTCTCCAGGAGCTTGTATTGCGTATTTGATGGGTGCTGCAGTGTTATTAATATTCTCAAATTGGCCTTTAATACTGACATTGATATTAATGTCGGCACTGTTGGCCAAATTTGGAAGTTTCATTAGGCTGGCTGAGTCACACGAGGGCAGAAGTGGAGGAATCAGTGTGGCTGAAGTCTGTCCATTCTCTTGGGTGGAAAAACTTTCTGATTGCATTGGTGACACGCACAGCACCTCTCTTGCTCTCCTAATTACTTCAATACACTTTATGAAGAAGTGATAGTAAAATGCTTCCTGTTCATGTCTTTTCAAACTGAATTCTGTCTTTGAATCGAGTTTCTTGATTCATCATTGCTTTCTGAGTGTAAATCATACCAATCCAGATGAAAGTTTCAAACCTAGTACTGACTGGATATTTGGAGATTCTTGCTCCATGTGTGTCTTCCTCCTAGTTATAAAGCCTGTAACAGCTGGTACTGTCTGCTAATAGCTTTTGGCAAACCCTGCTACCCATTGCTGCTGCTGAAAGGGTTTTCTGCTCCCTATGTCAAGTCAACTGCTTTACTGTTAAGATAAAGAAAATAGAAGACAGGGAGATAGATGGTGTTGCATTCAAGATTCATTCAAGTTACATACAAGTTAGTCTTGTTCAAGTCAAGTTACTTGAATCGAAATCCAGAGGCTTAGTAAAAATCTCTCCACTAACTTGAACTTCTCTGCTGTGTAGAAAGGATTTGCTTTGGAGTACCAGATGGGTGACTCTCATTCTTTGAGTAACAGCTGTAAGCCTTAGAGTTCACCCAGTGTTGGGCTTGGTATGAAAAGGGAATGAAGTGTTAGGTAACACCTCTAGTTATTAAAAATTGTGAACAGGAACCCAGAAGGGGCTTTCAGTGAACATTACAGGAAGATGATGGTGCTTCTTGGTTTGGGACAACTCATTTGCTTCTACTTGAATTTGTTTTCTAATTGCTCTCTGTTTAATTTTCTTCAGAGTTCAAAAGCTATTGTAGGATTTTATCTTACCTTTGTAATATTAAAAGTATTGATGACTAGTGCTGTGACTTGCCTTGTGGGAACAGGAAAAACTCCTAAGCTGCGCTAGTTAATGCAAGGCATGTGGCTGAGGCACTGTGTGACAGAATACAGGTCTCTAGAGTGGCTGCCAGAAGGAGTGAACTGGAGCTGAGGCTGAACCTGCTACAGACTGTGTGCAGAGGCTGGGAAGTTCCCTGTTCCTGTAACCAAAGCAAGGGAATTTCAGGAAAGTAAAACAGCACCTTTGGGAAGGAGCTATGTGCACACTTGCATGTGTGTGCATGTGCATTCACTCATGCATGAAGTAAGCAAAGCTCTTCCATGCTGCTCAGTAATGTAAACCCGCCAGTGCAGTAATTTGTAAATGCTGTTTATAACATGATTTGCCTCAGTGTAAGATTTTTGAATTACCACTTAATTGGTTGCTCCCGCTCTAGTGCTGAGGAAAGAATAGGAGAGATTTGTCCAACTTCTTGTCTGTTGATGCACCCGCCATGGGTCATTTGTTAGACTTGAACTCTAAATAGTTTAAATAGCTCTCCAGTGAGCATACTTAAAGAGTAATGAGTAACAGTTATGGCTGTATATACAGTTGTTTGCTCTGTTTTAAATTAAAAATCCTTTGCAGAGAAGGATTGTTCCCTTGTGTCTGTGTAGGGCTCAGCACAGTGCATGCAAAAGGCTTTGGGATGCCATCTCAGTAGAAAGGATTTTATGGAGTTAGGAGGTACTTTGAGCACTGCAGAGGTACAAATACACACTTTCTGCCCTACTTTATTTTGCCGTTAATGTAAACCTGGCCTGTAAGTTTTGGAATATAGATAGTCCTGCAGTACTACGTGTGTTCAAAATGGAATTCTATGTGCTTACTCCTTATACCTCAGTTCTAATGTGGGATCTGAACATGTATATTTTCCATTATGGCAGTTTTCTTACTCGGGGAGCTATTACTGTTGCCTATTACTATTGGCCAAGTTTGATTGCTAAATGAGGAGTGTGTGCTCATTGAAAAGTTGGGGGAGAGAGTGGGTGCCTTCAGAAAAGGCCTGCTAGGTAAGAAAGCCTCTGAGGTAGGCTGCAAGTCACCGCATATCTTGGGTGTATCACTCTCTCCACTAAATATCTAGGGAAACTAGTCTTCTGCCTTCAGCTTTTCAGCCACAGATGTGCTTTTTCCAAGGCCAGTGTGACCAGGGAGAACAGTCTCTGTGTCACTGTTCCTCAGGTCTGTCTATTAAGTTGTCTCCATGATGAAGCTCTCCACACCCTGCTCCCTTTTCCTCTCATACCTGTGTTCTGGTTGGGACAGAGCAGCTCAGCTCTGTTCTTCCTTCCCAGCCTATTTGGAAGAAAAGAAAAAAAAAGTGGTATTCATGGTGGCTCTCGGTTATTTCCACTCTCTTTGTGGTGGTGGTGTTAATACTGTGGTGTCTCTTTCCTTGCGTGTTCTTTCATGGCACTTGAGCTTCATGCAGAGTGCAGGTTTGTTGCCTGGGGCAGGACCTCTTCCAGCTTCCTGTGGCCTTCTCCTGGATCCTTTCCAGAGTGCCTGATATGCTTCCAGAAATGCTACAATAAATCTATATATATTTATATATAATGAAATTACTCTTCTTCATTGACTGGTTATACAACTGAGAGCCTTATTTCTTCATGAAAGAAACTGTTCTGTCTTTTTTTTATATATTACTTTCAGAGGGCTCACAGGCTTACTTGAAATTAGATTACTTTAAACAAAATCATATCCACAGATGTGTGAATGCTATATAATCCCTATATGTGTCAGTACATACACACACTTACTGGGACATCAACAGGAGTTGTCTGATTAAATGTTCTGATTGGATTTGAAAATTAACATTGCAGTGCGTGTGTGTTTTTCCTTTAAACAGATTGCATCTCTTGAATAGTTCATCAGAGCTTCTTGAAGTGTTTACATACACTCTCTTTGTCTGGAGATGCCTTGTTATAAATATTCCCTTCATTTTACAGGCATTCGTTTGGAAATATGTTGAGCAGCCATGCTTGGTTTGTTTCCAAATGTCTTAACTTTGGGACAGTGGATTGGCTCACAGCCTGAAGTTCGTATCTCTCCTTTTCAGGCAAAGAGCCATATTTGAACAGCTCGTGGAGCACAAGGACTGTGGTGTAAAATGGCAGGGATCCTCTGTGACCCACGGCCAAGCACAGTGTGTCTATGGTGGGGGCATGTACCACAGAGGTTCAGTTAAAAAACAAACAAACAAGGACAACCCCCCAAAAAAGTTCTATACTGCTACTTAATACGAGTTGCATAGTGCTAAAAAGTATTTTGATGTAACTGGTGCCTTTTTAGGCACCTGACAAGGAGCTCTGTTGTATTTCGAGTTACTGTTCTCAACTTTTTTTTTCTCTCTTACCCTTTCCAAGCTGGTGAAAGTGTTATGATGGTTGTTCTTTACCCTGCTGCTAAATCTATAGAGTATTTTTTTTTCTTCTCTTGGAAGAACTTAAATAGTTTTGATTAGTCATCAACTTAAGGGAAAGCAGCTGGGAAAAAAAGTCAAAAAGTCTTTATTATGATACTTGTGAAAGAACTGTAAGGCTAGTAAAATACAAAAACTGAAGTGATAAATTTCAAATATGGGTGTCTCTTATCTGGTTCATTTGTTTGCTTTTTAATCATCAAGAGCAGTTTTAAATCTGAAAAGATACTGGAAAAAGTTTGAATAGCTCTAGTCTTGATCCTCAGAGGATGCTCTCTGGGAGAAAAAAAAGCAAGTAGATAGATTCTCTTACTTTATTATTACTTTATCTTACTATATTATTACCTTTGTTTTATTAGCTTATTCCATAGCTATAGTTCCTATAGCTATGGAAGGAATATAGTTGGACATCAGGAGCAATTTATTCACAGAAAGGGTTGTCAAGTACTGGAATGGACTGCCCAGGGAGGTGGTGAAATCACCATCCCTGGAGGTGTTCAAGAAACAACTGGATGTGGCATTTAGTGCTGTGGCCTAGTTGACAAGGTGATATTCTGTCAAAGGTTGGACTCAGTGGTCTTGGAGGTCTTTTCCAACCTTAATGATTCTGTGACTCTGTGAAATGTGCCATGTCCTGTGGCTTAGAGGATTAAGGTAATCTTATTTCAGAGTTGTTCTGTGGCGGTAGCAATACAAGGTTTTCTATGCTGGGACCCAGCAGAATTGACATTTCACCCCTCCAACATCTTTTTGCCTGCTACTCCAAGTTGCATATTTTGGGCTGGACTTAATTACCTCACTTTAATAATAGGTTATCATACTGCCATAAACAGAATAGCAGGACCCCATTGTACTGGATGCCATACAAACAGAGAATAGTAAATATGCCTACCTTCTGTCGGTGACCAGCTAAATAAAGACTACAAGAGTTGGAAGGCAAGCAGAATGAGCAGTGGCATAGCAGTGACTGTCACATTAGATTTATTTTTATTTTTTCTTCTTGTGATAGGAAATTTACCAGAGCACTGTATCATTTCCAAAATCCCCTCTCGATTCTTTGGTCATGCTCCCTTTGTTAGTTCTTTAAATATCCCTTGAAAATGTTATATAAGAAACTTCTGCTTAAAGTTGTTCCTTACATGTAATTCCCCATTCCTAATTTACAGTCATGTATTTTGTTTCATATGTTGTGATTTAACTTGTGAGTCTTACATTTTGTCACCTATCTATATTATTTTTCTTCTGCCCCGATTTTATGTACTACAGTGTGTCTCTTTTGCATACTTTAACCCTTAGTAAGTCTGGTATTTAACAAAAAAAAAAGAAAGAAAAAGAAAAGAACTGCTCTGACAGTGTGAGGGGGGAATACACAGTCAGTGGAAAACGGGGCTAGAGCACCTGACCAAAACAGAGGATGACCTTCAGAGCTGGAGTGCTACCAGAATTGAAGCACAAAAAGTTAGAAATGCTGTAAGCAAGAACCAAAAGCCAGGATTAAAGCTCCAAACTTAAACTTCCTCTGCTGAAATCAACCAAGAAAAAGGAGTGACTTTACCACAGGGATAACTTTTCTACCACTCTTTGCACGTCATCAAAAATGGTGTGTGCAGCTCTTATCAAAATCATGTCCCAATCTGATCTTTCTTGATAAAGGGATGGGCTACTACAGCTGTAAAGAGAATGAAGATCCTGTTTTACAAGCGAAAACTAGAAGAATGTGGTTTGTTCACCCAGGAGGCCAAGCTGTAATCATTCCTTAGGATGAAGTTAAAAGACAATCAAAACTAAAGGCAGAGGGAATAAACTGATCCTGCATAATTTAGGATGAAAGTAAGACGGAAGTTTGTCACTGCCAAAGCAGTATAGCTTTGGAGGAGTTTGTAACAGGAGCACTGGGGGGCAGAAAACCTCTAACTAGCCATGGGGTAGATCTCCATTAGTTTCTGTTCTGTTCTCCATTTGAATGGTTTATGAATGTTTCAAGTGATACTGCAGCAAACAAATGGTCACTCAGTAGTTTCCTGCCAGCACTAATTTCCTCCTGCTTTTTTTGATACACTAAAACTGAAAAGCACTAATGATACTCGGGATAGTTTCTTAATTATATGGCTAGAATATTGTAATCAAGGTTATAGTAGGCATGGGACTGTGTGTGCAAAATTTAGCCCCTGGTGTTAGCAGCCTGAAAACAGGCAAAACAAAAGTAGAGTACAAAATCGGATGAAGCGCCCCAACAGTTTATCTGTTCTGTGGGGCTGCAGCAGTTCTGTTGGAGTATATTGTACATCGTTTCCTGAACTTCTTGGGGTTTGAATGTTTAAAATCATGAATGAAAAATCCTACAATGTTGGGCTGTTGCAGAAAGGCTCGTAATCAATGCTGGATCATCTCTTTTGGCATGAGCTTTAGTTTTTTCCCTTCTGTAGGGAACCTGTATCTGTTTCCTGCATCTGTCTCCCATCCTTCTTTGTGAATGGAAAGCAAGTAATTAATTTTTGTTGTTGTTAGCAATTAATTACCCTTGCCAAATCTTGGAGGACCTATTGTCTCCTTCAGACACAATGTTCTTGGGAAAAAGTCTTACTTATTGTAACCTCTTGTGCAATCTTCGCTTGGATGATAAATACATCTTGGCAACAAGGACCTTTCTGAATGAAAAATGTTGCTGGACAACCCTGTAGTACAGCAAGAACGCAAACCTCTGCCAATGCTGGTGGAGTGCAGCCAGGCGGGAGGGTAAAATGGGGAAAGCCTTTTGCATTGCCTACAGAGCACAGAGTGAGATGAAGTCTTTATATGCACACATCCAGATATCTGTTTACCATCAAACAAGGATTTTCCCTCTTGAGCATCTGAGCTGAAAGGTGGCCTTCCTTTTAGCAAAATCTTGCAATCTGTTGGAAAGCTGCCATCTACCACCGTGAGACTGGGGAAGTAACAGAGAGCATGTGGACCATGCAGCCATCTGGTTTAGGTAGACCACTGTAGGAATGAGTTGGGAAACTCCACCCTCCTCATTTTTCTCCATGAATCCACACATTTGGGATCCTGCAGAGTTTCCTCAATCTCCTTTGTGGTTTAGGTTTTCCATTATATCTCTGCAGAACCATAGCTGACCACTGAAACCTTGTTTTAATATTGCAGCTGTAACATTAATTACAGAGTTAATAAAATTAATTGTAAATTCACATTTTCCCCTTGTAGCTTTTCAGCTTTACTTTTTCTGGTTTATTTTTTCACCAATAATTAGTGATGTCTGGAAGCAAAAGATGCATAGAAGCCGTGCACGGAGAGATGTTTGAATCCTCCAAAGGGAATACACAGAACACAAAAAATGAGTTTGGGCCGGGACCGCTCTGTTCCTTTGTGGTTTATGAGCACACTGCCAGTGGCTTGTGTTTCTCCTTGGAGCCTGACAGCTGGCTGTGGGGCAGCAGAACACAGTCAGCAGCCGGGTTTCTCAACCCCTGCTGTAGCTGACAGCATTTGGCCTGGTGAAAAGGAAACGATCTGAAGCAAAGGGCCTGATGCAGTGTACCCTGCAGTTAATGGAAATCTTTGTTGACCTCAGTAGGAGCTGGATTTGATCCTGTGCCTACTTGAGCGTTTTGGCTACAGCTCCAAGTGGATTTTTTTTTTCCTGTCTCATTTCTGGTCTGTTTTTTTTCCCCTTCTCTTTCTAAGATATACTTACCTTAGAGTGGCATACAATCAAGACAGCTCTATCTGTGTCAGTGTAGCTGTGCACTCTTATCCTCCCTCGATATCTGCCCTCTTATTTCCTCAGCCCTTCTACTGTCTACCGTATCAGTTTGCAATATTTTGTCATTGATTTCTCTCCTTCTTGACCATTCTGCTGCTTCTCACAAACACCCTCCATCTCACTTAAGCCTCTGCTCTCAAACCAGTGTAATTACTGACACTGCTTAATCCATCTTCTGTCCTTTTTCCAAACAGTCCTTATATTGATTTCTGGCAGATGCAGCTCAGGCTCTGGCCTCTGCTGCCAGTGGGGAGCCAGCTTCCCCTTCAGCAGGCTCCTGGAGGCCAGCCTTTCACTGTCTTATCCCAGCCCTGCTGCCTTACTCAACAGAGGTCGTTGCTGCATTGAGTATTGGAAGGAGAGGGCCACCATGCCCTGAGAGCCAGCAGCCACCTCGGGCAGAGCACATCCTCTGTGAGCCCCAGCCACACATTAGTGTGTCCTCCGTCCCTAATGAAAAGGTGCTGGAAGTAAAGGAGCCCTTTTCAGGTGGCTACCAGAGAGAAGAGAGCTGTAGGCATGGACAGTGGCGATGGGATAAACAATGCTGAGGAGGACGAAGGTCAGCTCAAGCTTCTTGTTGCTCTCCACTGTTCTGGAGTATCATGTGCCCCCAGAGAGATTTGTCCCCTGGGTGGAGAATTATATGTGATCTGCCTCTGAGGAAAAACCTTTTCCTTTTGTATGTGGAATGTTTGGGGTGTTTTTTGTTGGTCACTCTCCATTTGCTTGGAGATGATGTGAGGTTTTTGTGAACCAGCATCAGAAACTGGGGCTATTTTGTGTCTCATGAGAGCTACAGAGGAAAGGGCCAAAGCTACAGGATGGTGTACAGGAGAATCACAGGTGTTCTTTTCAGCCACGAAAAAGCTTACTTCATTTTTCCAGCAGTAATGTAAGTTCTAAGCAAATAGGGTATGTAATGAGGAAACCCTTGGGAGGATGGGAGCTGACCTCATGAAAGATGAGAAGCAGTGATCTGGAGCATGGGGCTGCAGTGCGAGGGCAGGATTGCCAGGGACACACCTGCTGGTCCCAAGCTCTTGCTGGCCTCTTAGGTTATCCAGCAGTGCACAGAGAAATCTGTTGTGCTTGTCTCCTCACATTATTCCCGCTGAAGCTTAAATATGAATCCCCTAATATATGTGCTGAAGGTAAAACATGCAGTGGCTTCGAGAATACCATTGTAACTTTTACTGTGCTTTTCACACCTAGGCAATGGCAATAGAGGAGAAAGTCCTGCCACAGTATGGGTAGGAAAAGCATTGCTTTCAGAGGTGATATCACCTTGCTGGTGATAAAAAATTATCCTATTTTAGCTCCTTTGAATTGTATACAGCCAACACAGCTAAGAGAGGGAGAAATGGATTATATGGGCTGGTTTATTAATCATGAATATAATTGCTTACCAAGCATTTATTTTCTTGGTACTCCATTGCAGACAACACCAAAAAACCCCAACATCCAAGCCAGCACAAATGTGTGTATGGAGCACATTTGGTTTAGGAAACTGTAAGACTTGTGAACTAAAGCTAGATCCAACTGCTGTAAATCACAGAATCGCAGGATCAGAGTGTGTTAGCAGCCCTGTGGAACAGGGCTGTAAAGCCTGGAGTCCCTGGGTGATGAGAATGCTGAGCACTAGGATGCAAATTTGCTAAAACTTTAGAAATGTATCCACAAGAAGAAAAAGAAAGAGGAAAAAACATTATGGGAGATTCTTTCCTTTATACATAATAGTTTTCTGTTGATTTAAAATTGTCCTTAGTAATGTGCTGATGCCAGTGAAGTATTTCAGCTATAGGAAATGTGAAACCAACTACTGCCTTTCTATGAATTATGAATCATAAATTGTATGAAAAATATTCAGCTTGCTATAGCTGTTCCCCAAGCAGAACCTCTGAGTAATGGAGAAAATGCTGCCATTTTGGGGGGAGTAGGAGGGGAACAAGCTAAGTGAAGCAAAATGCCAAGTTGCCAGCGTGTGGCTCTGTGCTAAGTGTGAATTAGTGTCATCTGAGATGATCTTCCCTTGCTAAGTAAACAATTAGCGAGTATGTTACATGTGTTCGCAGTTCAGTCAAGCGGAGCTGCTCTTTGCTCCAGCCGGGACTACCTGACTGCCAGCCAGTGCACAGAGCTGACCCGTGCGAGGGCCGTGTGCCTGTACCAGCCCAGCCTTCACATCTGCAATCAATCAGCCAGGCCAAGGAGGCACAAACTCCATCTGATTCAGTGCTCGGTGGGCAGGTTGCAATGACAGAATTCCCCTAAAGATAGCAGTAAAGTGGCAAGATAATAGGATACTGATGTTTGCAGGCAACTCCTTGGGGTGGAATTCGTTTCATACAGCTTCAGCCATCCAAGAGCTGGGAGTCTAGTTCAAGTTAGTCCTCTAATCACCTATCATTAAAGGTCAGTTTATCTCCTGTTATATCTATTTATGAATTGCCTTTTGAAGGTGATTATAGAAAGGTTCTCAGCAACTGCTTTTGACCAGGTATCTAAGTTTCTGATGGTTGAATTCAGTGAGTTCAATTCACTGAATTCAATTCAATTCAGCATTAAAGCTCTGGATTTCAGTTTCTCCATCATTTTAGAAAAGACCATGCAGCCTCATGAGGATTTGTGAATTTTGTTTTGCAGTCATGCAGTGCTAGTCATTGTTGAAAGGTGTTCTTTATACCTGTGCTATAAGTAAAAGTGCAAACAAACTGCAGGGGGCTGTGACTTGCTGGCTGCAGAACAGGGGTTACTAGAGTAGTTGTGTTAGAGTAGTTTATCTAGACCATTCATATTGGCCCCAGTTTTAGCTTTCATGTTGTGTGTCTGGCACTCACATTAACTGCTCAGTGATGGACATGTGCCCAATAAAGTACAGCTGAAAAGACTAACAATGGGACGTTCAGTTTGGTATGCCTAGTCATTTTCCAAACAAATAGTGAATGATGTCCCAGCTCTACTGAAAACAGCAGTTTTTCTTCCCCATTGACTCTAGTGAGCAGAAATCAGCCCCCACCTAATTAATCAGCTTCTTGTGGCATCTGTGAAAGGATAAAGCTTTTACTGTGTTCAGGTGTGACTAAGAGACATGCTCTCAAATACCAAAAGCTAAATATTTCATTTCATTTCATCCAGTGTCAAACTATGCTGCCTTTACCAGACCTGATTCAAAAATTATTTTAAGGAATCTTAAAGCACGCATTTCAATCTGATGCTTCTTTAATTGCCAGACTCTGGGAAGGTTGTGTGTTTTGTTATTTTCTTCTTTTACTTTTTGAGTTGTGTAAGGCATGCAGATGTTTTCAAAATACGAGTCCCTTTAGTTTCAGACAGCTGTGATGTGATGTTTAAAATGTTTCTATAAATGTAAAAACACTGCTTACTAGCCTGCGGTACAATGCTTGGGTTTTGTCTCAGTGTGATTCAATTCTTGTTTGCTTTATACAGGAGATGGCTGTCCGAGCACTGAAGCAGACGGGCAGCAGAAGTATTGAAGCAGCTCTGGAGTATATCAGTAAGATGAGCTACTTGGATCCTAGAAATGAACAGATAGTACGTGTAATTAAGCAAACCTCACCAGGTAAGCGTGAACTTTTTTTTTTTAATTTGTGTTCTTCTTTCCTGCAATAAGCTAGTTTTTAAAGTAGGGTTGTCACTGGGGAGAAGTAGTGGATTGACAGTGTTGCATATAGTCTTGTAGGAGACAGTAAACTGAGTATGGCCCTGCAAGGTGAGCTGGTCTGTAACATGAATACAGCTCACCTGCTTCGAAAGAGTTGTCTACGTACACATTCATAGTCCTTCTTAAACCGAAATCTGTTTATCCTTTGGTGCTAGTCAGCTCAGTCGTCTCAAGTTTACTGCGAGGTAAAAGCTTGTGCTTGTAGGTAATTGCTATGGAGTTGTGAAATAGCTCACTTCCCAGGAATTCCGTTCATGTTAACATCCTTTTAAGTACACTGCAAAAACAGTGAGGGCCAAGATGGCAGAAGCTTTTCCACTCATCCCTGCTAGCTTATGCTGTTTTATGTAAACTAGCAAATTGGAGCGTTTGGGCCCTGCATATGCCTCATCAGCCAACATCAGACCATAGCTGACAAAAGGCCTTGCAAGAGTTAATTTCATTCAGATATTAGCACTTAACCGCCCTGCAGAATGTCTTTGGTCTGGTTTGGATAGACTTTGTGACTTCTTTCAGTTTCAAAAATTGGCCAAGCAGACAGAGACCCATCCTCTGCCTCTTGGTCAAATTGAAGATCTTTGTTGGGAAAAGTGTTCAGTTTGGTGTAGCTGATTGAGAGGCATGTCCAAAGATGAGAAAAGCTGAGGAAGAGAAATCCCACTCGGTTTACAAAGAGAAATCCCAGACAGGAGGGGGATCTTCATTAAAGCCACTTCTTTCCTTGGGGGACCCTGAGGGTAGCCACATGCAGGGAAGAATCTCGTTTTTCAGGTGGTCACTCTCAGAAATGAAGCTTCAGATGTGGTGGAAAAGGGTGACAGTTCTGGCTGTATAAGGAGCAGATCAGCTGCCCTTTCTGTCGTCTTAGACTTCCTGTTTTATTATTTGGGGAAATTCTGGAAACCTCTAAGAAAACATTTCTGAGAGTGTTAGCCTGCAGAATGCCTACATGACAGACTAAGTAGTACTGGCCAATTTGTTATTTGGAGAGCTCTGTCCTAATACATGCTCAAATCTGACCTCAGCTGGGCCTTAAACAAAATTCCAAATAACTTTGATGGAATTACTAAACTGTATTTTGCTTTATGTTATAAAGGCTTTTTTCCTTAAACTGAAAGAACACACCCAGTCCTAAAGAGCATACATTTCCCATGAAAGGGTTGAAAAACCTTTCTAGGCTAACATTTTAATTGCTCAGTTGTCTTTCATTTGCATCTAGTTTTGCTTTCTTATCGTTGCAATGCGTGCAGCTGTTTTGAATATTTAAGCTTTCCAGATGAAGATACACCTTTCCTTTTAGGATACACAGAATACAAAACTTAAATATCATGCAATTGATGTTTGCCTGCCTAAAGTGCCACAAAATCATACTGATGTGTTTGATATGGTGTTGTTTGTGCTAGGATAGCATATGTCTCCTCTGGTTCTTAGGAAGCATGTGATGCTACTGAGCAATTTTTCATTTGCAGTTTGAGAATTTAAATCTTCTAGTTTTGAATTCCATTTACTGGTGTATGGCAATAGACTATTCCTATCCATGTTGGATAGAAGTATGTGGAAAAAAAAATCATCTGCAGCTACCACGTTTGGTGTCTTTACAAATCCAAATACTCCTCTATCAGACCAGAACAGACTTACTGATATACAAATCTAGGAGGTGGACATCATATCTCTCTTGACATCAAGATTCTTTGCACAGCTGAATTATGTGTCCCAAAGAAGGACAATTATTGCTGCTACTTTCCCTCATGGCCTCTGATAGGGGAAAGCAAAATCAGTTTGCCTCTGAGGCTCAGCATGAATCCTACTGACAGAGATGACAAATGGGTCTTATGGCTGCCTCCCACTTCCAGGCCAGAGTACACACTTCTTAGGATGCCACAGCCTCATCAGTACCTCTCACTGTGTCCCAACAGATGAACTGTCAGGGGCTGTTGTTTTAAATACAGCCTCGGTAAGCTTGGCCTTTTGTTATCACAGGAGAAAGAGCTGCCGATTATAGATTTCACTTTAAAGAACTCTGATAATTTGTCCAACCTGATTCCATTTCAGAACATTGCACTGTTTATGAAGGTGTCATTTAGTATGGGGGCAGCCTCTCCAGTGTGCAGAGAGGGGACATAAACCTGTCTTGATAATGTGCACATTCTTGTGTGTCTGTATGCAACAGGGCACGTGTGTCAAGGTGAAGAGTCAGCAGCTGTGCTCAGGGGTGCTACATCTGGCCCAGCTGGGACACACTGTAATGCAAAAAGCTTGCAATCCAATGCTAAAGCCTGTTAGTTCAGCATGACTATTCTTATGGGCCTTGTGAAGTCAAGATTTTAAAAGGAAATTGTTTGGGCATAAATGGGCCAAATCCTGTGATTTTTGAAAGCTAAAGTATCAGAAGGGAAACAAAAAAATCACAACAGTACAGTGTCTCCCCTTGTCTTTTTAGCACAGCCAGTTCTTTGTATACCTGCAATTTGTCCTCAGATCAAAGAACTGATGAAAAGTGCCATTAACACTTCCATTGTAGGCATGCTGCTATCTTGTCTCTGCACATTCTTCAAGCTAAAATTAATATGTTGACACCCTGAAAGATTTTCCTTCCAAACAGATGGAACATGAGTAATATGAGGGGATATTCTGTGTCCAACACATTGGAAATGATACAGGACAAACTGTATGATGCCTTTGTTTACGTGAAGGAGAAGGAAAGAAGGATTTTTGAGGAGAAAGATGGAACAGAGAGATGTAAACAGATCCCTCGTGTGAGCAGTGGGCTCACCATACAGAAGATGTGGACTATGTGATGACCTAGTAGCTTACAGCAATGTTGACTTTAAGTTGTATTGACAGTCCTTCTGGGAGCTTTTGTCCTCCTGTTGGTGCTGTACTTAACCCCCTGCTCTGTAGCTTCCTTCTCTCTGTGAGTAATAAGTGATAATACTGGTCCAGCTTTAAAAACCAGGCTGTAGCGTAATCTGATGAGTTCATAGTTAGGGAATTTGTGCTTCTATTTTCATGATTTGATAGGACTCCCTGATGATTCCTGGCATGAGCAGTGTTGTGGGCCAGTAGCTCGTTATCAGTAGGAGTACTTGGCACCTATAACTTTAAATGTTCAGAGTACTTAATTTAGATTTTGAAAGTTGTTTTTATAACACATAGTCCCTATGTAGTATGTGTGTGTATGTCTGTATGTATAGATGGATGAGTAATAAAATACAAAGAGTTTCATTCACCTGAATTGTTTCCTAACATTCTTCTGTGTTCTTTTTATAAAGGAAAGGGTATTGTGCCAAATAATGTAACCCGCAGGCCAAGCTTTGAAGGATCCAATGAATCTTTTCCATCCTACCATCAGATGAGTAATGCAGCCTATGAAGGGACAGGCTTTGGAGCAGAAGGTGCAAATATGCTTACTGAAGTTCCAAGGCCATACATGGACTATTTAATCTCTGCTTCGCAGTCTTCAGCTATGAATGCTCCTGTACAGCGACCCTCTGGAGTAGGCACTCACAGCACACCAACTAGCCATCAGCAGAAAGCATACCCTACAAATATTGAGTCTTCTGTGATTAATTATCCAGTGGCTAATCACAGCAGTCAGGCCTTGCAGCTGCAGGCATCCCATGGCTCCAACAGCCAACATTACAGTAGGCAGCACATGATGGTGCAGGGGGAGCCTATGGGGTATGGTGTCCAGCGGAGTCCATCCTTCCAAAACAAGATGCAGCAGGAGGGAGGATATGCCAATCTCCCAAATAAAGGGGCAGTTGTTCAGAATAATACTGGTCATGCATTTCAGCAGGCACCGGCAAGCCTGTATATATCACATTCTCATCACAAACAGACGAGTCCTTCTTCTCATCAAATGCATGTGATACCCAGAGGTCCAGCCTTCGCTAATGATTTTTCAGACAGTCCACCACAAAATCTATTAACTCCATCTAGAAATAGCCTAAACATGGACCTATATGACATGAATAATCCTCAAGTTCAGCAGTGGCAGGCAGCAACACCGTCACGCCGAGATTCTTTACAAAATCCAGGAATAGAAACATCTCCACGGCAACACGTATCCTTCAGACCTGATGCCACAGTGCCAAGCAGAACAAACTCCTTTAACAACCACCAGCAACAGCCACAAGTGACAGTGTCTATAAGACAGGTTCCTCCAGGAAAACCTGATCCTTCAATTACGTCTCCTAATACAATCACAGCAGTCACATCTGCTCATATTCTGCAGCCAGTGAAGAGCATGCGAGTGTTGAGACCTGAGCCTCAGACTGCAGTGGGACCTTCCCATCCTGGCTGGTTACCTGCGCAGGCACCGGCTGTGGATGGCTTGGAGATCATTGAGCAGCACGTGCCACCTGTTGGGGCAGCTAATGCCTATCAGCTAGATGTGGATTATGGTAACCAGGAACTGCGGTGTCCACCACCACCGTATCCCAAGCATTTGTTACTTCCTGATACCTCTGAGCAGTTTGATATCAACTGCTTATGCATGGGTGTGGAGCAGACACTCCGTGTCCCAGTCCCCAGTTCAACGTGCAATAAGGCTGAAGAGAACAGTGAGCGAAATGATAAAAGTAGCAAGAACACTAAAGCTGAAAAACCAAGCAAGGATAAAAAGCAGATTCAGACGTCTCCGGTACCTGTGCGAAAAAATGGCAAAGATGAGGAAAAGCGAGAATCCCGAATAAAGAGCTACTCACCTTTTGCCTTCAAGTTCTACATGGAGCAACATGTAGAAAATGTCATAAAGACCTACCAGCAGAAAATTAACAGAAGATTGCAATTGGAGCAAGAAATGGCAAAAGTAATTCTCCTTGTTTTGTTATAATAAAAACTAGTGGGTCGAATTGATTATTACTATTTTTAATCCATTAAAAAAGTTAAGAGGCAGTCTCCAGTGGAAGTAGTAGGTATCAGACACCTCCCTATACCAGACTGTACTCACTTAGAAGTGTGGATGCAGGTATGGAAGGCTGTTTGAAAAACCTGAGATGTGAAATGATATATCTTCATACGAGAAAAGGAAAATAAAGAAAAACTCCCATAGCAGGAAAGTATTAGGATTGCATAGGTAAGAACTCAGAAGGCAGACTTGAGGCTGAGATAACTCTGGCAATACTTTGGCAGCTCTTGCAAAACTCTTTCCTCCCTCTTCCATGATAGCTGCTCATTCACCAAAGCCATTGTTCAACTTGGCAATATATTAACTGTGCCATATTTTCAGATGAGTGTGTAATACTTGACTGGAAGTTGTCTGTTGAACACATGTAAGTAATAATATCATACAAGTAATCTTATCTTGACCAGCTTGAACTGATTTTAGGACCGTTGCTGGTTGTTGTAGAGGCAGGTTTCAGGGAGGTGCACTTTGTGTGATAGAACTTCTTTCATGCCTAATTGTAGCTCTCAAATCTAAGCTTATTCTCTGATAATGCTGCTTAAAACAAAGCTGCCAAGTTTTGATGGTTGCTCTGGCAGTTTTGGTTTTAATTTTTAAATATGGCAGAGGAAGAGGGTTTTTTTTTTCCCCAGGCATGACTAGAATATGACTAGTCTACTTTTGCATTTAAGGATAAGCTCTAAGGAAATCTATTATTAATGCATAAGATAATAATTAACTATCCAATCTTCCCTAGCACAGTCAGTTTCCAGAGTCAATTCATTTGATGCTCACATTGCTCCAGAAAACTCAATGGTTTGTTTGTTGAGGTTAAAATTAGAGGAAGATGTTTCTAAAATCTCTTGAAAGGTCAGCAGTTTAGTGACAGTTAATAGTTTGTCCTCACTGCAAGTACAGATTGTGTTGTGTTGCATGGATTTAGTGAGTATTTTCCTGAGACTGAGATAGGGAATGATCTCTAGAGAAGCGAAACAGCAGCTAATTGCGTTAGTTCTTATGACTCTTCAGCTTTCCCTTATTCAGAGATAATTCAGCTATAAACAAAAACAACTCCTTCCCCTAGCAACCTCTTCACTGACTAAAAATATACACACAGGAGATTTTGGTTGTCTGAATATTGCATTATTCTAGAATTAACCAAGAACACAACACACTAATTATTTTACCTTAAAAAATAAACACTTCCTTTATTATGGATTGATGGTCTTACCTTTCATTTTAAAAACAGTATTCCTGGTTTTAATTTGGCTGTTCTCTTCAGTTTGAAAATTCATCCTACCTGTTCTGCAAGTTTCTGCAGACCTCCTCCATCCTTTATTCAGACAGATTTAATTTTTATACTGTGGGGATCTCATTGCACAGTCTGGCTGCCCACATTCATGTTTAGATACCTAGACTACAGATGTGAAATTAAATCAGCCTAAGCAGCAGCCCTGTGGGCGTATGCTTGGGTGTCTAGCCTGCTAATCAGTCAGCTTCACCTTCGTCTCCCCTCCCCAGTGCCCCTTCTCACCAGGCATGAATCTTTTTCTCAGAAGTGATTCAGTTGATGCCAGTTACTTCAGGATTTTGGAACTGGGGTATGCAGGAAGAAAGGGGCATGTGGCAGTGGATGAATTGTCAGAGGATCCTGGGGATCAACCCAGGGGGCTTCTGCTGGTGGAGGCCACCAGTGGCTCTCAGGAGAGGGACAGTGTGGGACAACCAAAGTTTCAGCATACAGGCTCTGTCTTGAAGGCTGGGGAAAGGCTCCCTGGGGACAGGAGGTGGACAAGTAAGCACTTTTACAACTTAGATACAGAGGGAAAATAATACATTTAGGGGGAAGATAGCACTAGGGTCTGGGCTGCAGTGGCTAAGCAGATGCCAGACCTGAGGATTAGATGCACATATTCTGGAGGGAAAGAGAAGTTTAAAGAACAGATGCTCAAGAGATCTACAAACCTTGAGAGTGGAGGCTGTATATGGCAGGGGAAGAAAAACAGTTTATGAAGTAGGCTCCAAGGTAATTGGGAATGTGTAGGTCAAAACTAGCTTATTAATTTCAACACAAAAACCAACAGGTAAACGGCACCCAAGGTAGGAACTGTTAATGTGAGTTGCCCTGGAGAACCATTCATGAACAAAGTGAACTGCTGCATCTAGGTTTAAGTTTCAGTTTAAATTAAGCTGTACTGCAGTGTGCATACATACCATGGAGTGCAGTGAGAAAGTGCACATTTGAAAGGTGTAAACCAAATTGCATGGTCAGGTTTGTTATGTTATATTCCCCTCTGTGACAACATTGCCCCATGTGTTTTTGTTCAACCAAATGAGACAGGCAGACCAATCTCAGATACGGCAAATTCAGGTAACAAGTTAAGGTACAGTGAATTTGCCGGTTTCTCAGAAATACTCACAAGAGAGTATGTCTCTCATGAATGCATCTTTTCTGGTTCTTGGTTAATTTTTCTGAGAAATGTGTTTTGGGAATGCTCATTTATTGTTCTCTTGCTATGGATATAACAGTACTTGCTCTTGTGGTTTCCTTTTCTTTGTAAAGGCTGGCCTTTGTGAAGCAGAACAGGAACAAATGAGGAAAATTCTCTACCAGAAGGAGTCCAACTACAACAGACTTAAAAGGGCCAAAATGGACAAATCTATGTTTGTGAAAATCAAGACTCTGGGTATTGGTGCATTTGGAGAAGTATGCCTGGCCTGCAAAGTGGACACCCATGCCCTGTATGCCATGAAGACTCTGCGAAAGAAAGATGTGCTAAACCGGAACCAGGTGGCTCATGTCAAAGCAGAGAGGGACATACTTGCTGAGGCAGACAATGAGTGGGTGGTTAAACTCTATTACTCCTTCCAAGATAAAGACAACTTGTACTTTGTGATGGACTACATCCCTGGTGGGGATATGATGAGTCTACTGATTCGGATGGAGGTCTTCCCAGAGCGTTTGGCTAGATTTTATATTGCAGAGCTCACTTTGGCTATAGAGAGTGTGCACAAAATGGGATTTATTCATCGAGACATAAAGCCAGACAACATTCTGATAGACCTTGATGGACATATCAAACTGACTGACTTTGGACTGTGCACTGGATTCAGGTGGACTCACAATTCAAAATACTATCAGAAAGGTAATGTTTTTAGACTTTATTGGGAATGGTATTACATTGTTTATTTTGAAACAAGCACTTACCTTTTGGCAGAAACACCAGCTGAGGAAACTGAGGTGGTGTGAACATGGACAAACAGTCAATGGCAGTATTACGTCTGTCTCTCTCTGATTTATGCAATTAGTTTGTTTCCAGTCCTTTTGTTTCCAGTATTGTTCAAAACCCTGTCAGTAAAGTGGCTGTTCACTGTAGCAGCAGCAGTTTTTCACTTTATTCTTTTAGTGGTGAAATTATTTAATTACAGATTTGAAGTAGTCCACACATGTCCTGTGTGTGCTGTGGAGGAGTATTGGTGTCTGTTGGCAAAAAGGTCACAAAAAATTCATATAGCTAACCTAAATATACTCCATTGTTCTGTATCCACCATATGGAAGCATACTTCCTTGTGCAGAGACAAAGACATTCTGTTGGACATTTTGTATGGAAAACCCATTGTGAAGAGGAAGGCAGAAGGAAATACCTTGGGTTTAACATTTCAGTGCTGTTCTTTAGCGAAAGTAGAAGATGGCACTAGATGTAGGTAACTATTTTTCTCTTCGTGTGCATGTTTTATGATCATGAATGTAAACTTTCTCTTGCATTTGAAAGGGAGCCATATCAGACAAGACAGCATGGAGCCCAGTGATCTTTGGGATGATGTGTCCAATTGTAGATGTGGAGATAGGCTGAAGACATTGGAACAAAGAGCTAAGAAGCAGCATCAGAGATGTCTAGCCCACTCATTAGTTGGAACCCCAAATTACATCGCTCCTGAAGTCCTGCTTCGTAAAGGTAGATAAACCTTTATTTTTTTCCTGTTTAAGTGAACGCTGATGCTTTGAAATACTTTTTTTTTTCCTTAAATAAGCTTGCTGCTTTGGAAGGTTGTCATTCTGAAGGCCACAAACACTTAGCTCAGATTAAGGAGAACTCTCCATGCTCCAGTGTTTAGCATCACCTTACTGGCAGTGGTGGTGGTCATACTTCGTGTGTGTTTGTATATCCCCACTCTGAGGCCTTTAAGCGAGACTGCTAATAAATGTGTGGGATAACATTAGCAGTGGTATTTTTCAGGTGTATAGCAGATTGTCTGTATTCATGGAGTACAACTGACTGCTGTCAAGTTTACATGGCCCAGTGAGCAGCCAGCCAGCTGATGGTTCTGGATCACTGTGGAAACATGTCCTCCAGATTCCCAGCCAGAACTGGGGAACCCAGCAAAACGTTTTCCACAATTTACGCTGGAGATCCTGCATTTAAAAGCTTCGGTCAAGGAATTCAGACAGTACTTTGTGACTATCTGTGCAGAACTGACATGGTCACTGCAGTAAGGAGATTTAGGTGTTCAAAGTTGTCTGCAAGCTAAATCCTAAGCCTGATCTTTCTCTAATTGAGAGATTTCACACTGGACCCTACATCATCTGATGACACAAGTCTCCATTGAAATTAGTGTTTAAATCCCCCATTCCCTTTTGGAGATCTCAAACATATACCTTATTTGTCTTGTTACAGCAGTTAAGTGATTGAAGTTGTTCCTCTGCTTGGAACTTGCTCAGAAAGTCATGTGTGGATCTCTTCTGTCTCTAGAGCCAGACTGTGTCTTTCAGCAGCTTTTCAAACTTGTGGTATCACCTCCACCGAACCCTACGGGGGTCGCTAAACATTTTTTGTTATTCTTTGAGATCCAGTTTGTGCTGTGTAGGTGTGGGACAGGGCACGAAAAAAACCTCCTTCATTCTTTCGAATTATATGGTGTCACGACTCAGTTTGTGTTCAGAATAAAATTTATTCAGAAAGGTTCACAGACAACAGGATTAGATCTTTAGTGGCAGCAGAAAATTTGGGTCAGCAAGCAGAAGTCACAAATATGAAGTCTGAGTAAAGGCAGAAATCTGTGCTGTATGTTTTAATACTTAATTGCAAGTAGCTTTATACACATTCTCCTTGGCTTGTGGAGGTCAACCTTTGGCTTGCCTTTCAGGATACACTCAGCTCTGTGACTGGTGGAGTGTTGGTGTGATCCTCTTTGAGATGTTAGTGGGACAGCCTCCTTTTCTGGCTCCTACGCCCACAGAAACCCAACTGAAGGTAAGTTGAAGCAAAGTCCTAATCTCTGGTAGCAAAATTTTAACCTTTTCCCTTCCCTTCTCCATGCACAGACCTAATTCCCCTTTGTTTCACTAGAGAAAGGAGTAATTTAAAAAGCCTGACTTTAAGTAGTTCCGTGCAAGCACATATTCTTTCCCAGTCAACAAAAACACTGAATTTCAGACCAGAACTTACTCTTCCAACTGCATAGATAGGTATTGGTTTTATGAGTCTTCTCAGCAGAGTTCTGATTTCTTAAGCACGAGTTCATCCATTTAAATTCCTTAGAGTGCCTATCAGTAAGCTGATATGCCAGTGATAATTGCAGTTGGCAATGTGTTTCAAAGGCGAGCAGTGGGTAGTTCTTTATTAGAAAGGATCTGTCTTGTGACCACTTTTCCTAGTTTACATTTTGGAGAAAAAGTGGAATAATTCCTTGAAGTAATTCCACAAAATCATGTGTAAACTGAGTATGTTCTCAAATCTGACTATGGGAGCATTCAAGAAGGAATCTACCTTTCTAAAAAATGCAATTACTTCTTTTGTCTGCTGGCCAACAGTGTTTTTTGATCCATTAAAATAATTAACAAGCAATGCAATTTAATAACTGGGTTCTTGGACCTCTGAAATGTGCAGGCTATGAGTGGACTCATTATGTGTATACTTCTGCACAGTTAGTGTTGGCCATTGCAAGGGTTCTGTTTACAGGATTACAAGTTGCTTAATACCTTTTTTACCTGTAGGTGATAAATTGGGAAAGCACACTGCACATTCCCTCACAGATCAAGCTAAGCCCTGAGGCAACTGATCTAATCACAAAGCTCTGCTGTGCTGCTGAAGACAGGCTTGGAAGAAATGGAGCAGATGATATTAAAGCCCATTCTTTCTTTCACTCTATGGACTTCTCTACCGATATCCGTAGGCAGCCAGCTCCCTATGTTCCAAAAATCAGCCATCCAATGGACACTTCAAATTTTGATCCGGTTGAAGAAGAAAGTCCTTGGAATGATGCTAGCGGTGACAGCACCAGGACGTGGGATCCACTGGCCTCTTCCAATAGCAAACACACAGAACATGCTTTTTACGAGTTTACTTTCCGAAGATTCTTTGATGACAACGGGTATCCGTTCAGGTATCCCAAACCTTCTGGAATGGAAGTTGGCCAGTCTGAGAAATCTGACGTAGAAGACAAAGGTGTGGTGGATCAGACTGGAGCTTGTCAGCCTGTATATGTGTAAATTATTGTATAGATTACTGCAGATGAGACTAATCTCAAATCCAATAGGGCCTTTAGCTGATCCTTTAGGATCTGATCCTGCAGCAGTTATTCAGGTGTACCTTCAGCTGAGGCTGGAGACATCTTGGGGAGTCAGATGCTTGCAGGACCAGGTCCTAAAAATGGCAATCTTGAAAGTTCAGGTCAGTTCTACTGTAAATAACTTTGTTGATAATTACACTTGAAATCCTGGTCTTCACCAAAATCTGCAAGGCCAGCAGTCTATAATTTCTAGGCCTATTTTTATTTGAGGTCAGCATCCCCCTACTCAGATTAACATTTACAGACTTCTGCAACTGTCAGCGTTATTTTTTAAATGAATAAAGAGCACTTATATTTTGTTTATAGCAGGGTTTTTTTCCTACTAAATTATAGGGATTAACTTTGACAAATCATGCTGCTGTTCTTCTTTTCTACATTTTTATTTTATCCATAGCACTTATTTCACATTTAGGAAGAAGCATAAAGCTGAAGAACATGTGATGAAAGGTCTCTGTGCAATAATGTAAGAAAGAAAGAAAAAAAAAAGAAAAATGAAAAAAGAAAACTGCTCTCTAATTTTCTAAATTTACTGATGCCATTGTATTCACACGGTGATTTTGTTTATTATATGTATTTTCCACATTTCAAAATTGTGACATAACCTTAAAGCTGCTTTATTTCCTTCTGCTTATTGGAGTGTAATAGAAAGTGTGAGCAAGTGACAATTTGGGTGTGATTTCATTGTCTAGTGTGTGAAGAATGTTGCATGAGCAGTGTTTTTCTATTTGAAATGGCCTTTTCTTGCCATTCACAGGCAGGTCCTGTGGATCCATTTTTCTAAGGGTCTAAAATTAGACCATTTTAAGCCGTGTGTTGATTATGTATTGTGTGGGTGGTTTCCTCTTGTGATTGTATCCAATATTAATTTTGTAAAACGGATTGCAAAGGTTGTACCTGAATAGAGATTTTGTGGTCTGATGCGATAGACCGTTTTAGTAAGCTCACGTCATCGGCACACGTTTCCCCACCAAGGTTCAGCAGCAAGACCATGACAACAAAACTGGTTTGTGGCAGCTGCCTGGATGGGGCTGGTCCAGGCAGGTGGTTGTGGTTCACTTCCACCAGCGCTCACAGATGCAAACCAGGATGTCTGATGCTGTGCTCCCACAGTGCGTCCAGATCCCAAGTGCCACGTTGGGCGTGTGCAGCTCCACGGACATCTGCGGAACCTGGAAGTACGTGGCTTTTCCAGACATCACATCCCTACATGTAACTGGCTGCGTGTCCATTAAGGACCCTGGTGTTTTAGCCAGTGACATCTGAAAATGTTGGCATTGTTGATAGGTCATTCTGTCCTGTTGTCTAGAGGTTAAAATGTTGCTGTGATGGAGCACAATAGGCCTTCATTTCTGTCAAATTATAGGCATATTTTGAAATATCAGTTTTTAACTATGTTAAAATACGCGTTTTTCTTGTATGTATAAGTGAGAATTATTCAAAGTGATATCAGAATACTAAAGATAATTAAGCCATACATATTTGCATATATATTATATATAACTAAATAAGTAAACACACACAAAAATCCTTAATTCAGATTAGTGTAACAGTCCTGTTTAAAGCGATTGACCTAATAACATTTGAGGAAAACACTCCTTTAATGTGTTTTTGCTTTATTTTATTTTTAAATCTGGAGCTTCATTATTTTTTCCGTATATTATTCCACATATTATTCCTTAATGTTTTAGCATATCCTATCCTATCCATTGTTTAGATATCTAAGCAACAACATATGAATTCATCAGCCTGAACTAAACAAAAATGATTGTGTATTTGTTTACATTTGTATGAAAGGAATGTTCTGAGGTATGCAGTGCTTGTGTTGTGACAGTTCATGTAAGATTCAGTATTACTGCTTTTTTATATAGTAATGCCATTTTTTGTTATTTACATCTATCTGACATTCTTTCATGTGGTAGGTTCTTTCTCAGGAACTCAATTTAACTGTTATTTATTGATATATCATTGCCTTTGAAAGCTTCTACTGGCACAATTTATTAAAAATCTGGATCAAAATCTAAAATGTGTTATGTGTTCTTGAAACAGATAACTTCTGCTGCCTCTTTTAAGGCAGAAGTTTTAATGGGTTTGGTTTTGTAATGTTAGTGATGGGTTTGAGCTACAAACATGAGATCCAAATCTCATCTCTCATGTAGCATTTGATATGGAATCTCTGAGTACCTTCAGACAATTTCTTCTGTCCTCATGGCCCTTAAGAATAAGGAGCAGGATTGCAGAAAAACTTGCTGTGGTGTGACCAGGTCAACAGGTGGCATAAAATTCAACACAGTCACTTTCTGTGTAGTGGTGGTGCTTCCAGGGCAGCTGCAACCCTTGCTTGCCCCCTCTGACTGTTGCCTCTGATTTATTTCTAAACTGTAAATAATTCACCTGCAAATACAGAATCTTTGCAACTAAGCAAAACAAGAGAAACTAGCCCAGAAGGAAATGGGTGCTTCCACAATGCATGTATTAGTCATTTAGAATCTATGCTGCAGGGAACAAAAGCCAACTTCCATTTCACCTACAGAAGAACTGATTTGAAAAACAAATCTTTTATTAGGCACTGTCTGTAGAAGGCTCACATCCTTTGCAGACAGTTCAGATGCAAACAGAAACTTGGGAATAAATATTAGGAAATCTGGACAAGTGAACAATATGCCATATATTGAGATTGGTGCCCAGCATTCTTGGTTCTGCTGAACTTCCTGCAAAAACATCAGGTATCTTCTTTTCAGAGGTTATATAAATTCAGTGTTTGTCTTAAAAAACCCTCTTCCTCAAAAACACCCCCCAAAACAAACAAAAAAGCCCAGATGTATTTCTTCTTGACTGCAAGCAAGGAGTTTATTAATTTTGAAGTAGTGTTCTTGATTAAGGTCACGGGTGACATTTGAGACATAATCTTGACTTTACTAAGGTTAAACCCGCTGCTGATCTTGGGAAGACCAGAATTTCATTCCTGGGTTTCAGCAAAGACATGTATGCACAGTAACACTACTTACTGTGTGTACAAAAGTGTGAATAATTGCCTCAAAACTTTTAAGAAATTGCTGCTTCCAGAATGAAAACTTTATAAAGCAGGGGTGCCAGGGGCACAGGAACAAAAAGGGGCCTCTGAAGGCCTTTAATATCTGTACTCTTCAGTGTGGCCAGATTTGCCGAGCAGCAGCCACAATTCTTGGTTAGCAAATTATTCCTAATTGGATGCAAAAGAACTGGCAGTGGAAGTTATAACTAAGTGCAACATGAAAGCTAAATGAGAGAGAGAAGCATTTGACTTTTAAATGGAAATGGAAGAATGAGGTTAACTATGCAGGAAACAGGCGATAGCCTGGAACTGGATGGAAAACTGGTCTCATGAGCATAAGAAAATTCTTTTCCCTGTAATTTTTGAGGTATGAAATAACTGCCTTAGAAGCTTTCCTAGAGAAACTGTAACAAGAAGCGGAATTTAGAACATATAATTTGGTCCTATCCCAAAATGCAGAAACATTGGCAGAAAATGGCAACTGTTGCTAAAATTATTATTGGAATTAAAAATATTAAATCTTTCCCACAGGAAATAATCTTAGGAATAGATAATGTAGAAATAGTTACCATTAAAACACACACACACAAAAAAAAATAAGTGTAAAAATGTTTTTCCTGGCAGAGAAATCTGCTGCAGCAAGAACATGGAAGTTGTGCCTTCCTTGGGTTTCTGTTCTGAGCAGTGAATGAACAGTGAGCAGTATTTGTTAAAACCGAGTCCTGGGCTCCATCTTAACAAAACAAATGGAGGATCTGATCCGTAAAGCTGGGGTCACCTGCAAATGCAACAGTAGCTCCAGGCCCTGCAGAAGAAACTGGAGCCTGGTGACATGAACAACAGAAGTTTGAACAAACTGATGGATGCGCTGACTTTGCAGCTCTTGTGGTTTGGAAGGTGCCTTTACTTCAGTTCTGTGAGGTGAAAAATACCTGAGCCAGCAGCTATTAATTTTTAGGTATGTGAAGAAAATGGGTTTTCATGAAGCAGCCTTCTGTGATCTTTGGGTATTTGTTAAATTTCAGTGAGGCTCAATAAATAGAGTTTAGGCACACCTTATCTCCTGGTCTTGGTCCTGGGATCCCCATGACCCAGGAAAGCCCCAGCTACTTGGCCCCTTTGATGGATGTATAAGAATACAGGGAATTGAATGCAGAAGGGGTACACATGAGCAAGGGGAAATAGTTGATTCTGTTAGATCATGAGTGGCAGCCAGGAAAAAGAGTTTAGAGATGTCCAGCCTTGCTGCAGTGCGCAGTGGTTACCCCTTGGAGGTGCACGTGGGGGCGAGAGCATTCATGTCGGGGACATCCTGTTTGTCTTGCATTGTTGGGAGCACACAACACCCTTCTCAGCAGGGAGCCTGCACATGTGCTCATGCAGTGACCCACAGCTTTGGGTCATGCTGTACAGGGAGGAAAGAGGCTGTATTGTCACCCAGCTCCCACACCACCTCCATCCCCAGGCTGCTTTAAAGGAAACAGAGCAATAGCTCACCACAATGCTGCTGGTTTGGCCAGCCAAATGCCACAAAGGAGCTCACCATGTGCCATGAAGTACTTGCCACAGATGGAAAGTTTTTCCCCTAAACTGGCTGTGCTTCTGAAGGCCACATCAGCTGTCCCATAAATATGCTTGTCATAATTAATAGTGCTTTTTTTCTCCTACTTCTATGCTGTTGGGCAGCTATGGGTGAGATTTTTTCCCTTCCTTTCTTCAGAGCTGCACAACTCTGCTCCTTTCCAAAAGGGGCACTGATAGCTTTTTATGGCCAAAATGGGAAACTGAGCTCGAAAGGAGAAGGATCTGCAGGTCACTTGCCAGTAACATGGTAAGTCTGATGGCTTATCTTTAGTAATGCAAAGTCTGAAAATGAAATCGCTACTCCTGAGGGTGGCCTCTCTTCAGCCTCTCATTGCAGTGGCCTCGTGGTCTGATGAGTTACTGTGTCTTCTTGACAACTGCTTTCCATAGCATTGGTCATTCTTGACCGTAATAGCAGCAGTAAGCTCAGCTCAGTAACTGCCTGTGGCGTTCATTGGTCTGATGCCAATTTCGGAGTAGTTAACTTCACTAAAAAAAGACCTGATCATGCCGAATAATACAGCCATCAGAAAGGAAAGAAGGGAACACACACGTACGGTTTATGTGTCTAACTTTGCTACTGGGACCTCGGCACGGGGCAAAAATGTTCATTGGCACATGAGCATTATGAAAGGCTCAGTTGTCCAATACTTTACAGGTGTACTCCCCAGCTATTTACATATTTGGGTTTACCTCAACACTGAAGGACTGGTAAGAGGTTTTTTGGTTTGATTTTCTAGGCATGAAATCCAACAGATAAGAAAGGTCACAATTCACAACTGATTTATAAGATAACAGCTTCAAAAGCACCTGTGTAGAGCATGTTTTAACTTGATGTTATGATGAAATTCCAAGAAAAGGAGGGGTTTTTTTAAAGAAGGAGTTCACTCGGGTGTAAACCAGGAAGACTGCAGATACCCAAGCAGAACAGGGAGTGACAGGAACAGCAGTGGGTATCAAGACTGGCTTTACAGCTGGATCTGCTTTGGATGGGGCCAGGGGTGAAAAAACAATAGGACCATAGAAATGCCGGTTGGCAGAGACCTCTGGAGATCTGCAGGCCCACCTCCCACTCGCTGTAGGCTCTCAGCCAGTGCCGGGTATGGTCAGCCAGCACTTTGTCCAGGAAAAGCCTCTGGGGATGACACATCCTTCCCAAGCACAAGGGCCTGAGGCAGACTGGAACAGGAGATGACTGTCACCAGCCATATCTGCTGCTCTCCAAGCCCTTCAGAGCCTGGTAGTGGGGATTCTGTTGTTGTTGTTCTTGGCATCAGAAGCCTCATACCACCCTTGAGCACTGTACCGTAGCTGCAGGAACGCATGGAGAGGCAGTGCCCAGCCAAAAGATCTTGAAAGAAAGTGGAGCTAAAGGGCTGTATGAAGGATTCTGAAGCTGTTGAGATGTTGGGGTACATAACAACCTCTGCTATGCCCCAGCCTTTACCCACCACTGAACGGAGCCGTGCACAGCCAGAACAAAAGTTTCACCTAAAGGAGCCCTTTTCAGAAAATGTGCACCCACATAGCCGTAGGTAAAAGAGGTGACTGCCAGAGACCAGATGCCTTTTCACAGATGGAAGTGCCAGATAAATGGCAGAGCACTGGTAGGGATGACGATGGTCTGCTGTGAGCCTTGTGGGGCACCCATGGCACGTCACCGGGGAGTGTAATAATGCCTTTTCAATATCCATCTTCTCAATGTGTTCCCTGTCCCCACTGTGCAGCAGGACTGTAACACTGACACACGTCACTGCTCTGCCCCCCAAATGCTCAATTCTGGAGGAATTATTTAAATAAAAGTATCTCCCAGAAGAAAGTTGTCTTTCTGTTCCCAGGGATCGGGTGGGGACAGGCTGTTTCCCTCAGGGAACTCTATATGTGTTGCTGAAGATCAAGTCACTGGGCAGAAAGAGGCAACTTCAAATCCATAGTGGGGTTTTTTTTTCCAAAGAAAACACTTCTCATAGGAAAATATTGGTTTGACAAAATGGAAATATTTGGGGGGAACTTACCAGTGCATTCACAATCATGTATCCAAAAAACGATAAAAATATTTTGTTTCCAAAGAAATCTAAGCAAAAAATGTAATAAAAAGGCCAAGGGTTTATATTGTGTATAACACACTCTATTCAAAATTATAAACATTAAAATAAACTGCTGTTACTATGTCATTTTGAAGTTTCCAGAAAGATTTTGGAAATATTTCTTGGAAATTTCCAACTGTGCATTCTAATTTAGGCCCAAAGGATTTTTTTTAACATTCAATTTCCCACATAGCAGGACCTGCCAACTTAAACTAGCTCTAAAAATAACAAAAGAGGTCAAACAAATCCAACTAATATCTGAAACTAAAATTAACTTAATTGACAACCTCATCTCTCATGTAACTCTGATGTCATCAATATTCTTGTCCTCTTTTTACATTTAATCCATATCCCAGCCGGGGCTAGGAGCAGGAATCACAGCAGGAGCGGTACTGAGGTTGTGATGCACTGGGCTGGTGCCTGTACCATCTTTGGTGGTGGTGGTGGGAGTCACATGCTGAGACAGACCATGAGACAAGCAAAGGCTTATTTACCCAGACCCGTAGCTGAGGGATTGACACCACTGCACACAACAGTTTTCTTTACTTCACTGAAATGCTGTGGTTTGCTGATTTGTAAGTATTCTTTTCTTTTGTGATGAAGTCAGGGCAACAGTGGTTGCTGGAACTGGTGTCCCAAATGGCTGCATGTTTGCAGCAATGCAGATTGTTTTGCTATTGTTGTTCTCAAAAATGAACCATAGCCCAGATGTGCTTTGCATCTTTCCCAGTGGGAGGTTGTGTAGATGACAAGACATAGTAATGTGAAACCATTTCAGGGTTGACAGTTTTGGGTCATTTAACCTGAGGCCACGAGCAGAGCAGCAGGAGCAAGCATGTTGCAAGGGCATGACTTCTGTGTGGGCTATACCTTTTCTGACAGAAGCGGACCAGGGAGCAATTACTACTCCTGAAGGCAAGTGTACCCATGGGTTTGTGCCCATACTGGTTGGGACTAGTGTCCCATCCCCCAGGGAAGTTTTTGTGTCCCCGCTAGTTGGGACAGCCTAATGCAGGGCAGTGGGTAGCTCAGCAGTGGGGACTGTCATGGCCCAGGAGATTTGTCATCTCACCACTACAGGAGGACACAAAATGGGACGTGCAGCCACCCATGGGTGATAGCCAAGCCTGTGTCTCTACTGTCACAGCTAAGCACAGCACATCAGGTGCCTGGCAGGTGTGAGGCTGAGCACAGCACGATGCCCACAGGAAAAAATATTCTGAGATGCCTCCATATTTCATATCCCCCCAAACTGGTGCTGTTTGATGGAAGGGCCTTCTTTGACTAAAATCAAATGGTGTTATTTGACTGAAATCAAATTCCACACAGGTGTGACAATCGAGACCAATCCCTTCCTTCTGTAGCTCCCTAGCCAAAGCAAACTCCACATGCCCAGCAGCCTTGCACTTGGCCTTGGTAATTAATACAGTCATGACCTTGAAGCCTATTACTCAAAGTCACAGTGAAATGAAGAAATTCAGGCAGGTTGGAGGTTGGAGGCAACCTACCAGAGGTAGTCTGCGGAGCAACCATGATGGCAGTGTCTCTCTGCGATGCTTTACTCTTGTGTTTGGCCTCTATTAAATTGAGCCTACTTCAAGATCTCCTGCACAAGGTGAGAAACTTGTTGGCAAGCTGCAAAATTCTAATTGCTCTGTGCGGTGATAGCTTGGAGGGGGTTTTAACAGCTGGTTTGGGAATCAGCTGATTTAATAAGTGGTTTTGCCAAAGCAGAGTAAATTGCTTCCAGCACATTCCTGCTCTGGTTCCTGCTCTACCTTAGCTGTAAGACACCTTGAAGTGACCTTACACTGCCTGGTCTGAGTTCAGCACAGGAGGCTGGACTAGAGACGTGCAGGGCTCCTTCCATCCTGGGGGAATCTGGGGCTCTGGGCCAAGGATGGCAAGGAGATGCTGCAGGCTCCTCTGGCCAGAGGGTGGAAGCCTGAGCAGCAGAAAAAGAAGGACCAATAAATAAGATGGAAAGCAATTTATCTGGAAGACAAAATCCCCTTTCTAACAGCTGAGAACCAGCAGGGAAAATGAAGCATGGCTGTAACCAGCAAGAAAAAGAAAACAGTGCTGATCAGTGGGCTTAGGAGTAACTTTGTGGTTCCCGGATAAGGACAAGTCATGGTGCAGCACAGACAGGCCAACCCCAGTGACAGCAGTTGGAGCTCAAGGGGCAGGGAGGAAACTTTCCAAAATAGATTGCAGATCTCGGTGCTTGTCTGCTCTTTACTAATACATTGAAATTCACTTTGCAGCTCAATGACTGACTTAAATTACATGATTAACATCCTCACTCTCACATAAAGTGTCCTCGTCCCTTTATTATGAATTTAAATGTTACTTTGCATTTTCTGAGTGTCAACATGCATAATCAAGCTTGACTTCCTTTTGAGAAATATCAATAAAATAACATCTTCTACTGTTAGGGTCTGGCACAATTCCCAGTCATTGAGCTACTTGAAACAACATTTGTCACTGCTAAAAACCATTTCTGAATATAATACAAACTATGCCATAGAAGTTTAACTGCTGCCCTCTTTTGGGTAGGATAATTACTGCTCATGTCTGTCGAGGTACAATGCCACCAACAGATACTGAATTATCTCAGCATTGGGAGCACAGTGGTGGAATGGTTTTTTACACAGCATAATATCCTTGAATGCCTCAAATTCCATATGCTGCTTGTATGTTCCTTTACAATTAACAGTGGCTTGCCTATGAAGGATTTATTTAGTCAGGTTTCTTTGCCCCCCTGTTCTTTTTCTGTGGTTCCTACAGGCACTGAACAACTCCATGCTGCAGGACACCCTAGATCACGAATTCAGATTGTAGGCATGAGTTTTAGTTGCATACAGGATACCAGGGAGAATAGGGTAGGTTTATCCAGTCTCTGCAGCCTGATTTTCAGATAGTTTTCTCTTGCGCTGGGAAGCCCAGAGTTAATATGTACTTATATTAACATGAACATATTGTGCTTCTATTAAGATTCTTTCCCCTAGTGTCTGTATTTATTTTTAAGTGAGTAACAGCAGTTAAGTGGTCACAAGGGGGATACCAGAATCTATCAGAGCAGATACTGGTAAATGTCCCAAGACAAAAGCAGTAGAAATGCAGAGGCAGAAAAGGATGTTTGAAGCCCAGGGAAAAGACATGAAATAACACCTGTGCCTTTGCAAATGAGCTTCTAGTTTATTTTTAAATCCTGTGGTATGAGTGAAAGGTGAAACATTTCCCTTTGTGTCCCTGCACAGGCAGCTAAAGCTGATCAGTGAGAAGAAGAAAGAGGTGACCAGTATGGAATCGGTGGAGATTTTTTGGGAAAACACCTGTGCATGGGTGGCACACTTCCCTTCCTCGTCACACTTGCTTTCAGAAGACAAAAAGTGAAATGAGGGAGATGCAGGTTCAGAAAATGTGATGTTTTGTGATCCTGCTGCCTGCCTTTGCCTTTCTCAATGTAGACAATGGATTGCTTACTTGACCAGGAGAGCCCATTTTGTTAGACATGTTCTGGGTATCTCTAAGGAAAAGTGTGGCTAATTGTGCCTTGCTCATTGGAGTGCTGGAATGGGGTGTGGGATGAAGTTTCTGCTTCAGAGCAAAATTTTTCGATTTCTTTGTTCCATATCTGAAGATGCTACTCTATAACCTATATAGATTTACATGGGTTTTCTGCAAGAGATTTTTCTTGGTAAGTGCAAGTATTCATCTTTTAAAAGAATGTCTTATTAACTGGAAATAGAGTTCATCCTTCACTAGCTTGTTACTGCTATTTATGTAAAATAAAACATCTGTAACAAGTGAAATCAAGAGAGCTTCCACAATATGAGAGCCAATGGTCTGATGAGAGGGACTGTCACAAGAGGGGTAAGAGAAACTTCTGGCTCCAGGAGATCAGAAGTCCGACATGAGCCCCCTCCCACCTCCAGCCATGAGGCCACTGACTACGCTCAAGCAAAAGCAGCTTCCTATTTGTTCACAGGTGTGAAAGCTGGGCTTTTGATGACAGAATTGTTGGGGTTTTTCTCTATACCAGATGTGGGTGTCTCAAGTGGTTCCCTCAACAAAGGGCTGTACTTATTATAAGCTTCTAATAAGATATCCTGCTCACCCTAAGAATTATTTATGGGACCTGTCTGTGTAATTTAAGGGTATGTAAAATAGGTGACACCATAAGTTCAGACACTGATTTGCCTTTTGTTGCTCTACTCTCAGTGATCGTTAAGGCTGAGGTCTGGATGCCCTCAGCAACTGATGATGCTAATGAGACCTGAGAGAACCCCATGAATTTACCAGATTAAGCGCTAACCTTAATAACTGCTGATCTCAATGTTCCCACTCCAGCAGCCAAGGAGAGGAAAAATGCTCTGGAAATGTAATATAATCTCTCAGCAGGAGTATCCTGTGTGGGGCTCATCCCTGCTGCTGAACTGTCTCCTCACAGAACCCCTCAGCCACTATCTTTGAGGGACCTGTTGATATAGTATTAAAATCTCATTCTAAACCTGATCCCTTTAGGTGTTGTCCAGTTTTCACATAACTACAACCAAATTAACTGTGTAAAAAATTCATGTTCACGATGTCTATCCCTCATGAACTGGACAGCAAGATGGACTTGACGTATAGTTACTGTGGAGCCCAAGGGAACCCACATCTCCCAGGCTTAATACTTCAGAAAACCACTTGAGGAGTAAAATGTAATGATGATAATAATCCCCAGACCCTGCAGGAGTCAGAAGCCAACATATGACCACTCAGCAGGGGCTGTGGTTGGTTGGGACCATCTTGCGGTAAGGCACTCATACAGGCATTTAAAAATGGTCCATCAGGAGATGCCGTTAGGTTCAAAAGAATAATTTGAGCCACCCCATTATCTGTGTTACTGGTAATATTTTAGGAACCCAAAAATGAACATGACAGTTTCCAGTAAGCACCTACTGGGCAAGGGCTTGCCAACACAGCCAAGTGATGGACTGATCCCAGTCACAGGCTGAGCTGGGCTCTAAAGACAAATGGATTTTTTCTTTTTGAGGTAGATTTTAGAAAAATCTCATGGTTTAAACTGAATTATCTGGTAGTTTTAAAAATGGTGTCCAAGAATACTTTTTAAAATAAATTCCATATTTATGACAACTCCACAGAAATGCTAAAACAAGACTATAACAAATGTGCTAAACACAGGCTACCACAGTCAGGTCATCATCTTCATGCCAGAGCAGAGCATGGCAGGCTGTTGTACAGCCAGTCAAGGAAGTGAAAACAGTGGTGCCAGACCTGAATAACTTTGGAAGCTGGAATGGAGATGCTCCACTGCTGCATATTTTGGCCAATGTGCAAGGGCATGTGCAGCTTGGTGTCCTTTGAAGCAGAGTCAAGATAACTGTCACATCAGAAAGTGCTTAAACAAAATTACACCATGTTGTAACCAGCAGTAAACTGACTGTCTTCTGAAATTTTCCAAATATTAAACCCAATAAGATGAGTTTTTTCTTTATTTTCTTGATTTATACTAACAAAGCCTTACACTTGAACTACATTATTTCTTACATTATATTATTTCTCACTGTAGACTTAATTAATATGGATGTCTAACAAGTGGCACTTACCTACCTGATTTTTAATGCCCAGTTTTCAGAAAAGCACCTATTCACAGAGTTGACTATAAGGTAATCCTCTGCTTCAAATAACTAGTGACAGCAGAATATTTGAAGAATAGTTCCAGAACAAAGAAAAAACAAACAAAACCAACCAACCAACCAACCAAACAAACAAACAAAAAGAAAAAAAAAACCACACAGAAAGGTCATCTTTTCATGCCAGAGAAACTGGATGAATCACTGTGTTACTCTGGGGACTACTATTGCTTGATGGGTCAGCCCTATCCTGCTTTTTCCCACTCTAGGTCCTAGTTTAAGGGTGATTGTCCCCAACCAATTCCCTTTCCATCTATGGTCATGTAACGGGACAGACTGGTAATGGGGAGCAGGTCAACTGCATCAAGAGAGGAGGAGTGTGCACAGGACCATTGCTCACCTCAGACAGAGAAGACAAATTTTCTTTTCCCTTTAGTTGTGCTAGACCACCTGCCTCTCTCCACCATTGCAAATATATAGTACCCCTGAAGCAGGTGAAGCAATGCCTTACGTGGCAACAAAACATGAGGAAAGGAAGGATGTAATTCAAACACAGGCAGCTGGTGTTATCTTAAGCAGCCTCAGGTAGTCCATGGACAAGTTTACTAGCAGTGTCTGGACTGACTTAAACAGGTCACAGAGGCTGAACTGTGCCATGGTTTCTAGAAGAGATTCCTCCAGCTGAGGATGCTGCTTCATGAATAGAGAGAAGGTGCGTCCGAGGGTGGGTTCCCATCCTGCCCCTGGCATCCCACCTGTCTCCAAACCATGTCATGGTGTTTCATGAGAAGTTGCCTCCAGCAATGACAGCTGTTGCAAGGATCTCTCTGGTGCTCCTCATGCTCCATCCTTTCTCTGCTTGCTCTTGCCATTTTACATCCTCACATGGTGCAGCTGCCATCTCTCTGCACACTGGCCAGTTCACTGTTTCATGAGTGCTATCTTCAACAAAACATTCAAACCAGAGAAACTAGATGCAATCCCTCTAAATAAAACAGGATGCAGTTGCAAGAGCAGCTAAAAAGAAATGGAATTGCCTGTTCTCAAACAAAAGTTAATGCATTTGCCATCATTATTCCATGATTTCAACAACACTGAGAAAAGATGACTGATACAAATAGCTGTGTTGGAGTTGGTACATCCTGACAATTTGGTAATAACCACTTCCTGGCTAATAAACACAGTTTCAGAGTTTATTTGCCTTAATCACCTTGGCCTTCCGCTTCAGAGTTCATCCAGTCAAAAACAATGCTCTTGCATTTCTTCTTTTTTTGTTTGTTTTTTTTTCAGACACATCCTGATGTCATAATTATGGCTAGCAAAGGAATAGGACAAAGGACATTGCACTGCTGGATCTCAGCAAAGAGAGAGAGGTGATGCTAGTGGCATTGCTTGAACTGTTGAAATGTTCCTCTCTTGGATCCTACAGATCTGCTACTGCCTATCAGGTGTTTCTTTTTCAACATAGGAGCATCAATACACATTTTACTTTGATTACTCTGAAGGAGTTATTTCTAAATGCAGTTGCTGACAGTAAGTTATACCTATGGTAGCAAATAAAGCAAGTTCTGTACTAACAGCTTTGAAGAATGGAGGGACTCAAAACAGCAGCCATAGAACAAAGCAAACAGTCTTAACCTGACTCCTGTCATATTTATTGTCCCAAGATCCCAACAGAAACTTCATTCAGCATTTTGTACAAGTCCTTTGATTGCCCAATAGAAAAAGACCAAATCTAACTCAGTGTAACACCTTCTTATTATACATGTGGCATTTCTCCCTCCTTTATCCATACAGTCCTGTTTGGGTGATACCATTTTCTGTAAGACAAGGTAAAGGACAATTTTAGTTGGTATTTCTGTGCAGAAAATGGCATTTCCAAGCCTTAGAAATTTCTTGTTTCACTGCATTTTACTGTGAGACCCTGAAAACTTGACCCCTCTGACTCATTAAGCAATTGGAGTCTGAGGAAAACCATCCTCTTGAGTAAATAATCAATAATACTCTCTTTGAGACTAACAGAACTGTTTATCTCAGTTGTTCTAGTCATTTAGGCAAGACTGTTTACTCTGATGCTCACTTTCAAATGAAACATTATGTATAATTATTGAAAAATGTGCTGGCAGATACTACAGCTAAGAATAACATGAAGCAGGTGATTTGCACAGGGAAAACTTCTGCTTATGGAGATGAGTAACACAACAAATGATCTTGCTTTCTTAAGTTAAAATTCTAATTGGCAATATTTTCCTTATGGCAAAGTATCAATAAATTATCAATTTGGTTTTTAAATTTAAAGTTTTAAAATAAACAGTCAGAGCATTTACAAATGAAATGTACGGACTGATTATAAATTAGGATTACTGCCTTCATTTTGCCAAAGCAGGACCCTTGCCTATTATTTTTGATTGTATACGATAATTAATCTCAATACTTAAATTTTACATTGGTTGTTTGTTCACTAAGGTTCGGTTGTTTTTTTTTTTTAATTTAAGCTGGCTTTAAAACTGTATTTTTTCATACAGTAAATTAATATAGTAAATTTATAATGAAGCACGCTACTAAGGGCAATGACCCCCAAATCTCCAAGCCAAACCAAATTCAAGCCCTGAGAAGTAACAGTGATTCTGTCAATCCCATGGAATTTGGGAAGAAAATTTTTAAAATGTGTAACATACAAACTGTATCTTCATTATAAGATTTATTGTTCTTTCCTCAATGGGTATTTTTCTGGGACGCAGACTGGGCTACTAATTAGGCTGCTGGGCTACCAAAGTTGTGATGTGGCAATCAGCAACTGCACTGTCTGAATACATGCTCAGTGCTCATTCTTTCCGTACTGCATTGACTTTGCAGCTCCATGGCACCCTCTTCCCAGGACAGGGATTTGTGTGACCATGGGACCTTCCACATCAGGGAATGGAAATTCTTGCTGAAAAAAAAACAAGGAGGGATGTTAGATTAATTTTTTTTTGGTTAGGAAAACCACTCAGCATGGGTCAGTGGGCAGCCTCACAAATGCTTGTGCCAGAACAGTGTTGGAGGCAGCACAGAGGAAGCAACGGTTCCAAATGTTGCCCATTGAATTTGCGTAGGTGAGGACTGCACAGCTAATGATGCTGCTGCTCACTGCCCCTGCCCTGTCCCCTTTGGCTGCGCTGGTGTAACTGGTCAGCCAACTGAGAGCAGAGAGCTTAGGCCAAAAAATAACACAGTGAAACAGTGCCTGCTAATTTTAGCTGAATTGATTTTCTGAGCCACTTCAGTGCATGGCGACAGGGACAGTCATGCTGGCACAGTGAAGGAGCACAAGGAAGTGAGGACAGTGTCACGATGGGCAGGGTTGGGACTGCCAAAATTGTTCCTCTTGCTGAAAAATGTCAGTGTAGCCGTACTGAGACTAGCTCTGTCACTGCAGGGAAATCCATTCGTACAGACTGGCCTGTCACGAGTCATCAGTCTCCACGTTACTGTTTTTCTTTTGCAACAGATCACGCATGGATTTCAGGTCATCAGCTTTCACCTCTAATCTTGCCCTGTGCACAGACTTCCATGGGAATTACACCTGGAATAGGCCCTGAGGTTTTTCACCAATGAGACCAGGAGCTCACCAAGAAAAGAGATTGTTTCACAAATTCAACATTATGGTTTTCTTTATTCATAAAAATGTTTGCAAACAACTGCCTAGTTTGAGAAGCTGTGTTAGCAGCAAGTTTCATCTGTTTCCTACAATTTTTCCTTTGAAAAGTTAATACTCGAGGTGCTTATCCCAGAGATATAATGCCTTATATCATAATGTAATATTTCAATTTCTGAAAGGCAACCAAATTATTATGTATTTGCTTTTCCGGTCGATGGAAATGTAATCACAAAATTAAACTACAGTGTGATTAAATAAACCAAAGCCTTTATCTGAAGAAACAAATGAAGACAACTTACTTCATCTGAATTTATCTGAATAATCATGTGAATGTAACTTCACTGACAACACTGTACATGGACAACTGATAACAAAATCATTGTTGAGATCCTTTTTAATATGCATTCCTTTCATATTCTGCTAACTGGGAAAGAAGAGAGGGAAGTTATGACAAGAGAAAGCTGTGATGGCCTCAAGGAGGTAAAGCACATTATGACAGTGCATTGGCTTATAAAATCTTCATAACCATACTGCTCAAAGTATTCATCTTCAACCCCAGCCATTACATGAATCCACCACCTAAATCAGCTGTAAGGGTTAAGGGGTTGTGTCATGATTATGCTTGCTTTGTAAAATAACTCTGTGGTGAAAATCATAGACCAGTAAACCTTTTATATGTATCTGACAAATTTGTTGAAATGCTACTTAGAGAGAAGGCAAAAATACCTAGAAAATAATGCAATGTTATGTTATTGTTTAACTAACATGCTTTCTGCATAAGACAATCATGTTTCAGCAATATCACAGCTTTACTTAAAAATCGTGATAAAATAATGGAAAAAAGGAGAGGTAATTTACATTTATTTTGGCTTTCAGAAGACTGTTTAAGAAATTAAGTGGCCCAGAAATGAGAATTCAAATTGTATAATAAAAAAGAACAGGTTAAAAATACAAAAACCTAAAAGAGATTTATGCTGCCACTGATAAAAATTAGGAACAGGTGCTTCAAGGTTGTGTATTAATTTCATTATTGTTTAAGATATCACTATCTGGAAGAGGAAGTATTAGATAAAAAATCTGCAGATTGTACAAGTAAATTAATTATGAAAAAAAACCAAACAGGCAGAGGCCATGGTACTTAAGAGAGATTTGTTATGAATATTTGAATGGACAATATGCTAGCAAATGAAAATTCAGTAGTGACAAACACAATTTAATAAACACTGGAGAAAAAAAAAGTAAACTGTCCATACACCTTCAATGGGTCTAAATTAATTTGATCAGCTCAAGAAAAGTACCTGTGCATGAACATAGGCAGCTTCTTGAATTCTGGCAAACATGCAGTATAGCCATGAAAGCATGTAAAATGTTACAACACTCAGGGAATACACAATAATATGAACAAATTTGTGGAGATTCTCTATGTGGCACCTTTTGCCCAGTTCTGTATCTCCAGAACGAGAACACCAAGTCTGGGGACCAAATGGGAACCCAATCTGGGAAAAACAGCTTGAAAGATTTATCCCCTAGTTCCCCCATGCTCATACTAGAGAGATTGAGCAGCAGTAAAAGGATTTGCTGACCAGTTTCTTCAACTGAGGTTACAGGGTTGGCCACCAAGGCACCCATTTGCTACCCTGTCAGACCTCAAACCAGAGAAAGTAGAGCAGGGTCAGGGACCTCAGCTGCTGACAGGGGGGGCTGGCTGAGGGTTCTCTAGAATTCCTGCTAGGAAGGGCTGGTAAATAAATAGGAGGTGAGCACATACATGGGATGGGGGTATAATTTAAAATTTGTATACAGATGCTTGAGACTTCCAAAATCCACCTGCAAGATGGAGAATTCCTTTTCCTTATTTATGATAAGGATTGGGAATTTCTTCCTAGTTGTTTATATTAATTGCCCTATGCAGAATTGATTCTAGTGCTAAGAAAATCTGTGCTGAAGTCCCTGAGGGGCTGCTGCTGAAAAACAGAGATGGTATTTCTGCCACACAGACTGCATTGAAGGGGCATGTTGAGGGGTGGAAAGCCTATAAATAGATCCAATTTTAATGCTTTTATAAATGGCTTGAGAACAAGAAGTAGAACACACTAATGAAATCTACAAATAGTATTCAGGCACATTCAGTAAAAGATTATTAACAGTACCATAACAGGAAAAACTAAATGACTTTGATACTATCAGCAGGGGTGCACATGACTCTGCAGTGTGAGGGGCTTAAACTTGGAACTCTAAGGCACTTCTGATTTATCATCTTCTCATTGTAGATGATAGACAACACTTTTTTTTCCAGGTTGACTTCATCAGTGTGATAAACAAAGTCTCGAGTTTCTATAAGTTTCGAATAATAGTTTATTATATGGTAAAAGCAAGCAGCTGGCTGGGTGACAGAAATGGGACCAGTTTCCCAAATCTGCACACCTACTACAGGGTACATTTAGTATTTATCTTAGCTACTTCATGCATATTAATTATATCATATACATATACATTCTACAGGTTTTTGCTAAGTATTTAATAGATGGGTTTTCTTACAGCTAAAGCTAAAAGGGTTATCTCTCCAACCAGTCATAATTCACGCATCCTTGGACGAACAGGTGCCTAAAGATTTAAAGTTCTACTATATTTTATTTTTAGGATAGTAAGGAGGTTTTAGACCTCTTGACCTTGTGAGGGTCTGTTTTATTTCTTTAGGGGGGTGTAATTAAGTTTTACTATCTGTTTGTTTTATTTTGATATAATCACCCATTTGTTTCATGAATCACAATTATTTATATACCACAATTAGGCTGTCATAGTTCTGGTCATACCAACTATCTGCATGAACAATACTAATCTCTGATAAGGCTACCCAAAGGTCTGGGCTATATGGTGTAACTGGAGCTGCTAAAGGTTCTTTCTGATGTCTCAGCACACCAGGAAAATAAATACTAATTTTTTCAATAAAACAGTCAAATCTACATGAGGCCAACAAGAGTTCATTTCTAACAGTGCAGTGCTGTGGTGTGTTGCAGGAGACAGGAGGGAGATGCAAATTCAAGGCAAGACTTTAACTGGTTCAAAACCAGGGTGTCAGTAGTTATTCCCACTGGAAACTCAGCAGGTAAGCACAATGCCCACAGCTCATACTAACTCATCAAGGCACACTGTTATGTTCCATCAGCAAGGGAAGAAAGGAATGCTTTGAAAATCCAAGTTTATTCTGGAACTGCAAAAGCTGAAAAATCTCCTCATCCCTAGGATAAGCTTTTCAGGGAGCCAGTGCAAGCTACAGATCCAAGCTAAAGCAGTAAAACGGTTCTATGCAATGACCATTCTGTCCGTGTACTCTCAGCTATTGGAGAATCTGTCACTGGCAGGGCAGATGCTTTCCACTACTTTTGTCTTATGCATATGGGACAGAAATAAAGAGAAACTAAATAATGAGTCCTGTTGCATATTTTTGCTGTGTCTTCAGAAGTTAACCACCTACAGATGGCCTATGTGCAACTAAGTACTGGACCTTTCTTCCTCTATTGCAATTGATTTCTTTATACAGCACACACACATGGCAATTGTACAGAGGACAGGTGAGTTATTAGCTTCCTTTCCCTGGCCTGCCTTCAAAATAGGAAATGGACAGAGGATGAACCAACTTGCAAGTATTCCACGGTATGTCTGTAGCCAGGAGGAAAATTTAGGGGCAAAAGTTCTCAGCATGTGTCAGAGCTGCTAAAGGTAAAACCTCCAAAGTAGTATGAGTGTTCCCAAATAGTACAAGTAAAACAGATGTGTCTGTGTGTTGTTAAAGCTACATAGGCTTCCTTGGCACCTTCATCTGTGAGCTACCACAAATATTTCACCTGTCAGCTTCTCCAAACCCCACTCTTTTGTACCTATATAACACATGGGGGAGTCACACATCCAGATCAGGCCCACAAATCCCCTAGTACTAAGAGAGTAAGTCTTACCTAAGGGTCTTGCTGAGGACTTCCACTTAGGTCCTTGCTTTTTATGCAGAATTAGTGACAACTTGATTGTGACTTGTAAGCTAGTGAGAGGAATGAAAAGTCACTTCCTAAGCAAGTGGCCTTGGGAATTAACTATTAGGAGTAGGAAGCCCTTTACAGTCATCTTTAGAGCAGGGTCAGAGCAGAACAATTTCAGAGGAGAGACTAAAGCATCAGTACTCTAGCCTATGCTAATCAAAAGTGACTCAATCTTGAGTGAATGACACTTACATGAAACAATTAAGTGTCTACAGACAGTGGTCTAAAATACACTGGTGCTGCATTGATCCCTTTTGGGTTTGCAAGTTTGCCTTGACAACAGTCTTGAGATGAAAGAGGCAGTAAGCTGGCAGTCTGAGTTGGCATTTGTGTGCTTGAACATAGATATCTGCTGCATGAAGATCTTTAAGTGTTACAGACAAGATGGAACAGGCTAGCTTAAGCTATCATCCTACCACCTAGTGTACCAGTAAAGTGTTCCTGAATACCCTAGAAGACCTTTGCAGAGGCAGTGCAGAGGCTGTGTGGAGGAAAGCATGTATGTTTTCCAAATAGTTTAAGTTACTGCTGATAGACTTCCAAGTGTGAATCATATGCAATGTGTTCTGGTCAAATCCAGTCCTAAATCCTAGAGATAACTCTGCAGGTCAAAATAGTCAAACTTAGTGACTGTTATGTTCACCTCCCCCTTTCTTGGCACGCTGCAGTGCTAACCAACATGGTGGTTGCTAGAAAAGCAATCAGGAAGAAACAGAAAGTAAGTAGACACAAAAACAAATATAGCAGATTTCCTGTACAACAATTAATGCACTCACTTTTTTTAAACAATTCTTGAGCTCCTACTATTATACCTTCAAATACAGGAGCAAGTATCACAAGATGCCAAAAGTCTAGATCTAGTAACACTGCCTACCCAACTAGTATTTTTTTCCTCTACTGACATTTTGCCTCCCGGTGTCAATCTACCCCAAGGTAAGGCATTGCTTGTGAAACACCAGTTTAAGTGAGAGGCATGTGCCTCAATTCTTCAGTGGAATATTAGCTTAATAAACACTGAGTGTGACTCAGACATCTGTGTGTCTGACATCCTCCTGAATTCCCCTTCTGCAGGCTGCTGTTGTGGCAAATTGACCGCGGTTCTGGGTGTGCCGTGGCTGCTCCCAGCCATTGTCACTGTTCCCTGCTCTGACAGTGTCACAAGTCCTGCACACACACAACTACACAACATATCAATTCTCTATAACCTCATGCTTATCCCCTGTATTTCAGTCTGTGGAACACTGGTTAATATAGTTTGTACTTTCCTTCCAGTAAGACCCAGTCTTACAATGGGGAGGTTGTTCACTTAAAGACCTAATACCCTAACCTCTTCCCAGTTAAACTCACTTATGACACATTGTACTCCCAGTTGAACTCCATTCTTAACAAAACTGAGAACCTGAAATTAATTACCTGAATGACTAATCCAGCTTTGCAACATTGTGTACTGCTGCTTTGTAAGAAATAAATTGAAGAGCAAATGTTTACTTCAGAGTGTGAACAATCCAAAAGAACCCTTCTTCAGATGCCAAATAAGTACTTCCATGACGCTCTCAGTGTCTTTACTTGCAGTTTTAGTACTGCAGTTCTGCTGCAAATAGACCCCAGAAATCAATTCAAGACCCATAAAAATAGACACAGCAGGAAGTACTGACCAACAGCACAGGCCAGTGCTACCAAATTTGCTTACAATAATTTTGGCAGAAGCTTTTCCTCAAGAGGGGCACAGTGACTTACTATGCCCAGGCAACTTGACTGAGGCCATTTGTATGGAAATCTAGCCACGTTGTCTAAAGGAATTAATCAGAATTTTTTGAAGTGTCTGGTGGGAGATCTCCTGTGTCACTGGAAATGAGCATCACAGACTATAACAACTGGAACAGCTAGTATTGGAACCACTACTCTGAACAGACTTCTGCTAAGCGCTGATGAAAAGCCAGTAATAAATCAGGAATTTATTGCAGAATTTATCTGCAATTTCTTTACAGAATTTCCTACAGGAATTGCTGCAGAAATCCAGCCAGCGAAGGTAGATGTTAGGAAAAAGGTGCCAGGAAAGGAAGAAAACTGGACATCCTGGCCAGAGAAATGAGGTCTCCTGAAAATATAAGTTCAGGCTATGTGGGAAGACATCTCTTAAAAACAACTGGAAAACAATCTTAGGAACACCATGAAATCAAGCATAGAAAATAAATCAAGATGCATGTCCTGATGAGAGGATGGTTTCTAAAGCTCCTACCTAACCAGTGATGAAAGATTAATTCCTCCCAAGCTTGCCACTTGCATGCTTGCAATTGTCATTGCACTTTCATACGAGTGATCCACTTCCCTACTGACTTTGATTTCCTTACTTCATCTAGCTCAGTCACTTCTGTTTCCTTACTCTAGACTTTGTTAGATGCTCCTGACTACAACAGATCCTTCCTAGTTTTATTGTATGCATGCATAGGACTGATTACATATTTAAAACAAAACCAAAAAAACCTAAGTCACAACTGTTTTACTACCAACTGTGGGTTCATTTTCCTTAACATTTTATTCTTTAGCAGTAGTTGGCTGTTTTCAGATGTGGGAGAAAGCAAGCTAGAGGAAGGCTGCTAGAGCAGGAAGCACAAGCTCCACTACCAACAATATTCTTTTGGCAACAAGTCCAAAAGCTTTGAACTATTTTAAGAGTATTAACACCACAAAAGAGGGAAGCAAGAAGGAAGAATGTGATGCATCCTTTTTAGCCAACAGCAGAAATAGCTTCAGCACTCACTCTGACAAGACAAATGAACAATCAGCTTTTCTAAGACTAGCCAAGAGAACGTTAGGATTGTAATACAGCTGACAGAAAATATGACTACTTGAACATGTTCATTTTTACTGAAGATTATTCCACTCAATCCTTTCATTGAAAATGAGGGTAAGATACACCTCATGATGATATGGCAAAATGCACGATTTCATTTGCACATGTCATATCACTTGTAAAAGAGAAGTGGATTTAATGAACATGCTGAAGTGTGCTCAAACAGACAACTTCAGGGGAAAGAGGAAAGATACAGATTGATCAAAACACTATGCCTATTCAGGGAACTGATGGATGGATCCTGTGGGTCATACCTTACCTAAAATGGAATAACCACTGCAGCAGTATAGACTGAACACTCACTGAAAAAGGAATCTGGAGCTCCTGGTGGATTATGTCAAGGACAACATGAGCAGGGCCACTCCATGAGGGTGGATAAGCTGGGAACCGAAGCTGACCACAGGACAGGCAAGGCAATGGCCTCACCAACCTGGGTGCAGTCCCATTGGATCCGGGTCAGGCTGGGGTAGTCATAGGTCTTGAGAGTCCAAGGCAAGGTGAGATGAGTCATGTCCAGAGTCCAGACAGAAAGTCCAGCCAGGAACAGCAGAAGACAGAGAAAAGGTCCATGCAGGAGAAAGGGTTGGAGGCAAAGCTATTTATTACACAGGTCCATCAAGGAAGGCCAACGGATAAGCCAAGGCAATAGGAGACAGGACTTGGCACAGGCAAACCTATAGTACTCCAGATGCTAAAGTCCCAAGTGAGGGTGTCAGGGCAGTTAAGGCCCAGCCATGGACTTTACTTGGTCCTGACAGTTACCAAGTTAAACATAAGTAAGCAGGGTGCCACAGTGATGAGCAAGGCTACCTTTATAAAGACATTCTAGGTTGTTTTTACAGGCATGAAGCCAGTAGATCAAAAGAATTATTATTTCTCTTTACTCAGAACTTGTTAGATCACACCTGGAAAACCACATCACACTCTAGGGCCCCCCAGTATGAAAAAGAAGTTGACAAATTGCAGTGAGTGCAGTTGAGGGCAGTGAAGTTGGTGTGGGAGTGGAAGCACGTGCCCTGTAAGGAGAGGCTGAGGGAACTGCATCCAGTCAGAAGGCTTGAAGGGAAATCCAAGAGCAAAACTCTCTACTGAGGTGCACAGCAGCAGGATGAGAGGTAACAGTCGTATATGGAGGTTCTGATTTAAGGGGGAAAAGCATCACCAATCAAGTTGGCACAGGTTGCCCAGGTAAGTTGTGCTCTCTCCATTCATGGATGTTTTCAAGACCCTGCTGGACAAAGCTCTAAGCAGCTTGGTCAGAAGATACAAGAAGCAGAAGGTTGGTGTAGAGACCTCTTGAGGCCCACAACCTGAACAGGAAAGGTGGATTTGTTGCTGTCATTCATTTCCTTGATTCTTTCCTCTGCCTTTGGCTATTACATTGTATCACCTGCACGGAAACATTGCACATGTACTCTCGGATTATGCGAACAGTCTGCAAGCATTCAACACTCCTATCAGCCTGCTCTGTTAGCTAATAAATTCCCAACTTTGCGTAAATTCAGCACTAAAGGTCAGCTAACGTCTCCTCAAGGCTGGCGGAGCTATGGCTGGAAACACCTGGCTCTGTTTAGAGTAGAGTGGTCCAGTGGGAGCTGGGGAATAAAACATCTGATGCAGCTCAGTGGTCCGCACTGCAAGGGACATGCTCTGAAGGAGATCTGGCCTGGTCCTATGCACTGAATACTCCTTGGTAGCTGCAGATCTTTCATTTTGGTTTCATCTGAAAGTATCAAACCTCCGACTCTGCTCCAGTGTGCAAACTGACGCGGAAACCATCAGATTTGTTTAAAAGGGAAACTTCTTAGCCAAAATGAAATGCCAGTGAAGGCACAGTCCGAGAGTTCTTTTGCTCCTACAGGTGTACAACAACGTTCTCTTCAGCATATCTTTCAGAGCTGACACTGTCAACTACTCCACATCCAATAACATGAAAGGAGCTCTGGGTGGATATACATGGGAACAAGTGCATTTTAGATCAGTTTTAAACATTGGCTTGGGGTTTTCTTGTCTGTCATAAACCAGTCATTTGCAAAGATGCTGACCACGACTTTCTAAGCCATATTTTATACTAAGATTCTCATCCCACTACAAGTCTGCAAACACTGCTAGGCACAAGGGAATGCCACTACCCAGCGCCTGCAGCCTCACTGACGCCTGAGCTCACCGGGAGGCACAAGGAAATGCAGGTCAATATCTCAAGGGCGTGTGCCAAGAGGATGGAGTCAGACTCTTTTTCGTGGTGTGGTGGTGCCCAGCGACAGGACGAGGAGCAATGGCCATAAACTAAAACACATGAAGTTCCACCTCAACATGAGGAAGAACTTCTTTGCACGGAGGGTGGCAGAGCACTGGAACAGGCTGCCCAGGGAGGGCGTGGAGTCTCCTTCTGTGGAGACATTCAAAACCCACCTGGATCCGTTCCTGTGCCACCTGCTCTAGGTGAACCTGCCCTGGCAGGGGAGTTGGACTGGACGATCTCCAGAGGTCTCTTCCAGCATAACAACCCGGCGGGCCGGGCAGGTGCGGCGACCTCGACTAAGACGGGGGCGGCGGCTTGCCCCGCCCGCGGCTCCGCCGGGCCGGGCCCGCCCCGCAGGCAGCCGGTCGGGTGGGAGGGGAGGGGGAAGGAAGGCGGAGAGGTGAGGCTGCCGGCGGCGGCCCCGCCGGCGGTCGGGCTGCTGCGGCGCGCGCGCTGCTTCCGCTCGGCGGCTGGGCTGGCGCGGGCCGTTTCGAGCGCGCGGCCGCCCCCCAAGATGCGGCAGCGTTGCGAGTTGAGAGAAGAGACCATGTGGCGGGCGGCCGCTGCGGCGGCGGGGTGCCCCAGATGATCTCCGCAGGTGGACGCGCCAAAAATTCTGGAGGAGGCGGGCGCGGCGGCACGGCGGGCCGCAGCGCTCGCCGGCGGGTGAGCGCCGCCGGCACTCTCTCCCTCCTCCTGCCTCGTTCGCGCGCTCTCGCCCTGGGGGCGGCTCGGCGCGGCAGCCCGGCGGAGAGCGGCGCCCACACCGCCCCGTCCTGCTGCCGGGCGGCGAGCTCTGTCCCTCCCTGTCCCTCACGGCCGGTTCGTGGCCGCAGCCTGGCCGGCCCGCGGGCACGCCGCGCGCTGTCCATGTTGCCGCCCGCTCCCGCCGCCCTGGGCAGGCTGTACCGCGCCCGCGCGCCACACCCTGGCTGCGGGGCGTCCCCGTCCTTTGAGCCCCCGCACCGCCACTGCCCGCTGCGGAGACCCTCGCCGAAGTTGCCAGTGAGCAGTTCTCCTCCCGGCGGCGGGCCGGGGCCCCTCGGGCACGGTCCCGGGGCGCGGGACATCGCACCCGTCCCCAGCCGAGCGCGGGCAGCGAGGCGCCGGGGGCAGCGTGGAAGCGACCTCGGGAGTGGCGCGATCCCGTTCCAGAGTTTTCTTTTAAGCCGAAGAGCACCGAGCAGCCACAGGTTCACGGTGTTGCGGTCTTGAAGCAAAGCCATTAATGGTGCTTCGCACCCTGGTCTGTTTATTATCAATTAATTATTCCTGCTGACTGTGAATGTGTTGTCTTAGTTTCATAATGGCATGGAAAATTAAGTCCATATGGCAAAAGATTAGAAATGTGATGCAGCTGGGTACTGGCAGTGACTGTTGGTGTTAAGACAATCCTGGTTGTGCATCCTTGTAAAAGACTTGTTAGTTGAATGAAAAGCTGTATGTTGGCTAGTATAGTTTACAGGTCTTCCAAAAATGTCCAACTGAAAGCCTTCCCCACAGAACTTATCTTACCAAGAAGCAATTCCAACAGAAATAAACTTTGTAAGTTGTTGATAGTTAGGGGTTTCAAAAAACCCAAAGAAATAATAGTAAAGTTTACCTGGTATCAATAATTAATCAATGGCCAGAGCCTGAACAATGGCAGCTCAATGTCTCGCTGAAACAGCCTGACTGTAAAGCGACAGGTGATCAGCTTTACTGCAGGGTGTCCCATCAAAATGCATGTGTGTTACTCCTTATGAAGTCAAAGCCTGAAAAACATTGACTGTGTTTCCAAACAGGAAAGATAGATAGCTTGGCAACAAGCACTATTCCTTTTACAGAAATACTTCTAAAAGTATGCGACCAGTGATGCATTTTAAACTTTGAGCTGTTTTTGATTTGTGCATGCTTTGCAAAACATGACTGTATAGATTGTTAGATGTTCTCGCAATGTCTGTGTATCACCTTTTCAAAAATAACACAGCTGCAGTAATTGTCAGGAATGTTTGACTGCACAGGGGAAATAAGTATTATGAGACAGAACATGTGTGTGAAATGAAGCTGGTGGTTAGGAAATTTTCAGTAGCATTGTTTCCCTAGCATAGCCGGAAAAGCAACTTACTGTAGAGTTAAATTAAATAAATGTATTAATACAGTGAAAAGATACAGGCCTCTTATGGTAATGTTTATGCTTCTGTTGAAGAATAGATGCTCAACTTACTGGTAAAATATATCTTGGATCTGCAAGCACATGGGTGTTAGGATCCTTGTTGACTGTCCAGCTTCTTCCCATCAACTTCTGACTGTATGAAAGCTGATTTGCTGTGCTCTTTAGCTTTTTCTTATTTCTTTTCCACATCTGTTCTTGGAAGTTTTATAGGCAACACTAAACTGACAAGAATTAGTTAGATGGCTTCTACTGAGGAAGCTGCGTAAAAGATATTTACAAAAGCTCTCTGTTAGGGTAAGGACCCAAGAGTCAGGCTTTAAGCAGGGTTGGCTGTGGAAGAACTGTGAGAACTGTATAGGGTTATTGCTCTGTGTTCCTTCTTAAAAATCATTGGGTCTTTGGAGTGTTGGAGGAGAGGAGTGCAGGTCACCAGGTGCTTTACAAAGGTGTGTGCGAGACTCCGGAGTCTGAGAAGGTTATGTGCACTGCTCCTGTTCTCTCTTGCTAGCAAATATGCAAAACACAAGCTGTGTTTCAGGACTGCACGTGGACAGTGGTGATCTGAATATCATTTAGCTAGAGGACTGCACTGTTTGGCAAAAGGTCTGCTTGGGAATGAGGGCAGGAAGTATCTGTTTGTGACAGTTGAGAGGCTGTGAACTGATCAAGCAAACTGGTGAGATCACTTAGAAAGGTATTTCTGTAAAAATTTGAGGACTTGGGGGAGGGAGGATGGTGAACCTGGTGCTAGTGGTGGAGGGTATGAGTAGAGGTCGACACTTTGCAGTGGAGTCATACGTGGAGCAGTGGGAAAGGGTTAAGCTGTGAATGGTCTGACAATAGATGGCAGAAGTTTTAACTGGGCAGAGAGTTGTGGAGGGATTCAGTGAGGTTTTCTTGTGGCAGTCTGTTGCAGGTAAGACAATCCTGTAAAATACCGGAGCAATCCTTGTAAAATATGGTTGGCTAGGGATGCATCAAAAATGGTACAGTGTATCAAAGGATGGAGCAGGGAGTGGTGATTTATGTGATAACTTGTCTTGATTTCAGACTGAAATATTGAGCCTGTAGGAGAATAATGGACTAGAGAAATTCAGATGTGCTAATAAAAAGACCTGAATGAGTTTAATTAACTTTCCTCGAGGATAAATATGGATTACTGTGAGCTCTCTAAATCTTGATAAGTATTTTCATCATTGATCTGGGTTAGTTGAGTTTGCCTTTGGAAAATTACTTTTTATGTGTCATATAAAGGATACATGAGTCCTGATCTTATAAATTGCTGATCTTTATGGACTTTACAAACCATGACATGCCATGTTTAAAAACTGGAAAGATTCAATTTGTTCTCTCACCAAGCTTCTCTACAGCTCTGTGGAAATGCTTTTCCTTTGTTATCAGTAACAACTTTCGGCAGGTTCTGGGTAGCCCACATTCAAAAGGCTTAGTTTGGGAAATTATCAAAATTTGGTATAATTGAAGAGTTGTTATAAAACATGGAACTTATGTTGTCATTAGCTGCCAAATGTGACTTCGAAGGCTGGTACTATGACAGTTTTCTTTGGTGTGTGTGAGAATATTTGCTATATAAAAAGTATGTGCTTTTTGGGGTACCTCATTCCTTTCCAGTAAAGCTAAGTGGTGTTTACTTGAAATAAGATCCCCATTAGGGCTTTACTGTGAAGTTTTTCAGTGCAACAGACTGGTATACTACTTTGGCTTGGTAAACATCATACATCAGCATCTGTATGAACTGAATGAACTTATTGCTCCTCCGTTTCCAACTGGCATAACATCCCCTAATCAAATGTATTTCCTATCTGTTATGTTCTGTTTGACTCAGGTGGTAATTAATGCCAAATATAATTAGTACTAGTTAAGCGCTATTTTAATAACTGTCTTCATGGATGACAGAAGACATAGGATGTATTATTGAGGAACGAAATGGAAAATATCATCCCAGAGGTGAGAGGATGAAGTAGGAAGCATGCCTAAGAGGACTATCTAGTTATTGGCTGAGAGTTTATTAAAGCAGATGGAAATTTTTTAGCATATGATATTCTGTGACACTTAAATGGAAAGTCATAGGCTATAGCATGTTCCACCCGCCTCCCTTCAAAAAGGGTGCTCTGTTCTTACCTGCAGCTCCACTTTCTCCCTTGTGACCCTGTGCAGAAGATATTAGTACTGCTGAGATGACATAGGAACTAAACAAGGGAATGGATTTCTGTCAGGTTAACAAGACGAATTGGCTACCTGTGCAGCCGTTTAAGTTGCAGAGCTAGAACAGGGGCGCTGAAATTAGATTGTGGGACATGTACAGGGCTGGTCTGTCCCTGTTAGTGGTGAGCTGTCAGCTTGGCTCAAGTGTATAATATACCTTCACAGTACAATTTACTTGCTAACTCAGATTGTCTTGATATTAGAAATGCCAGACCTTGCTTAGAGGTGCACACCAGAAAGAGAAGAGGTTATGAGTTTCAGAAAGGAACATTCCAGCTGGAGAGAAGGAAAAAATATATATAAGTCACAGTAAGTGTGGTTGGTGAAGTCAGTGGAGCAGACTACCTTGAGAGGCTATGGGCTCTCCTGTCTTTGGAGATATTTAATACTTGACTGAACAAGGCCCTGAACAACCTGATCTGACTTTGAAACGAGTTCTTTTTTGGGCAGAGGATTGAGTGAAGTGAGGTCCAGAGGTTCCTGTCATGCTAAGCTATTCTATGTGCTGTGACTCTGGGTAGCGTTAACAGGTTCAAGAACATTTGAGCAAAGGCCTTTGCAGAATTCCCTTCTTTAAAAGTTTGTAAATGGTCTGGTTTCACTGTGATGTGTTTTTTGGGGTAGAGTGGATTCACACATCACCATCTTCTCAGGGTACTACTTAGTGGTTTATCCTGCCCTTCTGAGGGAGATTTCAGGCTAAAGTTGAGTAATCTGATGGTGGTCATACAAACTGCTCTTTCAGATGTTCAAATAAGCTTATAGAGTAAGAGTATAAGGGGGCACATTAGTAAGACCAAGTTTTTTATACCATCAACCATGACAATTTGTATGGTTGGCTCTTTTTGACCTACCTTTCTTGGAGATCAGGGCTGTTGTGGTAAGTGCATGAAACTGGCAGAAAATAACCCCCCTTCCCTTCTAGCTGACCCTCAGAAATCAGAGGGGCTGGGTGTGCTTTATTTCTGATTTATAACCAGTTAGGTGCTATAAGTCTGGTCTCATTGAATAAAAATTTTCATGGTCACAGATTCATGAATAGTTTGATGTATTGAAGTAGCATTTGTTAGACTGCTGATGATAAATGCACTAGATGCACAAATTATAAGTGCATAGTGCTGTGTACAGTTGTTCACGGATGCGATCCAACACAGTCAGGTGCAAATCTTACTGAAGAGTCATCTCTGCTTTGGGGAGCTGGGATGAGCAAGCTCATTGACTTGTCTGTGAAGTGGGATTGTATTCTTATCCTTCCACAATGGAGAATTTGAAATACCAATTTCATAGTCCATGGAAAAATGGAGGTGTGACTATAGTCAAAAATCACTGACTATCTGTTGCTGCTGTCATAGATGTGGGATGGGGGCAGCTGTTTTCTCATTTTCATATTGGTGGGTGTGTTTTTTTATATGTAAACAAGGGATAAAGAGGGTCTCTGGTTACCTTCAGTCAAACTGAGTTATAGAATTTACAGTTTAAACAAAGGCAGCACAGAACCATGACACTTCAGTATCTTCCTCCACCTGGCTGAAGCAGCAGCGAAGACCATCTGACCTTTGCCAGGTCTTTACTCCCATTTATCTCCTTAAAGAAACAGATCTATAACAAGGATTGTTATGCACGGTTGAAGGGGCGATGAGGCTAAGGGCTGGCACAGAGATGTGGATGCTCTTCTGCACTTCATTGAGACAGCATTGGGCTGTGAGGTCTCCACTTCAGCCCAGGCACCATTTAGTTGTTACGCCTTGCTTGACCCCAGGTGCAAGATAAGCAAGTGCCTTAGCTTGTGTTTTTGCCCAACCAGCCTCGTCAATTCTCCACCATCTCATGGCTTCTCTGTAGCTTGACATAATAAGCCAGTCCATTTTCCACGAGGGCCATGACATTCCTACTTCCACAAGGAAGTTCAGTTTCTTGTTGCAATTTGTCTTCATTGTGGGCCAGTTTTTCAGACTGTGAAGCGTGGCTCCATAATAAGGGTGAAAGGGAGACATGGACTAGCTCTGCTTTTGTTATGGCAGGTTACCTGTTGGAAGAAATCAGACAAATTAATCATTCCAATGCTGAGAAGATTTGTGGAAATCCTCCAAGTCATCACCTGCTAAACAAGCTGGATGTGTGCTGTATTATCTTTTGCTTCAGAACTTTTATGGTTGGTGCATTTTACAGGCACACAGTTCAGATTTACAGCTTGGGAGATAAGTACATGCAGTGTACATTGTGCTAGTGAAACTTTTACCTGGGAGCTGAGAACAAATGTGCATGGAGCATATCTGTACTAAGGATGAAGGGTTGAGATTAGGGAAGTGAGAACTGATAGAGACCTTTGGAAAGTAAAGATACTGTTTGATGAAATTAAAAGCTAGTGAAATGATGTTCTTTATGCTTAGAGTTTATTTCCTCTGACCATTTCACAGAGGGAGTGTTTGTTTTTGTGAATCAGTATAATGTTTTGCACCCATTTGACATGTCACAGTAGCATTGGCATATTTCTATATTTTTGTTCTGAATAATCAATGTAAATACTGTGTGTTTGCTTCTACATTCATCTGCCAGGGAGCTTCATTAGTCCACAACTCCATCTGGGTAATTCTTCTTCAGGCACCACCTACTGCTGTTTTCCCTTTAACCTGCTTCCTAAGAGTCTTATCGTTGTTATGCTAATCTGTGTTCATTAGTTAATTAACAGCTTTCCCTATGGAGAGGTAGAAGAAATCCTCTTGATTATTAAGTTGAGCTGATCCTGTCACAAGCAGATAAGTAAAATATTCCTTTTCATCAGTTTCTGACAGTATTTTGATTCTAAAAAGTCTGTCTGAATTAGGTATACATAAGATCTTTGTGATTTTCATGCATAGTGGGGTGTATGAGTGGCATAAACCTACATACATGCTGGGAGATGTGGTGTAGTAGGGAAGTTGTCAGATCTGAGCTGTGGGAGACTGATGCAGATCTCTACTTCTTTTTCATCCCTTCAAACTGTCTAAAACATCCTGTTGAATAGGGAGTAGTTGTTCAGATAGAGACTTTAAGAAATGAAGGCAGGAGGATGTATTTTACATAGTTCCTCTTCCTCCTGTCTACCTCTGAAACAGAAAAAGCCCAAACTTTCCTACTTCTGAGACTTAAGAGTGGCCGCTGTACAGTGCTGCCTTTGGCTCTGCCCAAACAGAGGGTAGTAATACACCCACCTGAGTGGTTGCATAGTGAACTAGTTTGGGAAGTGGATGCAGGGAGAAAAGGTTTTTGCATTGAAGTAATTTTCACTGTGTTGCCTTATAGACAATTCTACTACCTTGATTGAGATGAGAAAGCTTGCCTATGCTCCTGAAAGAAATTTTGGTCAAACTATGTTGTTAAATCACTAAGGAAGTAGCAGGTATAATTCTTATCAAAAGTGATTTTTTTAATAGAAAATAAAGGTTTAGATTAACATAGAAGCAAGTGAATGAATTTTTTTTGCTTTTGATACTTTGTAAATCAGATAAGTTGTTTTAGTGGTGCCTACCAAATTCAAAATTTGCAGAACTATAAAAGTGAATATGAAGACAGGCTAAAGATATATCATGATTTGTGCTTAAACTATAGATGTCAGTATTTTTTGTCATACAGTCCAACTGTGTTACGTGCAGCTGTGCAAAAAGAGGCACAGTTGAAAATATGCCTTATGCCAGGGTCTCTTGAAGGCTTTGTATAATTAATCTGTGACTTGGCAATTGATGAAATGTAGAAGGTGTTTTGCCATGGAATTTTGTGGATTGTGATGGCAGTCTCTGGGGTTTCAAAAGGCTTGGTTAAGGTGAAGAATATCCATAGTCTCACATTTGTAAGTGTGACACAGACATAGGCTGTATTTTCACAGAAGCCTAAACCAGACTACAAGTGAGTGTCAGAGAAAAAACATTGCTTATCTTTTTGCTGGATTGATTATCTGCTAGGTTAGTGAGTTGGACTAGTGAGTTGGCTTTTGGAACGATCTGCCAAAACTAGAATAGGATAATACTGTGTGTCTAGGAGTGGAAATGCTGTTAATTGTGGCATTAGTGATGGTATGCAAACAATATCAAAGCTAAGAAGAAGCAGAAACAATTGTAAACACAAACCGCACTGGCTCATTTATGTGCTCATTGATGAGTTACTCCAGAACTGCCACCAGTCTGTCTTGTGGCAGCGCAAGAGAAGTCATCCCTCCGTACGGTGCCTGTCTGGGGACAGGTGGAAGGTGTCCAAGCTTGTGATATGGGGTGAAGTGACATCCTTTCTGGCCCAGGATCTACATGTGTAGCTTCTCTGCCTTGGGCAAGCAGCAAAGGCTCTTCTCTTTTTGCTGATTTTGCCTGCCTCTGCAAATAGGTGATCCTGAAGGTTTTGCTATGAACTTCCCCCAGATCTAAGTGGTTTTGGCATCCCCATGGTCCTTTAAGTCAGTTCCTCATTCATCTTGCCATGACTTCAGCCAGTCATTGGTGGTGGCAGACCCTGCCTGCCAGTGCTGGGTTTCACCTTACAGCTCAGTTAATTTCCTCTTGTTGTTGCTACATTTTACACATTTGTCACTGTTAGATTTCATGAGGACTTCTCCACACCATCGATAGTTAGGTGTGTGCATACAGAAAATGGAGATGTCCAGGTGAGAGACTGGACCTGTAGCTCTCTTGCAACAGGACTGCAGCCCTGGGCTGGGGGGGGGAATATGTTCCCCCTTGTAGCTAGAAGCTGTTTTGGTGCTAGATGCCTTAAAGCTGAATTGGTGTGTTGTTAAAGCAGTGGCTGAAAAGCATTACATTAATCTTCACTGATCTTAAGTGCAAAGAGAGCTTTGTGTGTTTTCTGCATCATCATTTGGTTTTTTTTTTTCTCATTAGGGTCTTAACTGTTCACATTTAGCTTACCTTTGTCATCTCTTCAGTCACTGACTTCTGCTGCTTTCTTTGCTAATAATGTTGCTGCTCTTTGACTTTTCTTTCAACCATAATCTTGGTAGCCTCCCAGATTATTGATTATTGAGGAAATATGCAAATAGGTTTACAAGACATGGACACTCCTCGCTGGTGAAGGAAGAATAGTGCTTTCCTTACCTGTCAACAACCACCGTCAAGGCCCAAGCTAAAAAACAAATGTACTTCTTCCTGAGAGAATTTGGGAGGCTAAGCTGCAAACCCTTTATTTTTTGAGGTTGTTTTAAGTGGGGTTAGGAACAGATGTTGGGTAGCTTCAGGATAGTGAATTGTTTAGTGGGAAATATATAAATATAAAATTCTAGTATCAAGAGAAATGACAGTATTGTTTCTGGAGCTAGTCTTCTGTTCATGTTACAATAACACTTCCTCTAACAGCACTGAGAATAAAATGTGTAATTATGGCCACATTTCTTCACAATCATTTTTTCAGTAAGTATGTTTGCACTGTGACTGTTCAGAACTTGAGACTTGGCTAATTTATGCAGATTTCTTAGAGTGAACTCAAATACTTACTTTAAGGGAGTCCTGAAGATTGCCTCTTCTAAATAAAATCCCAAAATGTTTCTATGTGGAGTAAAAAAAAAAGTTCTTCATAAAAGAAATGCTTTTTAGGAGATGTTTTCTCAGAATATATGTCATGTGTCTGTTCTGTATATCAGAGGATGAATACAGAGATACGTAACTTCTTTGGTAATGTGGTTCAGGCTGTAACAGCGGAACAAAGTGGTGAAACAAGGTAAAAGTAAAGGACATCCTACCATCTCAAGTGTGTACAATTCTAGATGTACGGGAAAGGAGCTTTTTCTAGATGTGTTCAGTGCAAGTCTGTAATATTTCGTGGTTTTGAGGGAAAGAAGTTTTCCTCTTTGTAAAATCATTTCAGTTTCACAATTTCTTTTGGCTTCCTTGTCTTCCACCTAACACAGGTGATGAGCTTCCTTCTCTATCTTTTTGCTCTTTTTTTGCCAAACTTTGATTTTTGTCTGTAGCTACGTTTCTTTTTCCTTACACGATTCAGATATTGTATTTTGTGTGTATTTTACTTGCATCTGTAGGTTTTTATTAATGCCCTAACAGTTAAAAGCCATTAATAAAGGTAGGTGTTTTAGGCCATGCCATTTTGAAAGTACACTAAACCAAAGGAGTTTTTCACATAAAATTTAGATAAACTGAGAATTCTAAAGACTCCCTTACCTTCCTTTTAATCAACTCTTCCTAAATAATTATGATGGGGCAAAATTGTTTTGAGATTTTATCAAGATGGATGGAGGAGGAACTGCTAAAACCTGAATTTTGGCAGGGAATCTGGCTGCCCTGTGTGCCTGCCTTTCTTCATCAACTTGGTGAGAGGAAATGCTTTTGTGAGAGGAGTCAAAGCCTAAAACACTCAGAAACCAAACTGCATCACTGTGTCAGTTTAAATATTTCATGTGGTGATGAATTTTGACTTCTGTGTTGGGGGCTGTATGGGAGGTGGAAGGGGGGCTACTCATGTGATATCCTGTTAACCCTGTTACTCCATCTGCACATACTTACTGCAGAAGGCTACATGCAAGTAAAAATAATACCACCCTTGCAGCAGTGTGTGTGTGGGGGGGTTATAGCTGTTCTTTCAGCAAGTATAATTTGAAATCGGACAGTAGGAAAAAATAGCTACTGTTAGACACTTCTACACATACAGACAATATGAAGTTTCAGAAGGAGAGTAGATGCTGACTGTATTTGATATACAATGAGCCTAATAAATGGGTTGTATATCAAGTATATCTGAACTTTGGAAAATGAATATTTCCATTAAACTTTGTATTGAAATTCACTGTTACTATCCTGGCACTTTTTGTTAAGTCATGTCTATGCTGTCTTGTAGGCACAGAAATGGGCAATACAGACTTGAGCTACTTGAGTCTTATGATCAAGTTGTAATTAGGATTTTGGAGGCTGTGAATGGCCTAGGGTCTATCTCTTGCTGGAGAACCAGGGCCTATCATGGGGATAGTCCATGCTGCAATGAAGTCTGTAGTGTGTGTTGATGCTGAGACTCCTCTCCTTCCCACCTTTTTGGATAACAGAGGGTCTCAACTTGGGACTTGTATCTTCCATGCCTCCTTGTGGGGAAAGAGAGAAGCACTTGCAGTTGGTGGGAAAAGCTTGGTTTTTTCCCCCCAACCCTTATCCTCCTTGCTGCAGAATGAGGCCAAGCTCACTCCAGCTCCAGGAGATGGTCAGAGGAAGGTGTTGTCAAATTGGCTATCACTCAGAATGTAAGGTCAGCCACTGCCAGCCCCTCTGATATCTGAGGACCAGCTTGAATGCAGGGGAGTTTATTTTCTGCCAAATCTCCCATCTCTTAACACAACAGAAAAAATTGGCCTTAACACAACAGAAGGAAACAGAGAGCAGGACTTGAGGCTAGTGTGAGTGCAGTTGTAGTAAGGGCTACTCTGACTTTTTGTGTCCTTCAGTTATATGTATTTTTAGGGTTCCTGTGCTACTGCAGTAGTGATATGCCATTTCTACTGAAGTCAAAGCAGATTGATTTTATTTGTTAACATCAAATGCTTTAAAAAGATTTGAATTTGGAACGATGAGGCTTTCTGTAACTTTATATGGGGCTCTGGTCCAGCACTGACAAGCCTAAATTTGCAGCTCTTGGGCTATGCAGAATTCAGTCATTTTCCCAAATTCTGCTGTAGCTATCCTCTGTGGGGTGGATGGAGTACGGGCTGATCCTGCTCATCTGGTGCTCTCAGAAGGTTGGCATGAACCAATGTAATATTAATTTAGTTGAATGTATGGATTTCTTGTTGAGCGATGTGCACAGTGGTTAGAAAAGTTCTAAATGGAAGCTGTGAGGCGACTGACAGCAGTCAGAGCTGATTGGATGAACAGCTCACCCAGGTATGTAGATCACTTAGAGGCATCTGTTTGTCAATGTCTTGTCACAGGTACCTGCTGCCTATACCTTCATCATCCTCTGTTCTTTCCTCTTGCTCCATTATGGTCCTGCTTCCTCGAACAGAGATTCCATTCTTCATTTCTCCCTTTTGCATCCCCAGGAGATCTCTGGTGCCTATTTTGAGGCTGAGAAGCAGACATGAACAGTGGAAGCAGTTCCTCTGCAGACTAGTTACCACAAATCATGTATCTGAAGTGTATTGTCCATGTAAAAAAATGGTAATTTCAGTGGAGAACCTGTAATAGTCTATAAGTGTGGGTCAAATTGTTAGTAGAGAAATAAAATCTCAGCAATTTTTGTTTCTTGTCTTGGAGAGGAAGTCTTATCTCAGAAAATCTTTTGATATTGATGGCAGTTGATTTACTTTGGCTCTTTAGTCAATTAATGTGTATATATAATATCTTATATACGACCATTTTAAAACTGAGAATAGATCTGATCACAAAGCACAATTTATCTCCTGTTTTACTTGCAAAAGACTTAATAAAGTACTTCAGCTTCAAAATACAAAGCAAAAGCTGATATGAAAAAATAGTCTTTTTTCCCCTATTGTTAAGTTTCTGCATGAAAGCAAGACGTGAGTGAGTAGATGTGTAGGAGGCAATTCCTCCAGCAGTCACACATTTGTTCCAAATATATACCAAAAAATACTGGGCACTCTGGGGTTTAAATTATTTAAGTAATAATTACTTTTGGGAAAGAATTTAAAAAAAAAAATCAAAGAAAGTTTTTGTTCAGAAAGTTTTAAGTCTCCACCATATCGTCTCTAGTGCACATCTGGTTCAAAGTTATTTATTTCATCTTACTTACCCAAGATTATTTTTCAAGATTGTTATATTTTAAATTGGAAGAGGAGTTACTACTGTAATTTAAATGATTGTTCCAAAAAGCAAGTGTGAAGGAAGCGATTGGAACGTAGTTGGAGTTGTTCATTATGCTAACTAGGTTTTCTGTAGTAACTTAACTATTACTCAAAGGTTAGCAGTTGTATAATGACAGATCTGACTGGGACATCAGAAACTGCTCTCGATACCAGTTGCCTAAATTCCTTCTGGCCTCGTGCCCAAGGCTGGAATGTCTCATCTACTTGTGAAGCAGCTGCCAAACACTGCAGAGCTGAGCATCCTCATATAGCTTGAATTGTTAGCTGCTTGAATTGGCATCTGCTTCGTGAGTGGACAGGACATCCTTGCGTTGTTAGGTGTCACTGTCTGCTACAGAAGTAGAGTGAATATCTGAGAACAAAAGTGTGTCTAATTGTCCAGTTCTCTGTACCTGACCCCCATATTTAATCTCTTTGATTAGCTATTTTAATAAGACAAGTGACAGTTCTTGAGTGTGCTGTGATATATTGTCGGAGAAAGCTTATTTAAAATACTTGAAAAGTGTGACTGGTATAACTGGAATGCAAAGTCATTATGACTTGACTGCACAGAAGTCAGAGTAATGCAGTCTTGGGGCATGCTGCTTGATGTGACTTTGGTAGAGTTAAATTTGGAATCTCTTTATTCTGAGAGTCTGATTCTTTTCTATAACTTGCCTATACAGCAGATCTGTGCTGGGGAGTAATTCTCTTAAGGTGCTTTTATTGTTTAAGACACAGAAATCTGGTTTCAGGGGGGTTTGAGCATCTTAGTAGAAGAGCACATATGGTAAGTAAAAATTTAAGTACTTTTGTTTATTTAGTTGCGGCTATAACAATTGCTTACATGGATAGAGTAATATATGTAGCTGTCCTAAAGGCAGTATGTGCACTAGTTAAAAATTATTACTTGCCCATGTGCTTGATTATTTTTTCCTTTTTTTTTTTCTCTCTTTCTATTTTTGCCCATAATCCTCGACTATGTTACCACCATCACATGGTGTTCCCCTGCACATGCTTCTCAGGTTCACTCACGATCTTTCTCCTTCGCATATGCCTCACTGTTACTTGGCTTCGCTGCCTGCTGGGACATGTTGGTGAGCCATCTGGGTTTCCTTTATTCCTCGCTTCTCTGAGCGAGTCTTGCCTGATGGTGGCTGTCAGCAAGGTCCAGACGCAGTGGTGCCACTGCCAACTGTGTTGGCTTTTGCTTATCCTTATGTATTGATGGGGATCAGTTGCTTTTGCTCTACTCTGTCGGACTTCCAGGCTCTCTGAGGCACAGAGTCTAGACACCATTCTGAAGAAGAGCGAATGTCTTTAATTGGGTTTTTTTGAGCTGATGATGTCCCACAGACCAGAGTTCGAGAACAGTTTTATTTTACCTTTTGACTGCAAGGAAGGCAAGATTCCCCTACATATTTGGGGAAGCTCAGTTTGGAGAGTTTGTGGTGACTTTTACCAAGTCATACTTCAGTAGAAATATCAGATTTTTTGTTCTGCCCTTGTCAAACTTTGTAATATGCTTTACTTGCAGACATAAACATTGCCTTTGGCAAGAAGGTTCCTACTTGTCTTTAGTAGTAGCAGGTACCAGCAATTTGATCTTTTTTTTTTAAACCCAAGGAAATTCTTCTAGTAGGCATGTTTGCCTTTCCATAATCCTACTAGTGTTTAGGCTGTACTGTTCATAGGGGACCTTGAAGTAGGTGGGAATACTGTGGGTGTCAGCTTAAATCACTCCAATGTACTCCCTCTGTGTTCTCTCAAGCAGCAAAATCTGGAGGAGTGCGTGACTCTTCTTTGTGATATACTAATTTGCAGATTTCCCCCAGTGTAATTGTAGAAAGATTGCTGACTTTGATTGTATTCAGTGCTGTCTTGCCATAGCAAAAGCCTAAAAAATCAGAATTTGTCTCTAGTAAGCTTTTCTGTCTGCAAGGAATAAATGCTGTTCACCTCATCCTTATGTTTATAAATTATCACAAGCTGGATTTTTCTTAGCAAAATTACAATGCAGAAGTAGCAGTGCAAACTGGCTAACTAAATCATATTTAATAAAAAACTATCCCATTATTGATTTTAATAATAATGTTGAATGGTAGAAGTTGTTACTATTAAGATACTATCAGTGTCTTAAGTGACCAATAACAAATATTCTCTGGAATCCACAACAATATGAGAACAAACTACTGAACAAACTTCAACTACAAGATGTTGAAGAGGTCAAGATTCATATGTCAGAAGCCAATTCAGTCTTTTTTATTGGCCTTCTCAGAAGATAGAATTTTTTTACAGTGAGGGTGGTGAGGCAGTGGTACAGGTTGCCCAGAGAACTTGTGGATGCCCTATCCCTAGAAAGGGTTCAAGTCCAGATTGGATGGGGCATTGAACAACCTGGTCTAGTGGAAGGTAAAGGTGTCCCTGCCCATGGCAGGGGGTTGGACTACATGACCTTTAAAGGTCCCTTCCAATTCCAACTATTATGTGATCCCATGATTCTATTCTATGATCTCAAACCATTAAGAAAATAATGTAACTTAAAATATATGATAAAAAAGTTCTATTTTTTATATTTGTGATGATCAACATGAAACTGCCTGAACAAAATTGCTTGAGGAGGGAGTGGAATTTGATACGGATTGGTGTTTTGTTTTGTTTTTTTTTTTAACCAGAATGTGTTTTCAGATAAGGAGAAGGAGCTAAAAAAGCAGACTTCAAACGTTGATGTGGTTTTACTTTTTCAGCCTCTTACTGGCAAATACACAATGACTTCAACTTTAGTCTTAGGAAGAGAGCATCTCATATTTGCAACCCATTTGTTTCCTTTCTTGTGTACCTATTACCTTAATTTCTTGGCACTTTCCATCCTGTCAAGTCATAATTACATATATTTTTTTTAGAGGTATGTTACTGAGCTAGGAAATGCTTGTACAAAACAGGTGTTTCTGGATACATACATGTAGCTTCAGATCCTCTATGTACGTCTAACTACTCCTATGTAAAATAAGAGCTTGGGGATTTTCTTTTATTTTTACCCCTTATTTTTTCCACATGTACCTTCAACAGGTGTTTCCTAGTCATGTGTGTATTTTCCTTGACAGCTGGTCTGACCTTTTCTCATATCTACTACTTTCCTGCTCCGTGTTTTGGTATTAATTAATATTATAAATAATTTGTAATACCTTTTGTGTTAGTAGCCAATCTTTTAGCATTTTTAGTCATTCACTCCTTGTCCTTTGTGTACCATCAAGTGAGGAGCAAAAAAAAAAAAAAATCCAAGTTAGAAATTAAAAATCCATATTATATAAGGAAGGAACAAAGATGGGTTATTTTGGCAAAAAAGTGGCAACACATAAACTTATGGAATTAATGGTGGTCCTTATCTTCCCATGATACAAAAGGATGGTTGCAGGCAGTAAGAGTGGGAAAGCTAGTTAAATACCTACTAGTACACTGGTGGCTGTTGAGGAACCTGTGCTGTTTGGGGGTTTAGTGTTGTTAATTTGTTGCGTTTGTGACATCTGCGTTTTTTGGATGCGTGGATTGCTTATATTCAGATTGCTGAGGTAAACAGTTGTGATGAACAATGTTGGTGCACCGAAGAGGGATGATGGAGCTTCATCCATGATATGTTTTCTTGTAACAGTTTCATAGTGGTGAGAAATAGGATTTAAAGAGGATGTGCTGACCTCAAACTTGTTGAGGAAAAACTTTTATTTCTGATGGAGACCTGAATCAAGTTTTGTTTTTATCACACTGGAAAGAAAAGGTAATTGCATGAAAGTTATGTTCAGATTTTTGTAAGGTATGTGGTCTAATAGTTAAGGAGGGGAAAACCTGACTTGCGATTAGTTTTACACAACAGTTCTTATCATTCCAAAATAATTGTCTTGTTGCTGTAACACCCATGTGAGCTGAGAGTGGGCTGGTGTTATTGGTTTTTTCAGTGTACAAAAAGCGAAAAATCAAATGTAGGGTGATATGTGACTCTGTGAAAGAAAACTATTAAGATCTTAATCAAGAATATAAGAGCCAAATCTCTCTCTTTTTCTACCATTAAATATCACTGCCCAACTTTTGGAAGGCTTGCCTGCATCTGAGGTGCAGACTGAGTGACTTGCTCTTGGCAGAACTGATCAGAATGTGCAGAAGGAGCTGTAAGTCATTCCCCATGCATTCGGTCTTCATAAGTAAAGTTGGAGCATGCTTAGGCTACACCAGAAAAATATGCTTATGCCCATGATTTGGACAGCTTTTCTGTTTGACTGTTCCTTCAGGCTGCATCTGCCTGCCTGTATCCCAGAAGTATTAGAAAGATGCTGACTGCTGAAGACTGCCCAGTGTTTACCCTAATACAGAGAACCTCAAACTCCAACTCTTTTCTTCTTTTTTTTTCTCCTCAGTCTTCTTTTCTGACTGTGAGGTGTTAAAGGTGTTTTCTACATTTTTCTTCACAGGCTCTGTTTCATCCTAAAGTTTAGTGTTTCTGTTCTTTTCAAAAAGATTTTTTTTCTACTGGCTCATTTACCATTGATGGATTGAGGAGAATCCTAGTGAATACCTGTGTTCTGCTAAGAGGAGTGAGAAGAGTAAACAAAGACCTTGGTTTTTCCATGCTTTTTCCTTAAATAGATCCATAGAATCACTTAGGTTGGAGAAGACCTCTAGGATCATCTAGTCCAGCCATTAATCTGGCACTGCCAAGTCCACCACTAAACCAGGTCCCCAAGAGCTACATCTGCATGTCTCTTAAATACCTCCAGGGATGCTGATTCTACCACTTTCCTGGGCAACCTGTTCCAATGCCTCCCTTTCAGAAGGGGTTTTTCACAACAGCACAGAGAAAGTATGGGATTTCTGTAAGCACATGCAGGATTCAGATGTTTTAACATGATTATTTGCTTTGTTACAATTCAGTCGTTGATACTGTGCCTTAATTTTTCTCTCCTTTTTTTTTTATAAACTTGTTGACATGAAAGGTGAGGAGTTACATTACTTTCTTATTAGTAATCCAGGCTTTCAGGTAAGTTTAGTGGTACTGCAAGTATTAGTGCTAGCCTGCCTCTTGTCTTCTTTCAGTTTTTCTTTCCCATGAGTGAATAGCTGTCATTTAAATGAGTAGTCCTGCTGGATCTAATCAGTAGGTGCTGCTGCTGCTCCTTTTCTGTATCCACACAATCATGGTAGCTGAAAGGATGTAGTTTTATTTATAGTACTGTGTCACGTAGGAGTTCTATTCTTTTGGGGCAGTAGCTTGTTATGCTGAAACCAGAAAGATGATCTTTGTCCTGGATGACTTTACAGGTAACTTTTAGGACAGAAGAGAGAACAGATGGGTGTTAGAGGTAAATGCCAGACCACACAACTTCCTTATAAGAGAAAGAGGAGGCACTGATCTCTTCTCTCTGGTGACCAGTGACAGCACCCAAGGGACTGGCCTGAAGCTGTGTCAGGGGAGGTATAGATTGGATATTAGAAAAAGGTTCTTCACCCAGAGGGTGTTTGAGCACTGGAACAGGCTCCCCAGAGAAGTGATCACAGCACCAAGCCTGACAGAGTTCAAGAAGTGTTTGGTCACTGCTCTCAGGCACATGGTGTGACTCTTGGGGATGCTTCTGTGCAGGGCCAGGAGTTGGACTTGAATGATCCTTGTGGGTCCCTTCCAACTCAGCGTGTTCTGTGATTCTGCGAAAGGGATGTAGCTGCAAATAGTTTCAATATGCCACAAGAGCCTGATAATTACACCACTGGTTTTTAATTCCTTGTAAGCTGGGTGATAGAGAAGAGAATGAAGGAGACAACTAGAACAAAAACAGTGAATGTACGTGCATGTTTGGGGGACCTTCCAAGCATGATGAGTACTTGGGGTACATTTCTAGCCTTATTGTGCTGAGAAGGTGCTGGGCACCGACATACAGGGCTCTCGGGATCACTAAGCCAGTATTCTTGTAATATGAAATTTGTGTGCAGAATATGTATATGCTGGCTTTTTCTTTAAAGCCTAAAATTAACTGTACTTTACATTGTTGTACAGATAAATACTATCTTAATGCAGTGAAAGCAGTAGACTGTGAGCTTTAAGCTCCCTCTGGTGGATGTATAGTACAGTTTAAACCTTGATTGTTGTACTTGTCTCTTCTGGACAGTTATTAGAGTCTAAGTGTGTAATGTATCATTAAATTATTGTGATTTTTAAAATCAGTACAGGAATATGATGTGCTATGTACCCTCCCAAGGTGCCTAAGGTCTCTGTAACTGGACTTCAGAGAAGTAGAGGAGTTAAAATAATGTAAAATAAGAGATCTATTTCATAGTTATTATAAGCATAAAGGGGGTATTTCGCATAATAATTCTGGGTTTTTTAGCGGTGCTATAGTTTGCAACTGATATCCCTGAAAGTGCCTTTAATACAGAATGGTGAAAACAGACAGGATCTCTGTATGAAAAACTCAAATGTTAATGCAAAGTTAGTTCAAGATCAGGTAGCTCTGATTTGATCTTCTTGCTCTAAAAATGTAAATATAAATTACCCAACTTGAAAAATGTTATGCTTTGTCACGCCTAAAGGATTCTTCCTAACATGACTGTAGTTATTGAGGCTTCACAAGACTGCAGAGTTGTGAGCTGCAAGGTCAGTACTGTTGAAAGGGAAACGTTACTCCACTCCTTTTCTCTCTATTGTTGCACTGGCACTTGTCTGGTTTTTTGATGCTTTATTAAAGTAATAAAAGAGTGTTCATTCCTCTTGCCCCTGTGCCCCCCTCACACTTTGTGTTTTTGGGGTTTTTTTGTGGGCTAGTTGATAGAAGGGATCATGGTTCTTTGTACATTTGCACAAATGCTTGCCCATACAATGAGGGAAAAATGTGGGGATTGCTTTTTTGTTTGGTAGATTTGGTTTACTTGCCGTAGCACTGACTGAAGCGTGTGTTAAGCTGTTGCTGTGTAGGTCATTCTTGCGTTTTTGATAACCTGCACCAAGTATTCTTTTGGCATTCAGTACTGCTGGTTCTGTTGCAGGGAATGTAGCTAAGGTCCATGCAGAGAAGTACTGTCCTTCAGACTGCAGAAGGCATGTGTGGTTGGGAGCAGCTCCTGCTGATGGCTGGCTGCATGCAGAAGACTTGAGGCTTTATCACAGAAATGTTGCATATCCCATTTGATAAGGCTGCTTTACAAGTTTACGTTTGATTAAAAAGTTCTTAAAGCTTGAGTTTCTGCATTGGATTGGAGTTCACTGCAGCTCAGTGTCTTGGAAAGACTTGGACCGTGCCATGGAGCTTACTTCTGTCTCAGATATACAGCAGTGTGTAATGTACCAAATATCCAGAAGTTTTCCTGTGTGTATATCTGCCTGCAGCGTGCTGACTTAGTCCCTGAGACGCTGCTCCAAGGATGTGGAAGAGGGACATGAACTGAAGGCACACTGCATCTATGCATGTGCCCAGCCTAACAGTGAACTGCTGTCTGCTCGGAAGGGGGCATGGACAAACACTGTGGTCTTGTCCCCAGAGCTGGTAAGAGCTGTCCTGCACAGGTTCAAATCACTGTCCAGGGACATCCTGCCCTCAAACTGGCTGTAGAGCAGAGCAGGTTTGTGAAGGGACAGAGCATTTATTCTGCATAAGCCATGTTCCTCCACTACTTATTTTTCTCCCCGCACAGACATTCTTCATATCTGCACAGGAAAAGCTGTGAGAGTCAAAAATTTGCTATGTAAGGAGGTGGACAGCTGTTTATTAGGACCCCCTTGATCAAAGGATCAGCAGCCTGCTTTTCCTTGCTTCATTTACTCAGATTATTAAATTGTAATCTCTGGTGTTATTTCCTCTTATGCGAGTCTTCTGTCATCTTGTGTTCCATCAAGGATGAAAGAATTAAATCAGATTTGATATGTTTTATTTACTGGCAAATATTTCACTTAAGTTAAAAACCTTGATCTGTATGCTAAGGTCTTAGTGCTTTTATTCCCAAAGCAGTGGGTATAAATCACAACCAAAAGATAGGTGGCACCCATGTTCTCCTCAGATTGCTAGGGACAGGACTGGAATTTGGAGTTTGGAAGTTCAATAACCTATGCTATCACCTTGACCTGGCTCTGCAGTTTGAATGTGATCTTTCTACATGTGCAATCAAAGGTGCTTTAGTTCTGCTTACCCTGTTTGTGGTATCAATCCCTTGCAAGAGCATCGTGTGCCATGTGCTCGTTCAGATAAATCCCAAATAGCAGAAATTGGAGAATATTGGTGGCAGAAGTGGAGTGTGGTGTTGTGAGCAGCTGATGGTTTCTGCAGGGTTGTTTTTACCTTGTGGGACAGTGTGAGGGAATTCCTGGAGTTGCTTCATGAGGTGAGACTGCAGTGCAGGCAATTAACTCACCTGTGCTCTGTAGGCACCTCGCAGTGGTCCAGGTTATTGTGTAGTTTTATGCTTTACCTGGAGCTGATTTTCAGGTAGAAACCACCATGGAGCTGCCTTTCAGCAGCAGAGCAGCAAGTATTACCTGAGCAGCCAAGGTGCCCAGGAGGTAAGGGAATGGGTGTAAGCAGCTGGGGAACCACTTATAGCCATCCCCAAATAGGCTCAGCTGTCTCTTCAATTGCACTCAAGTCTTCAGGATGTCAACTTCAACATTAAACACTAGAGGGTAGTATGTTACTGACAATGCTTTATTTTTGGATGTATTTGTAGTGATTTTTTAATCCCTTGAATTTATTACACAATTAGATATTTTAAAACAAATGTAGAACTAAAGAAAAAACAGTACTTTGCTCCTGAGTCTGAGCATGTGCAGCAGCATTTAGTAGTGTGCAGTAATATTTTTGGTTTGAGTAGAAAAATGGGTTGAATTTAGATCACATTTAGCTTTCTTCAGAAGCATCATTAGGAACACTATATTTAGAATTATTCACTCTCTGCTTGATGTCTCAATATTCACACTTATGTACATGTAATGTAAATACACAGTGGTATATAAGAAGAGGCTATGACTGAGAAAGAGCAAGTAGTTTTGCCTGGAGATACTTGGTTTTGATGTTTAACAAGGCAACATTTCTAAGTTCATGACAATTGCTCTTACTATATTTACAATCAGGATGGGGTTTCAGTGCTTGAATAACTTTTTTTTTTTTCCAGGCACCACCTTCCATGGTCAATAATGAACAACGCCAACATGCTGAGCACATATTCTTATCATTTAGAAAATCAAAATCACCATTTGCTGTTTGCAAACACATTTTGGGTAAGTTTTAATAAATGAAGTTAAATATGTACATGCTTTTATAATTGGAACTGTGCTGTTCTTCTGCAGCTGGGAGTATGAACATCAGTTTTGATTTTGATGGGGGGTAGTTTTTGATGAAGGGTGAAGCCTATTGCTGCCTTTTTTTGATTTATGTCCAGCTGTTTTGTTAAAGAAAAACAGAAAAGTTTCTGTCCACCTGGTAAAAGCAGGTGATTTGAAATTGTGTGATTATACCTGTGGAAAAGGAAAGAGATAGGCAGATGTCACCCTTTATCAGAAATTTCTTTGATTTTAATGAAAATGCTGTAAATGTGGTTGTGTTAACAAGTCTTTAAGAATAAATCTGTTTTTACAGGTGCTATAGAGACTTATTAGAGTTGGGCAGCTAAATAATCTGAAAATTACAGGAGCAGTAATGATGTAGCAAGCACCATTGTACTAACCAGATGTGAGTGTTGGGGGAAGGCAACGGGGAGGTTTCGGTGAAAGCTGACTCTGAGCCCCAATGAGGGAAACCTAGAAGTTTATGCAAAAGAACACATGCCAAAACCACAAAAAGCAACTTTTCTTTCAAAGCATTTGCCAGAATGAGCAGAGAAATATTAGAATTCTGTTTAAAATATTATTATTTTCATACTTCATTCATTCCACAGTATTTTTTTTAACAGTTATTTCTAAATTTACTGGATTGAGACTTAAATTCATGAATATTATGATGTCAATATTGCAGGCCTACTACTGTATTTTTAAATTATACTGTGATATATAGAGCAGGGTGTGCTTCTTTTCCTACACCCACTTCCCAAACCAAATGTTTTTCTACAAATGGATTTCTTCTGGTTTTAGCATATTATAGGAGTACTTCATCTGGTCCTGAAGACTGCAATCACAGTTTTTGCTTTATGGGTCAGCAAAATTGAGGCTATTTATTGTCACAACTTGGTTGTTGAAAAGGGAGAGGCAGGGATTATGAAATCAGGAACTAGAGAATGGTGACAAGCTGTTCATGACGAAGAATAAAAGAGGAAGTGTAGAAGGAATATATGCTGATCAGGATGGGCAGGAACCAGAGGAACAAAGTAGATGACTTTAAAAAGAAACAGGAAAAAATGGTCAAGGCAGGAACTGGAAGGGATGTAGAGAGAGATAAAAAGGATGTTGATGTCATTTGTGGAAAGAGGAGTATGTGAATGATACAGGGAGAATAATGGAGATGATGAGCATAAGGAAAAGGGGAACAGCCGCTACTCTGCCGTTTCTTTAAAAACCTGGACTTGAACCCAGGAAGCACTAGAGTCTACGTTCTTCTGCTGTAAGCTTATAGCTGTTCAGTGTACTGCCAAAGCCTGCCCTCCCTTTCTTTAGTAACTTCACGTAGAGGATAACAGTGCTCTGGCTAGTTATAAGCTTACACTGGGGGCTGGAGATCTGTGCTGTTAATGATTCCAGTTGTGCATCTGCAGTTCTTGACACAAAAGAGAAATTCCATCCTTTTTTATTTGCATTCTCTGTTTTGTGTGAGCTTTGTACAGTTAGAAAAGCCAAAGACCTGGAAGTTGACAAATGCCAGCATTAAAATTCCCATGCAGGAATAAATCAGTTCAGTTTTATGTGTGTGTTAGACATACACAATAATCTTTTACTTAAGTAGTTACTTAGTTTTCCAAATTAAGCTAAGTTGATTTTAAGGTGGTTCATTTTGATTTAAGCATGTTTATCTGTGTAGGTTTAGATTTGGAGCCTGATTAAATAACATAAAAATACCGTAGCAAATTAGCTGCCATCTTGGATGTAGAACTTGCATATAATGGAAATTTATATTATAAACTTGCTTGTATGTAATTGGAGGAAGAAAGTTTGTTTTGTAGTGGTTTAAACCCCTTCATCTCATGACTGATGTTTTTTCAAACAAACTCAGTTTTTCTAGTCCTGTGGGTCACCCACTATGCTTCTTGTTTGGGAATTTTATTTCACCATTTTCATCCTGTGGCTACACCCTTTCTTAATGTTCTTCTTGTGTTTTCTGCAGAGCTCAGAATGTTTTGAAACTGGCTTTTGAGATACTACCTGCTATTTCCAAGTTAAAATTTTTAAAAGCAAAGTAACAACAACAACAAAAAAGTCTCTGTAGCTTTCTATTTAATAGGAATTATATTCATATTCTGGCATTTCTCTTTAAATTGTACTTTGTAATCACCAAACTGTTACCTTTCTCCAGAACATATTTTTATACTTTCTGTAGTGCATCTGTAAACTTAGTAATCCCATATTCAAATAATAAGGACCAATGATTCCTACACTGTGGTCAGAAGTTATGTTTTGATTACCCTAAGATAAATATGGAAGCTTTAACATGATGTAGAAAACTTCAAATACTAGTCTGTAACATTTTTGCTTGGATAATTAAACACAAATATTATCTTTAAGTGTAAGCGGACATGTTTCTCTTTATGTCAGCTTAGTCACTTTAATTATTTAAGATGTTGGGACTAAATCATCTTGTTTATTTTGTTCCCCAGTTGTGTTAGCATTCTTATTCCTGATCTTTGAACCAGCCTTGTAGCATAGACAACTTTTCTCTTAAGTCACTGGCTTGAATAATATTGGACAACTTAATAATTGGGTTATTGATTATTTCTCCTCCTTGGTTTTTATAGCAACAAAATCCCATTTATTAATAAATAATAGTAAATTCCATTAGTTTTCTTTTGTTGGAAATACATTCAAGCTGAATACATGCATGTCTTCTAATACTCAAGTTACCTTTGTTTTTCCCCACAGAAACTAGTAAAGTAGACTATGTCCTTTTTCAAGCTGCTACAGCGATAATGGAAGCAGTTGTAAGAGAATGGATTCTCTTGGAAAAAACTAGCATCGAGTCACTGCGAACATTCCTTCTAACCTATGTCTTACAAAGGCCTAAGTGAGTATCAAAAACATACTTCTGAACTTGTGGGATCCTCCATAAAGTCTGGGTTATCCTTTTTGTTTCCCAAGGTAGTGGCGGAAGACCATTATAACAATAATTTGTCTTCCATTCTTAGCAGTTAACTTCTGTAGAGTTGTCAGCTTTCCCTTATGAATTCACACAAAATATTTGAAAAAGAAATGTATTTAAAGTTTATTGAGCATTGATGTCCAGAATTATCTGCAACTATGTTTGTGCAATGTTGTTTGCAGCCTTCAAAAGTACGTTCGGGAGCAGATTTTATTAGCAGTAGCGGTGATAGTGAAACGGGGATCATTAGACAAATCAATCGACTGCAAAAGCATTTTTCACGAAGTCAGCCAGTTGATCAGCAGTGGTAACCCCACTGTGGTAAGTATTTATTTTTTTTCTTCAAAATTTAAGCAATCTGTATCAACAGTTTAAGTTGTTATATACTTAGTGACTATAAAATATTTTACACTTCTCTTATCCAATTAGTAGTTGAGTTGATAGCTATTAAGCAATCATTTACCAAGTTGGAGATGTTTTTTTTAATGTTTTGAGACTAGGGTTAGTATGTGTAGTTCTTTGGTTCACGATTAGACCATATTTTTTAGGGAATAAGTTTTTCTGAATAGCTGCTTTAAATGCCATAGTTGTGGGTTGATGGTTTGTTTTGGCCATTTTTTTTGGTGTGGATTTGGAATTTTTTTTTTTTTTATTCCTCTGGTTTTCTTTAATCAAATAGCAAGATCTAAAAAGGATTTTCCTTTAGCTGAGAGGTTCTCTGAACACTGTTCCCCTTCCATCTGTGCAGTGCTGCACTCTTTCTGTGGCTCAGCTGTTGGAATAGACTATTGAGCAAGAGGCATAGGCCTCTGCTATTCTCTGAGAGGCTAGTAGGTGGAGAGAAAGGGGTGTGAGGAAGTAAAATGTGGAATGGAAATACAAAACTTATTCTCAATTTAATGTCATACTACTAGGGGTAAGTGTTACCTTCGATACTGAGCTCAAAGTGGAAACAAGGTGTCCAATATCTATCTATGCATTTAGTGAAATTCCGTTTGCTATGCCAGGGGATAAGTTTAGAATAGGTCATAATAGAGGCATGTAACTAGAGATTAAAGAGAGGTGATTTTTTTCTCCTACCAAAAGAAAATCAAAGAGTATGTAGATCCCATGCTGAAACTTTAACTGAAGCTTTTCTCAAACAAAAATCTTGAGGGAATTGGCTCATAACACTGCTGAGCGTTCAGAGCAGCAGTTGTACTAGATGTGAGCAGCGAATGTTTAACTCTGAAAATTCAATCAAAGTGTGCTAGAAGTAATGCAGCTCTTCATAGTCCTAAAAATAGTGTATCACCTTTGAGCACAAGTAATATCCCTCCTGGGTATGGAAATGTCATTTATTCTTGTAAACCTTAATTTCAGTTATTTACCATCTTAGCCTTTTCGTTGTACATAATTTGGATAGAAATCTGTATTTGCTTAGCACAACAGAGTTAATGCTTTTTTCCAGGAAACATAGTCCTGTTATTGAAATGGAGTTTTACAGTTGAGGTTTTCAAGTTTTATGCACAACGCTGTGTATGCTCATGTAGTTTATAGGATTTTTCAGTAAAAATAGAAAAGTGCAGTAAATAGAAACCTGGATGTTGACAGAGAAGTCCTCTTTGAACTAACTCTTGCACGATTCAATTTCTGCAGCTGTATTCTGTGCATGCAGTGGTGTACAGACACGCTGCACTGACCACAGCATCCAGCAAGCTAAGACTGCCTGCTGCAAGTGTATCATCCCAGGCATGCTGCAGAACAGCACATCACAGAGGAGCTCTGGCTGGTGGAAGGGGCAGTGTTTCACTCTTCTCCAAGTTCATCTCACTGCCAAGTTGGGCTTAGTTTTATATTTCCCTTTATCCACCTCTCTTCACAAGTATTACTTTCTCCATAGTTTTTCCAAAGTATTAGTGCTCAAGTTGTAAGAATGTTGTTGAAAATGTCTAGGGTATATAATGATATCTTCTATTCTGGTATACTAATATGACTTACTAGCAGAAAATGACACGTGATGCTGCTGGAACATCTTTTCTGTGTGGCACCAGATACAGTTGTTAGTTTTGGGCAAACTGGTTATAAGCACATGCTTCCATATATATGTGAATGTTTACATTATAAACCAATTCTTATTCATAAAAACGTTCTTGCAATCTTCTGAAACTTTGCTGCAAGAGAGATTCTGGTACAGGTGCAGCTTCATGTGGCCCAGGACCGATGTATGCTGTAATAAGCAGCAATAAAATGGTGTGTTAGCACAGTACCTGCCACAACTGCATTCTGAATGGGGTCAGGACATGTCTCCTGCATAAATATATAACAACTTTGAAAGGTTGTGTGAAATAATTCATATGATGAATTATCCATGTATCTTTTCAAATATGGCTAGGTGACTTTTTTCTTCACTGGTGTCCCTGTATCATCCAGCAGTGCTCATCTGTGTGAGACCTCAGTCGTGCAGTTGCCTTGTTGCCATGTGAAGTCTCAGCTGAGGGTGCTTCAGGGTATGGTGAGAAGCTGAGGGAGTGGTGCTGCTCTCAAGATCCAAGATGTGCGGTCGGGACAGTGCCATGAACTGTCATGGATGTTTCTGGAGATGTGTTTATACTAGTTATTTATAAAAACAGGTCCTCATCCAAGTTAGGGAGGAGGCTAGGGATATAGATGTTGGGGGAGATCAGCAGATGTTTTCCAGCCTTCCATGCCTCCCTATGGAAGGAGTAATTCGATTTTTTTGACGTCTTTCCTGTAGAGTGCATTTTTTCCTGATGTGCATTCTTGCCTCCATATAAACTCAAGTTTCAGAAGTCTGTGATACCTTTGTGACTATAAATTCTTTGTCAATTCTCTTGGTCACCTTTTGTATCCCTCCCAGACTTCTACTCCATGTTTCCGCTGACCTTCTGCCTGAGGTTCACTCCAGCAGCTGAGAAATAACAGATGGAGTCAGCAGCAGGTCACTTCATACTTAAAAATGTTTAAAGCTCTTAAATGAGAGCTATCAGCAGCTCTTACTTGCTGATAATGGCTTTCTACAGCAGTTTGTAAGTCAGAGGAAGTCCTTTTTTAAAAAGTAGTGTTCTCTTGCCTGCTTCCTGCTTACTTTTTCCACTCTGTTGGCTCTGAAGCTTCTTGACCCTTCTTCGCCTTGCAAGAATAAAGTAAATACTTAATCTTTTCCATTCTGTGCAGCCCTCCACCCAGTTTCTGTCAGACATCTGTACTAGCTTTGTGATCATTAGACAGTCCTGGTCCGTGAAATCTTTCAGACTCTTCAGCAACATCTTGTCAGGATCACGTCTTTATGGGTGGAATAATAAGGAGGGCAGTGAATGTAGAAGGTACTGTCTGTTGTGTGTGTCCTTTTGCAGGATTTGATATGCTTAATACCTTAATATTAGTTAAAAATATCTTTAGAGATGGATGTATTTTGAGGATGGAACTTGAAGGGATGTTGTGGCAAACTGACATGTGAGCAAGACTGATGGATAAACTGTTGAGAATGAAAAGATGAAAAGGAAATTAGAAGGCAGAGAAGGTGAGGAATAGTGACGAGAGGAAGAAAGTGGTCAGGAGATGAAAAAGATGGCTTTAGTATTGAGTAATCTTTTAATAGTGGAACACAGTGTACGTACGAGGGAAATAACAGGGCACTAAGGAAAGGTTATACTACAGGGATGGGAAGGATGCATGATTAGAGCCAGCTTTTGAACCTGGAGTGCTGGCTTCTGCTGCTGGTTCTCTGCCATTTGGTCCTTTATGAATCTAATGGAAGAAACCTTTTCTGAGAACAGAAAGTGAACTTTGAGTCTGACTTCTTAGTTATTAGAACTGAGTTTAGGTAGTAGTCCTCTGGGAGGACAAGGATTAGCTTTGGAGTTCTTGATTTTGTTTCTCCTGGCTCCTCCTGTAGCATTGGTAAAAGCCATCCTCCTGCTTATGAAGGAGAATGTGTAATCTCCCTTCAATAGCAATTTCAGGGTCTCTTTTCAAAAATCTTCAACTCTAGGGGACCAAGCTTCTGGCAGTAGACACAGTATCATGAGCCAATCTTAAAATGCTAAATACATGTTTTCTATCACTGATTTCAAGATTTTTGAGAATTTTGTGGGCCAAGTTTTTCTCAACTACAAATGCCTTCAATTTCTTGACCTTTTTTTTTTGTGTTAGAATATTCTGCTTTTGCATAGCAGAGGGATTTCATTTGTCCTTCATCCCTGCCAGAAAGACAGGAATCCTGGCAGCTAAGGTGACTGATTCCCAGGAGGAGGATCTCGTCTGCATGTGAACACAGTCAGATGGACTTTGTTTAAAACTGGACTGGAATATGGGTCACACCTTGATTTCTTCCAGAATGTGTAGGCAGATGCAGAGGGTCCAGGTGCTGTAGACCTGACATGGGACTGGGAAGCAACGGAAGCTGTGCTTTTTAGTATCTACAATGCATACAGTAGAATGTATTCTAATACAAAGCTCCATATCTGAAGCCTACGTTTTTTTCTGTATGTGGAAGGAGACTTGTCAAAACTTACTGGAAGAGCTCTGGATTCCTGACAGTTCCTTCTCTTTTAAAGTTTTTTAATCTGTTGTTCTGTTTCTCATTGTGATAGTTGGGCTAGAGAGAAGATCCAGATGCTTCAGGTTACCTAAAGCTTCTGGGGGATGTGCTATGAATGGATTTCATATGAGCAGTGGGAAATATTACTAAGAAAAACTCTAGACATTAATCTTCATTGAGATTAATCTATCCATTATAATGGCTACGTGGATAACTAGTTATATTTATTTAGCATTTACAGTTCTTATTTCTGTTCTTTGAAAGGAATTTTACTTCTGTAGCCCTGTCTAGCTGTTGCTGTCTCATGTGGTTGGGTAGGAGTTGGAGAGGTTCTCCTGACTTCTACGTTTTAACAAAAACATATGTACTATCCCCTCCCCCAGGCTGTATCTTCTGGTCTAATAAAATTGTTACCTTGTCCTATGAACCTCACTGGCCTCAAGATGTTGAGTATGAAAACCAGATGGTAAACCAGGATATTTAAGCTGTTCCTTCCTGCTGACAAGTGCTCTATGAAGGCCTAAGTTAGTGTGTTTAAAGGTTGGTTTGGGAATTTCAGGGATCCAGAAACTATTCCAAGTATGAGGTTAAAACTTGGTAGTAGGAATGTAAGAGAACTTTAAAACTCAAGTATTTTTTTTTGTAGTTGTATTAACCAGAGTGGCTTTTGCAGTTTTCAGATTTTTCTGTTGAAAGAGAGCCTGCTTTAGGAGAGATGCAATACAGCAAGACTCCAGCTTAGTTGCTTAATAACTTTTAACATTAGAAATTGATATCTCCCAGTATAGCAATTTACACTAGAGCCACAGTTTCAAAGGCAGGGTTGGGAAGTGAGAAAATGTGTTACAATGGAGAGATGGGCATCCTCTGTTTTATGCGTGGCATCCAGGACTCCTCATTTCCTCCATTTTGCCATCTCATGAGGTGTGTGCCTGTGGAGTCCCTCACCTGTGACATAGAAAGACATTATGGCTTTCTATGTGTTACACCTGTATTTCTTTTCTTACTGTGGTGATACAAATAAACAGACTTGAGGGGAAAAGCCTCTTGAAGATGTTTGTTGACCTGAGCTGCTTGGTCTTAAGTTCTTCTTCCTCTCAGAGGCACCACCCTTCAGATACATGTGTTCAGTAATAAACTGGATCTTTGTGGGAGTCTGCTTAAAAACACCCAGCCTTCTCCTTCACAACCTCTTATTTTTTTCTCTGGGCAGATCTGCTGTGGAGCACTCATTTGGCATATCTGGCAGTATGGCAGGCAGAGGTGGGCACTAAAGACCAGGAATGAGTACTGGGAAAAGGGGGGGAGGGATGACACCTGCCCATCAAAGAGCACTTGTTAGGATGGTGTATATTTAAAGCTGGGTGATACTGAAGGCAAGCTGCATGGCTAGTCTTACTGTTTGTTATTTCGAATTTAATTGAAAGTCTGATATTTGTTCATGCACCTGTTGTAGGAGTGAAGATTCAACTGGTGCCTTTCAGACAAAAACCTGGAGAGGGATATGTTACCTCTAGATAATCGATTTTCAGACCTTCACTTTTTTAGTGAGATTACTTTTTTTTACTCCTCCTGATTTCTGCTTCACAGCTTCACCTGTCTCCAGAGAAACAAAGAAAAGCATGTTTTGCACCCTATGCTCCAGCAAACTCTATCTGAACCTCTTCCATTATGAGTAGAGGCTGCTACTTCCCCTCTCTCTTTGGCCAAAGCCTGCATGCTTCACATGCCACAAGATCATCTTCCTCTGGCCCCCAGTGATTTGCAGAGGAATTGATTTTCTCTTTCTCAGCTCACCCTTGGGGCTTCCCCTTGGTTTGTCTGGTTCTCCTCAAGGAAGGGAAGCAAGGTCTCACCTGTTGTGCTGCTGTAGCTGTGGCGTGTTAACCTGACACTGGTCAATTGTCTTAGCACAGTGGCAGAGAGGGAATGAGAGGAAAGGAGTGTGCTGCCCAGCCAGTCCCTTACTGCTGACAGCACAGAACTGCAGCTGTGGATCCTATTCCTATCATCCTGTCCCTCCTCTACAGCTTATTTCCACCAGTTGGCTCATTTGGGAAAGAACAAACAGATAGAATTTAGTGCTTGCTTCTCTTTCTTCAGAATATATTCTGGTTTTCTTTGGTTAAGAACCACTACTTCAACTTCTGGGTCCCCCACTCACTTTGCAATACTCAGAAGGTGAAAAGTTGGAGTGGCCCCAGTTACTCCATATGTCTTTTCTGGTATTTCTTTTGGCCCTGTGGCCATCCTGTTAAACTTTCCATTTGTAGTTGCAGCTTACATTGGAGATTTAGATACTCTGAAAATGTTAGCAAATACAGCTGTGCTTATTCAAGGAAGTTAGGAAAGAAGTGTATTACTGCCTTTATAAAGAAAGCCTTGCTTTAAACAACTTATTTGGTAAAATTGCTTTGGACACATTCTCATTACAGAATTCCATCACCTAGAAGCAACATAGCAAGTTCTAGTAAATCTGATAGATTTTTTTAGTTTGTTGTTTTTGTTTTTTTTTTAAGTTCTTCCTGCTCTTGTGCAAGTTAAATGTAGATAGTTTAGGGATATTATTAAATATAAAGCCAGTTCTCTTTGATTTCAGTAACAGAGTTTGCCTTGTACAGGTGGAGACAAAAAGTCCTCTAAATGCATATTCCGGCTGGCAGTGATCTAATGTAACAGGGTAGATACTATGATTTTTTCTATGAAGGCAAGACCTTCATTCTTTTAAATACACTTACAACTTTTTCTGTAGGTATAAATAACACTTGTAGAGGGCATCGCATGATAGCTTAGGTTTTGCAGTAAAATAAATTATTTAATCAAACCTCTGACAGCCTAAGTGTATCTCTGCTCTGAATTTTAGAGCAGAGGAAACTGTTTTGGTGTTGTAGTTCATTTGGCTTTGTTGGCTTTTCTGCCTCAGAGCTGGTGTACCACATGTCCATTTTTTCCTAAGCTGTATTTGAACTCTTCTCCCCTTCAGATGCTTTGTAACCTAACTACCCTCAAATGAAGCAGTTCATTTATTCCATGGGCAGCGCAGGCACAAGTGTGAAATCCCTTCAAACATTATGGGTTTAACTTTTTTATAGGGGGCATTCCATTTGGCGGAATAAGTTGCATTTACCTTTTGCATCTGAGTTTTATCAATGATATATAAATGTTGTTTACTGTTAAAATGGTGCACAGTCTTTCTGTAGTGTCTGTTTCATTAGAGTAATTTAAAAAGAAAACCACTAAAACGATGTTACCGCTGGGTGTCTGATTGCCAAGTTAATCTCTTATCACAAGTCCCATTGATCTTCTGTTTGAGCAGCTGAGAGTCTATTTTATGTATAGTGATCTTTCATAAAGTTTATTCCTGGTAATAAAGCTAACTGGGGTGAGTGCCAAGCTATTCTCAGAGGCAATCCACTTTCAACAAGAGGAGGATTTTATTTTGTTAGATGGGGTTATTGTTTGGGTATGTACTTGTGGCAGAACTGGTGAAATTGCTAGCGAGTGAGTCAAACTGGGTTCAGAGGTGTACTCTTACTGGTATGAAGTTAATGGCATTACTGCACAATAGACATTCAGATCTGGCTTTTAATATGATGCCTAGAGTCACGTGCATTTTCTACTTATTACTATGTGGTATTACTAACTTGGATTGTTGATCTATTCTGTGGTGTGGCAAAAACCTTTATAAAAGAACCCAAAACCCCACCACAAAACAACAGAAAAAGCACTCCACCCTAGAATTGGATATGTATTAGTCACATTCAATATTCTTATGTGTAAGAAGAGGAAGTAATTTTAGTTCACAGAGAACACCAGTACTGGTTTCTCTGAAATTATGTTGTTTTTCAGATTTTTTAAATCTTTCTTCTAATAGTATTTGTGTTGATGTCGTTAGTGTCTTCACACCAAACATACCTGTAAATTAAAAAAATATAATTGAAAATATTAGTAGTTAACTTTGAGTAAAGTTACTTTATGAAAAGTCAAATTTTATTTTTAGTAAAGTGTACTTAAGCTATATTCCAGAGTTTCTGAAGTATTACTGTGTATTCAGGAGAATTTAATAGATGGCAGGGCACATGTTCCTTTGAGCCAACAGTTAGTTAATATTCTTGCAGCCGTATGCCACTTTTGGGAAGCCAGTGGTAGTTTTGTATAGCTCTATGCAAATGCTTGACATTGCGAGGACTGGTTACAGGTCCTGTGGTCTGTCTTGTTCAGCTCTTGTCTAAAAGCTGAACTCATGGGGGCTGGCACCTGCCTTCTAGGAAACCAGTCTCAAGCTATCTTGTCTCAGCCTGTTGCAGTAAATTTTAAATTACTGGCCAATATCTTCTCCTCCTGCTCTGGTGACCTGGATATACTGGAGTTCTTACAATTACTCATGGATGCAAGGGGTAAATGCAGGTGCAGATGGTGACAGGATCACATGGGTGTGCACATATTGCACACAGCACCCTTGGGATGGTAGGGGAATGGGGCAGGATTTGCAGCCCAGGTATTGAAATACCAAGCTGAGGAAGTAGATGGCATGCTGGGTCCTCAGTAGGAGGGAAGAGAGCAGAGGGATGCATTGTGCCCTGGTGTATGCCATGAACTAGGATGCTGGAGGGAATAATCTTTAGTAACTTCTGTCATGCTCAAAGCAGGTAGTGATGTCTCAGAACTACCTGAAATAGCTCTCATTGAAATTAGGGAGACAGGTCACTGCTCAAGCTGCTTTATTGGGCTCTTAGCAGATTCAGTCAGCCTAGCTGCATCCATTGCTCTTTCCACCTTCCAAGAGATGTGTTTATCATCAGTCATAAAATTTAACCTTCCGTATAATTTGTTCTTGGAATCAGGAGAAAAGCACACAAAAAACCTGGAACACACTTGTATCATTCAGTAACAGATTACTCTCCAAAGAGAAAGGATACATTATTATATACATATAAACAGACTGGAGAAAAAGAAAGGAGAAAATATCTATTATTTTAACTAATATTAACTGTTTGTAATCATGGTGGGAACAGACATTGTTTTCCTCTTACTCCTTATCTGTCATTCGAAGTTACTGATTTATTTTCCAATAATTGGCAACCAACTGCAAGTGATAGGTGGTCTGCTTTGCTGCCCTGCTTGTCCTGTGGTGGTCTGGATGGTGGCTTGGTGTGAAGATCTTTGCATGGTAACACAGAAGCAGCTCAGCTTTACCCAGACCATTGTACTATTGGAGCCACTGATACCACTTGTTAATCAGGGTGTATTATAGAGCATCAAAGTGTACAGATTTGTAATTACAACTAATGATGTCCTTATGTCATGGATGCTTTGAGCTGAAAAATGTGAGTGTGTCAGTAATTTAAGCATCAAGTAAAAGCCTGTATTTTAAACTATTTAGAGAGTCTTGTAAGACCTCTGAATCTCCTGGAACATAATGAAATTGAACAGTGTTCTCTGGCAGCTTTGCATTATTTCTTTAAAAACATGTATTTTTATCTGAAGCATTGTTCTAAAGTCAAACTTCAAGTGTTTTTAGGTTTTTGGTTGGTTGGGTTTTTTAACCCAGGTTAATTCTTTTCATATGGGACTTCTAATGTTGGATTTAAAACTCAATGCTAGTCTATACTGATTTTCATTTTTTTTAATATTAGATCAAATCAGGATTTCCTCTACAGAAAAAATATTTATTGTATGAATACCTTACACATAGATTTGGAAATAAAATACTGAAATGTTTGAGCTAATTAGAAATACTTCTAGTATAGAACTGACAAAGTTGAACTTTTACTAGAATAGTTTAAAATGTAATGCTGTTTTTCACTGGCTGAACATTGCTTTTGTCATATGTGTCATTTGACAGAGGTGACTGTAGATGAGAAATAGTCCACTTGAAATTAAACGGTTATTTCTTTAAAATGTAAAGCTTGTACTTAGCAACTGATCAGCAATATACTGTCTCCTGTGCTGATACAGCTTTATTGCATAGAAGAGAAAACCCATATATTATCGTGAAGCCATTATGTTTGATCTGTCTGGGACTTATTTAGCAAGTAAGAATGTTAATTTAGTGTATACTGGCTAAGATAACTAGTTGTCTGGGGGGGTCAAGGTACTGACTTCAGAGGCATTTCTGAACAAAGATGTTGCAGTTGGTGGGTGGATGGCACTGGTCTCAGCTGTTGTATGAGCTTGCATAAATAGTATCATCTCCACTTTAATCTTTCGGGTGTTCAGAGGTAGTGTGCATATTTCTGTTTAACCCCTGGACACTTGCTGGCATGCATGACCCTTTAACAATTCCTATCCCTCTGTCCATCCCTAGCACCTTGGCTCCAAACAGTCTGGGAGGATAGCCAGTAATTGTGAAGTTTTTTGTTAAGAACATCTCTTTAACAGAAAGATGTTTTCATTTCACTGGTATACACTTTCTATTGTGCTTGTTACAGTAGTGTATGGCACACTTCTGAAGTACTACTTGCATCTCCAGTGAGCAATACTTACTCTCTTTTGTGTGCAAAGATGGGTTAACAGATATTAAAACAAATGATGATGGTTACTGGCCTTTGGCATCAGGAAAAAAGCCTTTTTTTTTATATTTAAGAAAACAGCAACAAAGGCTGGAGCCATGTATTTCATAAAGAAGGTTGACTGTTGTGTTTTAGGATAGGCATTTGATTTACCTTACCTTAAATTTTGAGAATGAAAAGGATACTTAAACCTTCGGCCTTCATGAATCTGTCTCTGTGAAATTAGCATGCCTTTTTCTCACTGATTTTTATATTGCTTCGGAGGCATTGTTTTATAAGAGTAGTCTTAAAGATTATTTCTGAGGCTTGTGGATATTGTGCTTTGGAGGGAAGTATCAAAGACCTTTCAAAAATCAGAGGTTTCTGTGGATTCCTCTCAATTTTTTTTGATGAGGGAGAGGGAAAAGATGTAGACGGTGTATTATTGCAAGTGTTGCTTTTGACAAACTTCTGTCACTTCTAGTGCTATAAATTTAATCATTATCAAATACCAACATGGTAAGTGTAGCAAATGCAAAGAAGGACCAAAACAAACTTCAAAGTGATGTGACCTGAACTATTAGATCAATTGAAATAAGTGGAAAGAATCTTCCCTGAAACTAATACCTGTAAAGCCTTGTGCACAGAGAGAGAAAGTAAATGGCAAGGCTGGAAAATGGTTTGCAATAAGTTGGTTTCTGTTTTGTAGTGAAGACTGCACAGGTGCCAGCTTTGATATTGCTCAAATAATTGAGGTTTCTTTTGTGTAAGATGGAGCCCTGATGATTCTGGAGATGGTTCATCCAAGGATCTATATTGCTGAAATTTTGACTTGTTTAGTTTGTGTTAGAAGGAACGGAAGCAATAGTCATATTAAAATGCTAATAAGAAAATTGAAGGACACTGTAGGTGCTATTACATTATTGGACATCTTTTAGTTATATTATTCCCCCTTATTTTTTTTATAGCAAACTTTGGCCTGTTCCATTCTAACGGCGTTGTTGAGCGAGTTCTCAAGTTCAAGTAAAACCAGCAACATTGGACTAAGCATGGAGTTCCATGGTAACTGTAAACGTATATTTCAGGTAAACTAGTTCTGTACTGATATATGATACCTCTCTTTCTAAAATTTAAACACTGAGAAGCAGAAGTACTTTCCTGTGCCAGGTGCATTCAGGTGCACTGTGTCTTTAAAAGCGTTTATTAGAACAAATACTACAAAGGCAGATACTGGCTACTTCAGGAAAACTGATAATGTATTTTTAAAAAACTTGTATCAAGAAGGTGCAATCCCTTTGTGCCCATTTTGTGAATGTAGAGCTACAGATCTTTATGCGGTTGGGCTCTTAATTCCTTGGCTACCAATTGCAAACAAAACGAATACTCTGTGGAACAATGATAGTCTTAAATATAGCTTTGGTTTAAAGCCAAGGAGAGCTATGTATGTATTTAAAAATATTATTGCAGATGGTGTAGTCTGGTTGTCTCAGATGTATTGTTTGGCCAGTCAGAAATGTTTTCGTGAAGCCATTGCTTTAAACTGACTGTTGTGGAACAACTTACCAACTTTTTTTCATGCCAAAGACCAACTCTTTTCCACCAGTTATTTAAAAACATATTGTTTTTTAATCTTTTAACAACTGGCATTTACAGAAGATTTTTTTCATAGTCTTTGCAAATGTAATCAATTGATTTTGGCAAAAGGAGGGGATTCTCACTGACAACTTCAGAATATTTTCTGTATTGTAATGAAAAATAGGGTGAAACCAGAAAATTATTTTCTCTTTAGAAAAAATATTCCTTTTTAATCAGCATTTTAATTAATGACTGAGATACTCAATATATTGTGTTCGTCCTGACTATAGGAGGACGATCTGCGGCAGATCTTCATGCTCACGGTAGAGGTACTTCAGGAATTCAGCAGACGTGAAAACCTCAATGCTCAGATGTCTTCAGTGTTTCAGCGTTATCTTGCACTAGCCAATCAGGTCTTAAGCTGGAACTTCCTTCCTCCAAATTATATCCTTTTTATGTCAGGACTTTTGTTTCTGTTGACTTGGGTCACTTCCTACTGCGTGAGAAGTAAAGTCTTTGAAAGGAGAAAAAAAAGTAAAACTTTATAAACCTTATATTTAGTCCTTGATTTATATTTTCTTCCATGAGTGCTTTTGGTCACCACCATGCTTGCTAACAGAAGCTGCTGTTGCTCTTCATTAAAGTTTTAAAGTATTTTACATAAAAGACAAAACAAACAGAGCAGCCCTGTTACAGGTTCATGGTCTGTCTGGTTTGGTTCAGGGTTGAGGAAATGTGTAATATGCTGCTTTAGTGTAGAACCATATGGTGAAAAGTCTAAGTTCTGTTTAATTTTTATGCAGAGATCTGATCTGTCCTACTTTTCTCCTTCAGAAGAGAAAGGGGCAGGCAAATGTCCGATCTAGGAACATGCATGCTCAACCAACTCCCCATAAAAGAGCATGGTCGTATACTAGAACATAAAATAGATTCTCTTCAGTCTGAAAAAAATGTTTGATAGCTGAAAGAAGAAATGGCATCTCCTTTTAATGCAGGGGCTTCCACTGCTTCCATTTTGACATTTTTGTGATATGTGCTGATTATTAGTCCAGAGAAAGGTGGAGTTGGACAGTAGAGGAGGAAATGGGAATCAGAAGGAGAAAGGGTCTTAGTGAGGGAGAGAAGGAAAAAGATACAAAAATGTTCAGTCCAAAAAATGGGCTAGATGAATATTGTAGAAATATTCAATTACACTCCGTATTTAATAGGGGTTTAAGACAGCATATATAGTACATCATTATAGTACCTCTTTTAATAGCCAGACTGTCTTTAAGAAGCTCAACAAACCTTGCAAGAGCCAAATTTTTTATCTGTTTTATCAACTTTTTTATTAAAATGTTTGAAATGGCTACCAAGTTATACATACTGCAGGAATCTTGATGTTGCCTTCAAATACACTATGAGGGATTTTATTTGCTTTCCTAGTGTGGAAGTCAGAAGGTGATATCTCTGAGGTTTTGTTTTCTTTGAGTCTGTTCATTATACTGCAGGCAGCAAAAGTAAATTTATTTGAAACTGGATATTTCTTAGTTCACATCTGTAAAGCAGAATACCAGTTATATTGGCTATATGGAAGGTGCCATGGATTAAAAGTAAATACCCTGCTTCTGGTTGTCCCTGAAGTGATTTGGCAGAGGTTCAGAGAGGAATTTAGTGCATGTGCCTACAAGATGGACACTGTAGTCAAATTATTGCACCTTATAAAAGTTTTTGGAAGTGGATTTGGGATTTGTAAGAATTCAAATCATGTGTGAACACTTCTTCTAAGCTGTAATCTTAAGTAGAAGGGAAATGCTTTTGTGTTGTGCAGTGGTGATTCCCTCTGAATTTTAGTCTTGCTCTGTACAAACCTCTGATGTAGTCCTAAATACTGATCTTGTTACAGTTTGAAGTGAAGGCTATAGTTCTTCATGAGCTCTTTATCCCAGGCTAAGGTTTGTAGTGGTGGAGCTAAATAGATACAAGTAAGATGGTGAGCCTTGGGAGTTCTAGTTTTTCTTTATACATCCGTATAAATGAAGTTGATTTAGTCTGTAGATAGATGCTACTAAAGAAGTGTTAATAGAAATAGCAATGCAAGCCATACTGCTTCTTAAGGTTAACAATGTTTTCTACTACTTGGCCTACTTTAGATACTACAGTTGTTAGACAAATTCTGGCCATTTCTGGAGATTGGATGGACCTTTAGTGTGAACCACAAGTGCTCTTAATGGGTCTATTTCAAATATTTTCATAATTTCTGATCCGTTTGATACCATCTTTTTGTTTTCTACCACTGGATGTTTCATTTTGCAGTAAGAATTATAGCACCAACTTGGGTCTTCCTGCTCTATGTAGCAACCTGTTTTCACAGAAATTGGAATGTCCTCAATCATCCTTGAGAAATGTGGGTCTCAGCTGCCAAAGATTCAATACCTGTTGGGGTTTACAGCACCATGTTGATCGTATTGTGGCGTAAATCTCTCTTCCTTAAGAAGTCTGGTTTAAAAGTAACTGTTAATTGTTAGCTCATGGGCAGGGAAACTTAACTTGGCTGTAGTTTCTAAATACGTAGCACGTTACATGGAACGTAAGAATTGCTGTGTTGATTGACCGCTTGGCATCCTTTTGGTATCCTCTTTCCAAATCTTGACAGTACATGTGCTGAAGCCATGGGAATAAATTTAGTACTCGAAGCATGGAGTAAATCGATCCATTGTATCCTCAGATATATCGTTTTCCTTTAGTTGGTATTTCCCCTGGCAAGATAGTATTAATTCTCAGTATTCCCTGCAGCGTCACAGTGATCTGCAGTATATTTATGTAATCTTTAGTAAGATTCTTGTACCTTCAAAAAAGGGAAGTAGCATAAATGTGCATTAACTGTACAGTGACCATTGCAAGAGGCAGGTTATTTAAATCCCCAAGTTTGAGAATTGCATCAAAACATAGCACTTCTGAAGAGTTGTGTGCTGTTATGGGACAAGTGTTATAGGATAAGTGTTGCTTTGTTAAATGCAGTCTTGGACAGTGCTGCCACCAGTCCTGACAGAAGACTTGTAATAAGTCTGTATTGTCAATTGCCACCAGGAAAGACAAATTCTGAAATGGCCACCACATCGGAGCAACAAAAGAAGAGAGACTGGGGTCTACCTACTTTCAGATTGGAACTCAGTATTTTTAAAGTGTCTTTGGATGTAGTGCCTGCAATAGGAAGGACATGGCACAGTGACCTTGGAGGCCTCCCTTTGGTCATCTGCAATTTCTCCCATTTCATTTTCTGGCAATCATCTACTGTTATTTTTATGTGCTGCCTTGAGATACTAGTTCACCCGGTGTTTGCGGCTGATTCAGAGATAGTCTGTTGTGGCATGTTGGCTTCTGTACAGTTTCTTTTTTTCAGTGCTGTTACAGTACTGTTAAATATTGTTTACTCAAATAGACCTAGTTTTAACTGCATCTTTTCTTAAATGAATGTTTTTACTAATTAAGGAAGTGCAGGTGATCAGTATTAAGAGGTACAGCCATCTCCTTTACAAGACTGCCTTCATCTATTGCACTAGATAGAAGTTCAAGCTCACTCCTAGTACACTGTGAGTACCCTAAGTCTCTAGTTGGGGAGCTGAATGTTGCTGGATTTTAATGCACCTTGGCATGAACATGTATGTCCTGTGAAGTCAAGATGTAATTATAAATTATATTACTTTACCTCCAAAGGTGTTTCTCCCATCTTCTTGATTTTGGGATTTCTCTGTTCTTGGCAGCCACGTTCTAATGCGCTTTGGATGAATGTCCTCAAATGGAAAAGTTCTTCAGCAGACCATAAGATTTTTGTCCAGCTGTCTCCCATCTACAGACAGGTGTCTGTTATCTGTCATTAGAAGCTGTCATGGAAGTACTTATCCCTTATTCTCTTTAATGTGTAGGTCATAGTACATAAAGAGAAGCTTGAGCTTTAGTTCTTGTTTTGGATTTGGTGCCTTTACTTGTTTGGAGGCAAGCTGGCAAATTTTCTAATAAATGTAGAATAGGGGATTTAAAATGCAGGTTATGTAAACCTAATGAGTTGCACTGTGCTAATATGCATCGTTACCATTCCATTGAAGTTAATGGTGCAATGGGAGTTGTATGAACTGACTGAAGCTTTTGTCTGATCTGAACATTTTTGTGTGTGTTCCTTGGCTGCACAGTTAAAGGAAGAAAGCTTTTCATATCTCTGTTTTGAAAATGTCTTTTAAACCTCAAGCCAGAATGAGACACCTGTCTGGGAGATTCTGTGAACCATACCGTTCTGCAGACTTTCAAGATCTGAACTCAGTCCAACCCAGATTGGAAGCATCTGTTGCACATAATGGAAGTGCATGAAAACCACACAGAATGCTCCAGAAAACTCGAGATTTTGTTTTGGGAAGTTATTCAAGTTGGCATTGCTGCTGAAAAAACGCCCTGCCTTATCACCTCCCATGAGCATGATACTGAGCAGGGAACCACCTGGCATGGGGGTGTTTTTTTTATCGGGTCATGGTCCCCAGCTTGATTTGCTGCATAGCTACAGAAAGGATTCAACCTGTACCAAAGAGTTACAACACAGATTTCTTCAGCAGCACAGCTGCTTTTCATAGGCCTTGTTTTTAGCAGCCTGGAATTATCCTGAATTTACTACAACAGCCTGTCCTTATCTAAAAAATGAAGGGTTGGGGCATTGTCCTGGCTATTGTTTGGGATATAAAGAAAAATTCAGTGTAACTGAAATAGCTGTATTTATGAAACTGCAAAAGAGAGCTGCATTTTACTTTTCTTAGACTTACCACTTTTAGGTGAAAACTGACCTGACTTTGAAATCCTTGATGTTTATAAATTATTTCTAGGGTACTATATGTTTTCTTGGCAATCCTTTCTAGCAACTTTTTAAGACAACATTGGGCAAAAGCAGTAAGATTGATGGGTCCCCTGAATTTGATCACAATTGCACTAAAGATACTTATATTGATACTGAACTTTTTAACTACTAGTCTTTCATCATTTAGGTTTTCCTGAATGAATTTTGAAATCAGGTTGCAATGTAAGAGCATCTTAGTAATCACCATTTTTATGAAGGGGAGCTGATGTTCTGCTCGCTTGCCCCAGTAGTTTAATTTTCCAGTTTTTTAAGGATAGTCATCAGCATCCTAGATGGCAGCCACTATGACTTGTAAGCCGCATCTGCATGGCAACTACTTGTGCATAGGTGCTTTAAATGCAAATTAGGCTTGGGGTGATTAGCTTGCATACCATTAACTGTATAACCATAGCAGCAGAATGTACCAGGAATTGGTGAATCCACTTGGGTGGTCATGAGCCTTGGTACTGGAATGGCTAAACTGCTAGGGGCTCTGGGATTGGCCAGGTTTAAAATTAGCTTGGGTGTTCCTACACTTCCTCCCCCTGTTGCTGCAATCTGAGTCCAGTGTCTCCAACACAAAATACTGTTTCATTCTCATGGTAGTTAAGAATACTTGTGTTTAATAATTAAATATTTAAGCATATGTTCCTTGTCCTGGTTCCTGCATGTATTTGCCAAGAGTGTAAGGTATGGAAAGGTCTGTGAGGAATTTCTCCATAGGGGGCAGCAAGCCTCTGCATCAGTTTTAGGCAGTTGCTCCTTGGACTCATCCCATGTTCTTGGCTGACTAGCTAGAAAGGCAGAGGAGGTCTTAAAAATCCGAATAAAATCAGTATGTTAACAGTGTATGGCAGATCTCCAAGCACTTACCTTTCTAATGCAGTTTTTTAATTGTAAAATGCAAGTCTGAGACTGGCACAAAGCTGTCCAGAGATATTTCAAACAACAAAGGTAAAGTGATTAAAATAACTTTTAAGAAAGATATTTGGACCTTAGCACTCCGGGAGCTTTTCCTCCATTTCTGAGATGTTCTTCACTCCTGTGGACAAATTTGTGAATGGGATTCTAGCAGGAGAAATCTCAGCTTTGATTATTGAGTTCCAAACTTACTACTTTGTGGAAGAACAAGACTTGCCTCTCTTAGGGAAAGAGACTGTGGGGTCCATTCTCAGATACTGGAATTTGTAGCAAGTACTGAAGTGAAACATTATAATCCCTCATGGCTGCCTTAGGATATGAAATATTCTGATATGCATCTTCACTGATCAGACCCTTCCTGGGACAGAGGCTAAGAGTGGGAGGAAAACTCCACATTTGCTGGTCTTTTATTTTCTTAATATGTTTCTCCAAGAAGCACATAAAACCTCGAACTTTGTTTTCTAAATTAGTTTTAAAAATTTGTAAGTTTAAAAAGACTACTCGTATTTTTCCAGCTCATGAAACAAAACCAAGCATAATGTCTACATGCATAAATTTAGCAAAGATAAAAGAAAATCTCTCTTTAAACATTATGGTCTTCTCCTTTTCCTCTCTAGACACTAATAGTGAGCATATGAGCCTTATCATACATGAAGGCATCTAGTTATATTCTTATGCTTTTCAGAAGCGTTTGGTTCACGTTATTGAATAATCTGTTCTGATTCATGCAGAAGATTCTACTCTCTGAAGGAATCAGTGCCTTAAGCCTTGCAAAATAGGTAAAACTTTGACATGCTTTTGGTAGCTATTTCCTAGCCTGAATTTCCATGTCATTCAACGTGAATTGTAGTAAGAGTTAATAATTCCTCAGTTGAACTAGGAATGTTAGAAGCATTTGTATTATTACCAGAAGTGGTTTACAAATGTTTTTCATTTTAGAAACAAATAGAAAACCCCCCGAACTCTCCAGGATGTCACGGTAGACTGATCTATGCTTATCATAAATCTCTATTAAAAGTCTAAATCATAAGTCTAAGCTTGAGTGCTTAGAAAAAAAGTGTTGTTCTAGTACTGTACTTTTTGTTTCTTCATAAGTATTGAGAAGTAAATTAATTTTGGGTGATGAAGACTGCATTTGTCCTGTGTAACCCATGTACTCAGGTAATTAGTGCCATTTTTTTCAGATTTGGCATAACTAGACTGCTGCTAATAAGGCTGAACCATAGCACAGTATAAACTGGGGTATTTCTTGGCAGCAAGCATCTCCACAGCCAACTTCTGGTAATGTTTGCATACATTTAGTACGTGATGGAAAATGGGTTCAAGATCTCCATTGATAGGTGGAGGCATAATTTGTGATGTTCAGTGAACAGATATTTTACCCACAAATCTCCTATTGTCAGATGTGTCATCAGTCCATTAGCGTGAGAAACAGGACTAAAAATAACAGGATAGGGCTGCTAAATAGTGAGCCTTGTTAAAATAGTGACAGCAAACTAGCCCTTCTTTCATTCCACATGAAAAGTGTTTTGTAGCTGATCCCCTCTGTGGGCTCAACCTAGCAAAGAACAAATTTATTTTAAGAGATCGATATTGTATCTGTGATTGTCTTCTGATATTGGTATGTTCACAGCAAAGGGCATTCTTGTCAGTAAATGGTTTTAAAATACCATTTTGACTAAAACATTCCACATGAAAAGGAAAAAAAGACATATCTTAATTTGCCAGGTAAAATTAGTTTTAATTTGTAATATTGTTCCTGATAAAGCATGTTTACTTGTGATAATTTCATGCCCATATTTTAATTTTTATTTTTTTTTCCACTGGGGAGAACCCCAAACCATTTTTGATCACTTAAATTGTGTCTGTCTCTCAGAGGGAAGTAAAATAGAAAGTTCTGTAATTTTTAGCGTTTCTCCGTTTGAAAGAATGCAGATCTGGTATGGTTCAACATACACTGATAATTTTTAAAACTGTGAAACTGGTTTTGTTTTACACTAATGTGAAAATATCTGATTGTTCTTAGGCAGTATAACGTGCTGACAGAAGTTCTGGACACATAGCACCAGTGAAGGTACACTTGGTACTGTGCTGTGGAAAAAAACCCTTTTTTGGAATGTGGTTTTGCACAGTTTTGTTAGGAATTTTGTTTTGTGGCAGAACTCAGAAGACACATGTAACTAAACTAAAAGTGTGCATCCCATGTTTTGACACAATTCTTCTTATTAAACTAGATGCTTACTTTAAATATTATTCCCTCAAACAAAACCCATCGAAAGTTAAGGGGTCTACTGTCTTGCATGATACCATTGTAGAATTAATTTTTTTCTAGACATAGAAATAGGTTTTTATACACATTTTTTTATAATACCTGATTACTTACAGTACAAAAGTTAATGCAGTTCATTACCAGTAAGTAAATTACGTGCAGCTGAACATGCTGTTACTTACTCTGACGGTTGGGTTAGAAAGGGATCAAGGAGGATAATGTAGGGTTTAAGAAAGACAAATAAAACGTAAGTTGCTGAGTTAAAGCGTTTTTACTACTACTTGGATTGGGTGGTGTCACAAAAGGAAGCACTTCAGAAATCTTTGAACGCTCTTCTGTGTGACCAGACTGACAAAGAATTGAACCTGCTTGTTTAAATATTTTTGCTTACGTCTCTGTTTTTTCTGTACTAGAACATTTGCAGAATTTTGTAAATTAAGTTATGCCAAAATATGTGGTGAGAGCTGAAATGAGTGCAGTAAAATCATGGCTTCACAGTGTGCTCATTTTTCACATGCATCTCTTACAAACATGTTTAATATGACGATGCCTTGTGCTGTCTTATGCTTTTGTTCTCAGTGTGATTAGAAAACGTAGATTCATGCAGAGCTAACATATCTGTATTCTGTGATGCATATTTGGCTATTTAGAAAAATAGGATATAGATTTCAATGAGCTATCTTTAGCTATGGTAAGACCTTTTTAAAAGCTGCCAGGAAAATTTTTTAGAAAATTATTTCCTATTTTGCATAAATTTTAACACCTGTTAATGGCGGTCGCTTTTTTCCCTTCTCGCTGTGTCGCATTAGACACCCTGGTTATCAAAGTGATCGTATCGCTATGGTATGTCTCATAATTATGATCAAACTGTTATCTAACATTCCTGGAGCATTCTTTTTTTCAATACTTAATACCTTTTATTCCTTGGCCTCATGCATGAATTATGCTGTGTATGTGAAGAGGCTTAAAGTTTGTTTCCATTACATTCTTTCTGAATGGATCCTGTTGTATCTAGGATTTTTTTAAAGCCAAGTAGGAATGTTATTGTTGACCTTGACACCAGATAACTGGGCAGACATTATATAGCTATGTTTGAATCCTCACAAAATGTGATGCTAAAGCCAACAGAATCCTGGCGCGAGACTCTCCTGGACAGCAGAGTTATGGAGCTTTTCTTTACAGTAAGTTTCTTTCTTCAACTTTCATAGTCCAGACCACAGGGAAAGCAGCTCCTTCCTGTTCTAAAACTGTATTGTTGGACTCTTCCTTTTGCATCAGGTAGGACTGATTCTGTTAAATTCAGCTTGCTTATCAAAGCAGACAGAAGGATTGTCTTTTTCCTAGGTTTGAATATATATTTTGCCTATTAATTGTTTTAAATTGATAACCATTAGCTAAAGAAAAAGGTATTATAGTTATCTAAACTTTTTTACATTTAATGCTTTTGGACGTATTCTCATCAGACAAAACCAAGCCTGATGAGCAGTAGTAGAGTATATCTTTCAGATAAGTGTAAGGGCTCTCAGAAAAGATCAAATGAGCAGTTTGTGTTTGTAGATCTTAAAACATTTACTCAAGGGAACAGCTGAAAATAAATAATGTAGTTGTAGTTTTCTAGCCAGTTTCAGCATACAGAATTCTCTACCTCTTTCCTCAGCACAAAGTAAATCCAAACAAGTTAAAATAGAAAATAAGCTAGAGGGATGAGGAAGAAGTAGTGTTGAGAGAGGGGAACTCAATTTCCTTAACTTAAAAACCCTACAGTTTTAAAAATGGATAAAACTAGTATTGTTTTCTTTCTGTAACTGTTGGGAGAAGTTTGTAGTTATTGCTCAGCAAGGACTTAACTGCAGCAGCAAGATATATTGACTTATAAATTCATTTACTATGCGATTTAACTTACATTACATCTCTTGGGACCTGAGAATTCAGCATTGTCATGCTTTTTTCATTTTTGCAAAGCAGAGAAATGATGTGCTCGAAACTTGGACAAAGTTGTCATTAGACAATGTGAATTTAACTCTCTAGTGCTGCTTGACAGTATGTTTGGATATATGTCCTTACTTTATAGGATTTTTTGATAAATTTAATTTTTTTTAAAACTTGCAATAAAAGTAAAGATTTATCTGTTCCAGTAGTTTTGAAAAGGTGAAAAAAATCACTGGCAGAACTCTTAGCAGCTACACACAATCTGAACAGCTGTCTAGACTATCCAGACAGTTGCTACTGTCAGCTGTGAACCTCCACATGCAAATAACTTTTTGGCTTACATGTGAACCCTTCCTCATTTAATAGTATGAACTTGTCAGAGTTAGGTATCCGTTTCCTTGGTTGGTTTACAGTTACTGATTTGTGATAAGAAAAAAAAATTTGAATAATATACAGATTTGTTTTAGTACATTTGCGTGTTACTTAATAGTAACCAAAGCTTGCCTGTGCTTCACTGAACACTAGCCAGGGCAGTATGCTGTCTGTTTTGGTTTTAGATTCCTGATTTGCAGTGGTTGAGCCTTGTAGTAGTAGCTTGCTGTTTGAAGTAACATAAGTGACTGGTAGTAATTTTTATTCACTTATCTGATCTGAGAAATTTTAATAACCTTGCAAAAATTGGCTGGACTGCCATGTTAAAGTGAGTGCCTCCAGTTCTAATCTCAGCCTCGTGTGGGTTGTATATTAGGAAGGGTATTTCTGTTGCAGGGTTTGTTTCTCCTGCTAGTTTGATCTTTCAGGGATTAACTTTGCAGCTAATCCAACTAGTTATGAGTTGGGTGAACTTGCAACTATAACACCACAGAGAAATGGTTAGTGTTTTAACTATACTTTTATATGTAATATTGCTGAAATAATTTAACTAAATTTTGCTGCTGGCTGAAAAAACTACTCTGTATTTCTTTATTTATCCAATAAATCTTATGTGAAAAAATAGGAGGCATGAGCCCAAGAAAATTCTTTAAATCCGTTCTTGACGATTCAGATAAGTATGTGAGAATATGTTTGTTGAAATAGTAAGATTTTAATCTAGAAAGTCTCAACAACAGAAGTAATGACATAACAGTTTGCAGAAATACAGGAAGATTACTGTTGATCTTGTATAACATGAGGGTGTTGCCAAGGAAGTGATGCATTCATTTTTGTATATGTCTTCAGTGTTTACCTCTGCTAAAGAAGCATCTATATAATCTTGATTGAACTCGTTGACTAACTTTAGCAAGACTCTATAGCCTAGGCATAGTTAGCATAATAGAGATGACTGTCATTATTGCTGTTTTTAGAAAGAGCAGCATGTCTGACTGGCTGGCATCTGTTTCCCTCTTTAAGACATAACATTCAGTAGACAGTTCAATTTTCAACATGTAGGTGAGCCTTAACTAAATGTTAGTTTCAGTGAGCTAACTCACAGCTTACGATTTTGTGAGCTGAGTCACTATCTCGACATTTGCCATGGTTTAGGGAGTTATAGAAACCCTTGCATTTCAGACTGAATGGAAGTTATAGTAAGCTTTTTTTGGTGTGTGCTCTTTTGGATTGAGAGCCATGTGACTGTTTTAAGAACACCCTGTTTTCATGTATTATTAACTACCTCACTTCCTGAAAGGTACATCGAAAAATCAGAGAAGATACAGATATGGCCCAAGATTCATTACAGTGCCTGGCACAGCTGGCGTCTTTGCACGGGCCAGTCTTTCCTGATGAAGGTTCACAAGTTGATTACCTGGCACACTTCATTGAGGGATTACTGAATACTATCAATGGGTATGTATGCCTGCTCTCTAAATTTAGATGGCATCTTTTAATCTTCAGTTTGGGGTGTAGCATATCTGTGTGGAGAAGTGGTATGGCTTGCTTATTTCTGGGTATAATTTGTATGTACTGTTGAAAGAAAAGGCAATTTAAAGTAGGTAGTGCTTACATAATATGAAGTAGATTTATTGATTGAAAGTGTATCAACAAAACCTATTCCCTTTTAACATTTTTCTTAATGGCAAAAACCTGCTGTTTCTATCTATAGAATTGAAATAGAAGACTCTGAAGCAGTGGGAATTTCCAGTATTATCAGCAACCTGATAACTGTATTTCCTCGCAATATTTTAACGGCCATTCCAAATGAACTTTTCTCTTCATTTGTAAACTGCCTCGCACACCTCACCTGTTCCTTTGGAAGAAGTGCTGCCTTGGAAGAAGTGGTAAGTAGCTGCAAATAGGAGGTAATCTTTTTTGTTTCTCTCTAATTGTGATAAGCACAAGCGACAGGAGGATTTGGCTGTTTTGTTAATAACTGTTGTGAATTCAGTGGTTTTGTCCTAGATTTCTGAAATCCTTTCTAGAGAGTTTTCTTTTCATTTCATGCAATGTAATGAACAAAATTACACACTTTTTTCATCTTTCAGATTTTGTTTTGATTTAAAATACTTGTCTTAAATTTTTAATTTTAAAAAGAATGGATTAATTTAAAAATATTGAAGTCTTAGATATTGCTGACTTGCTGTTGTAGGACTTCTCTGAAAACTGTTGTAGGTAGTAAACAAGCTACAGTCCCAAAAGCTTAAAATGACTATGTGAACATATGGACAGACTGCAAATTAACTGCTGTCAAGAGTTCTGTTTCAGGGTTTCTGTTTTAAGTGAATGTAGCCATTAAGATCTGTTGTTAACTCCAGATTTCTAAGCTGTTCAGATCATGCCTTCATCACTGACACAGTTCAAACGGTAATTGTGTGTACAAATCTAGCACAGGAACTAAGAGGATTTTCTTCTCTTCTTTCAAATTTTGGTTGTAACACTAAAGACCAATGGGGAAGTCCAAGTTTTCTGCTTCTAAAAATTGCATTAGAAATAAAAACCCCTAAGGAGACCTAGTTCAAGGGAAAAAAACCCCCATAAAAATTAAGGTGAATAATCATCCACTTCAGCTATTTATATGCAGTAGATGTAGATATAAAATGAGATTATCAAGATACCAATATTTCCCTATTAACATGAGAAAGTATGATTTTTTTTTTTTCTCGTTTCGTATAATGACTAAGGTTAATTACCTGAGTTTGAAAATAATTATAGAAGTATTTAGTTACAAAGTTGACGGACATGTTTCGTTACTAGAGAACATAGGTGTGTTAATTAGCATTCATTGCAGGGCATTAAATCATCTCTTCACTGCAAGGTTAAAATGTATTACATTTGGCCCAGTGCTCACTTAAACTTTAAAGTTTTTTCATATCTTAATCAAAAAATTGGTGATTAAATATAGAGTCTGAAATACAGCTACTTTCCAGACCTTATTGGTCAAATTTTGCTCTGCTTTTGGAATTTTCTAGTAGAACATTGAACATGTGTTCTAGTGCTCACCGATACATTTAGGAATGCTCCTGAAGCCCTTATAGAAAAGATTTAGTAAAAACCACAGTCAGCTGTCATTTAAATTCAAGGGACTAAAGGGATGTTGTTTCCTCAGTTAGCCTCTTGTTACTTGAGGACTAGAATAAGCAATCATATTTAATGAAAACAGTGCTCAACATAATGCCATTCAAAACACTTAATTTCTCAGCAAAATCTTACAATAGCATGTACGCTATCTGATAAAAAGTTTATTTTGGAAATGACTAGCTAGTTATGCCTAGTAAACTGTGGCTGCTACACATATTTAATCCCATAGGTTTTGCTGAAGAAACTTCTGTCAGTATTAAATGTTCTCAGATTAAGCAGCATCAAAACGAGGATGCAAGAGGGTTTTTTTTTTGTTATTGTTGTTTGGGGGAATTTTCTCACTGTCCTTCAATCTTTAAATCATCCTGTGAAAAGAGGAACATTACGCTTTCACCCCTCCTGTTCTGTTACTGCTCTTATAGGTGTCTCAACTTCATGTTGTTTCATGCTCTTATAGGTGTCTCAACTTCATCATTTTCAGAATGATACAGAATTCTGTAGTGATGTGCCTTCCAAAAAAGAATGCTTATATCTTAACAGTGCATGAGCAATAAGGCGTGCTACCAAGACTTTCAAGTTACTGCTAACTTAGTCCTGATGGTGTAATGTGTGCTGTGTCTGTAGAAGTACTATTTTGCATCCCTGGAAACGATCTTTTGGCTTAGGAATGTCCCAGCCATGATTAATGTGTTCCCCAAGCTTCTTGCTTAGAATGTGTGTAGTGATACCTTCTGTGAGCTCATGTGCTGTCTGCAATTAAGAGCTTTTTGATATATAAAATACCATGTGTGTTGGGCTCAGTAGAGTTCTCAGAGCTTTTCAGAAATACGAAGTGCAGCAGAAGGCTGGCAGGCATACTCCTTAAGCTTTGCTGGTTAAAAAAGCTGTTTTCCTCATATTTCTGCCACTTTGTGTGCCAGCAGAACGTATCATGTGAACACAGCAGAAAGCCCATGAGGGACAAGGAATCTATTTTGCTCAAGATCTGCTATGAAAACTGTCAAAACGTGGAGGCACTGGATCAAAACATGCAAACCACTTCAAAGCAGCTAATAGTGATTTTCAACCAAGGGGGGAAACCCACAATCTAAATATCATGTTCAAACTGTTTCACATTAACCTGCCGCTTAGGGTTGGAGGGATTGACTGAAGGAAGTTTGAACATTTGCCTGAACAGCTATGCTAATGGAGGGAGAGCAGTAAGCTTCAGCAATGCTGGTTTATGGTGCAAGTTGGACCAGTAATCTCTTCCTTTAATGGCACTAGGTCTGAGAGAAAATACTTGTCCACAGCTATGCTCCACCTTGCTTAACACCTCATGCTTTTGCAAAAGTAGAAATCAAATAGTCCCTCTGAAGTAGTGAAGAGTTTAAACAGGATGTTGGATGAAAAGTCAAATTATATTTGACTTTAATTTGACTTTAAATAAAGAAACTATATCAAAGGCTTCTTTTTCTTGAACTGAATCTTAATGCGTTGTTCTGTTTCATGATATTTTTTAAGTATCATGTGATGGCAGAGATCATTCCGAATTTGGTCTTCTCTGCTGTGCTTCCAACGCTTTCTAGCTTATGGCTGCTTGACAATTTTTTGTAGTGTTCGTTCTTCAAAGGGTCAGCAAACTGTGAAGGAAGAAGGAACAAATTTCTTCTTGTTTCCTGTAGTAGAGGAATTAAGCATTTTTGCTTTAACTTTGTTGGTTTTATCTTGCCTTTCTTGAAGATCTGAGTTCTGATCCATCAGAATGATTAAGCTCTCCAGTCTACAGCACAACACTTTATCCGTAGGACATCTTCAGTAGCTCAGCTGTAGGTAATCTGAAATAAGGATTGGGATTTTTAGTAAGGTTTCTTTGGGACCGTATTGGTTCAATATGGATAAAATCTTTCTACTATTGGGCATGTACTTTATAGAGGCATATTAGTCCTAGATTGCTTATGAGAATACCTTAGAGTTAAAATAATTTTTTCTTCATGACATTATCTTCTTTATTACCTTTTCAAATAAATGAAGTGGGTGTATTTTGAGGGTATTTTGTTGTTCATAAAGACGTGTGTTTATTTGCTTATGCTCTTGATTCTTATAAATTATGAAAAGTTGTATGTGGGTTAATAGATGTAAATATATTACATACATATAAAAATATTTTAGGATTGAATGTCTGTAAATTCATGTGACCTTTAGCCAAGTTTTAAAAAGATGTGTTATGTTGTCCTTCCCAAATTTGTGACTTATGTCAGTGTTGAATGCAATTTTGCCTCTCTCCTTGTCATCTTCAGCTTTTGGTTTTGCAATTGCATCAGTGTGTCCCATATTTTAACTTATGCGAATAAGACCACTTTGCAGTTACAAAATGATGTGGTGAAGCTATCTTGAAACACTTCCAGTATGATATCAGTTCTTTCTCTTAATCAGCCAATGTTTTCTTTTCCTTGCCTGTTCATTCAACCATGTTTGTAACTTCACTGAAAGTCAGGAATTCTTGTGTCTGGAGCATGATTAAGGCCTTAATGTCTCTTTATTTCATCAATGAACCATTTTACTAAGCTCTGCTATCTGAAAGTAACTTCTGTGAGCCATCCTGTTGGTTAAAACTTGAGAAGACTTCTTAGAGGGAGTTTAGCGTCTTAGCAGCATGTTTATCTGTACAGTCACACTGGAGTTATTGGAGGTTGGATATATTTACAAAAGTTCAATTTTTACATCAAGACAAAAAGTTGATAGTTATATTAAAAATATTTTTAAAATAAATGGCCTCTTTGCTGTTTGGGTTTTTTAGTCTGCCTGTAACCCAGGACTTTGTATTTCAGATAAGTTGTTTCCTTCTGCAGCTTAAGTGCTACGTAGAAGCACATATGAATAATTAGAAACATGAAGCCTCAGCTGAAATACACCAAGTAATTGGAGGTGCAGGCATTTCCACTGTTTTTTTTGGTTTGCTGATAGAATGAGAAGTTGTGATTATTCATCAAAACTGGCTACCTGGAGTAAGGTTTCTTGAACACATGGCAGTCTTGCAGTAATTTCCTGTGGAACAGAGAATCGTCTTTTCTGTCTCTTTATTTCAGTAGTAGTGGAATACATATAAATCCATATGCAACATCAAATGAAGAGAAACAGCTAAACACACTGATAGCTTTTTAAAAGCCTAGCAAGCATGAAAGCTGCACTGACCTTTTTGATGCATTGCTTCAATCTTGGCTATCCTTAGATGGGTTTTGTGACTGATTTCTTTTTGTTTCAACAGTAGAAGAACATCTGTTTAATAATGAATATAAGCACGTTCCTGTGGTTTAGTTTAGGAATAAGATTTTTCATTTGTTTCTTTCATCTCTTACAGCTTGACAAAGATGACATGGTGTATATGGAGGCATATGATAAGTTACTGGAATCTTGGCTTACTTTGGTACAAGATGACAAACATTTCCATAAAGGTTTCTTTACCCAACATGCTGTTCAAGTCTTTAATTCCTACATTCAGTGCCATCTAGCTGCTCCTGATGGCACAAGGAATTTGGTAAGCCCTCATTTTAGTAGATTTTGATGATGACATATAGTAGCTAGCCCATGTCTTTTGGTGTGTATATATTATGTAACTCAAGGCCGCGAGTATAGAATTGCTATTTGTGGCTTTGGAAATGAAAAAATTGACAAATTTGTTACTCAGTTGTCATTTCCCAGTCTGTTTCTCACATTCTGAAGAGGAAATAAAGAAATGCAATGTTGGAAATCACTTAAAAAAATTAGATAAAAATAAACCTGTAACTCGGATCAATGTGTATCTTGCTTTCTTCCCACAGATACAGTGACTAAACTTTTGACCATCCTTCTCTGGATGTCCTTAGAGACCTGATCAAAATTCTCAGTGAAGAAATTGAAAGCCTATTTTATGATTGTTAGCTCCCATACATTACCTTCAAAGTATAATGCATAAATATCTGAAAAAATGTGGGCTGACTGTGCTCAGGATAGAAGAAACTTGGAATATCATGTGGTCCTTTAGGATAATTTGAATTCCTGGTTGAATTTTTGAACAGGTGACTGTTCTAAAGAAAGCCTAAAAGTACATCAAGTATCTCTGTAGCCATTGAGAAAGAAAGCAGATTAGTATATTTGCAAGTAGTCTGGATCTTTCTAGAATAGATTCTTATGCCGAAAGCTGGGTGTAGATGTTAGATGAATTAATTATTGCATAGATTCAATTCGATAACTGTATAAAATCTCTCTTTAGTTTGATGCTGTGCAAAGATCTCTGAGATACCTCATTCTGAAAAGCACTGCATAAAACTTAATTCTGCTATCTCGATATGTAACAGATGGTAATAACAGTGCCAAAACCAAGAGAAATATTTCACAAGAGAACTTTGAATTCATATCAGGCGGTCTTGACATAACTTGTATACACAGGTTAATTCATGTCATTCTGTGAGATAAGTCATTTATCCCATGGGTAACCTTTTAAAAGCCACAGCTGGCATTTTAGAATGCTTCTTGTTCAATATCAAAGCAGTAACAGGAACTTTCAATCCCTACTTTGAGAGCAGAGGCTCACCCTTCAGTAAACAGCTGCAACTTTGAAGCTGCCAAAAGAGAATGATTTGCTGGGTTACATAAAGAAAAGATGGGTTAGAAGCACTTGGTATAAGGAGTTGTGTGTGGATTCAGTTTTCCAGGACCTGTAGAAATAAAGCAAACTGATAGCTTTCTCTCTCTTATATTTTACTTTGTTACCTGCATAAATTTTATGAGTATTCAAGAGATTTTGAAAACTTTTAATACTGATACTTAGTTTCTACATATCATGGTTCATCTCTTCAAGGAGTAAGATCTGATTATTATTTAAATAGTTTTATAATGCAACCACGATAAACTGTGAGAAATTGAACAGTGCAACTTTGCATCAACAAAAAATAAAACTGAGATGATTATTAGTCTTCTGTTTTCCTGAGGTTATAGCATTCACTTTTTAAAGTACTTTTTTATTTTTAAATAGTACTTTTTAAACTACTATTTCCTTTCAAACAGTAGGTTATGGAAAATAATAAAAGAGATGATTTTCATTTCATCTTGAAAAATAGTACCTATTACATGATTTCTGTAAGATCTCAGACAACTGACAACAATATCTTTGACTAATGAATAGGAAAAAGCATGGAAGTTCCAGTATTTAAAATGGTTCTTGGTTTGCTATATACGTGATTTGAAATACAAATGTACTTCAACAATCTTTTGATCATTGGTTTTGGAGGCCATCTCTGTGAGCCAGACTAATTCAGTACCTTATATCACAATTCTAGCAGTGGATGTACAACAGAGCTGATTTATAAAATGTAAAGAAGCTTCTTTGCTATTGAACAACTTGTGTTTATACTATTAATAACAAGTATCAATTTTCATAAGTCCTATTCTTGAGTCTTTTCACACTGAATGTTTTTACTTGAGAGCACTATTGGACACAGTAGCAAATAGACAAATTAACTGTGTGACATTTTGCTAATGAGTTTGTGAAATGCTGGTTTTAAAACAATATGAACCCATGTTGACTCTGTTTAACTCTTCAGTGTTTAATTTAGTACAAATTTGTTGTTCATCCATGCAAAACACCTTGAAAGAAAGAGCCAAAATAATGCAGAAAACTGATGATGGTAAATTTAACAAGTATGACTCTTAACTGGTTGCTTCTAATTTTGTTGAAATAACCAAAGACTGCCAATGGTGTGGCCTCTCGGGAAGAAGAAGAAATAAGTGAGCTGCAGGAAGATGACAGAGACCAATTCTGTGACCAGTTGGCCAGTGTAGGCATGCTGGGGAGAATTGCTGCAGAACACTGTATACCTCTTCTTACAAGGTAAGTACAAAAAAAATAGTCATGAATGCAAGTCAGTAATACCATCACATATGAAAAGCCTGACTTGGCCGAAACAATTTAAAAGCAGAGCTGTTATTTTATTGTTATTTGTCCACAGTTTGTTAGAAGACCGAGTGACAAGGCTCCATGGTCAGTTGCAAAGACATCAGCAGCAGTTACTTGCCTCACCAGCATCAGGTTCAATTGACAATAAAGTGCTTGATGACCTGTATGAGGATATTCATTGGCTTATTTTAGTCACAGGTTAGTGAACAGCTTTAAATAGTACTAATTCTGGTAGTCTTGTTGCAACTGGGACATCTTAAAAAAAAAAAAAAAAGAAACCCTGTATATCAACTACTCTTAATTGACTATACCTTTTATCCTTTATGATAATTTCATCTTACATGCATCTTACTTGCAAAGTCTTTGTTTTACTTTCATCTGCCTGAATAACATGAATGTTTATCTTTAAAAGATTGATGAAATCTTTACATGAGGTAGTGTCCTTTGGAAATGCCCACAACTAATTTTGTTATAGATTTCAGCTGTGTTATCAGTCAACCTATTCAAGAAATTAGTCTGTTCATGGTACCAGTGGTATTGTCTGGAGGCACATGACTTTATAAGGGAACCAGTGTGAGATCAGGATAATGGTAGTACTCAGTGGTGGCCAAGAATCAAGTAAGTTCTAGAATTTCTCAGTGCTGATGATCCATATCCTACCATTTTGTTATATTTCAGGGAAGTTGAATTTCAGTTTTAATTTTTAGATGAAAATATTTTACTTATGTTTGCAAAATGTAATAACTATGTCTTTGTTAGGAGAAATATATCATATACTATACATTTTGTAGGATTATATTATAATATGTATTTTGTGGGATTTTTTTTTTATGTCTGATGTTGTAATCACTCTCAGATGTTGACATGAATGTATTTATAATTTTTTAATACTGTGGAATGGAGTTTATATTTGTAGCTCACAGATAGCTATGGGATCAGACATTGAAAGCTCAACTAAAGCTGGAATTAATACTATCTGGATACCAGAGTATTGTATAAAATCCATGCTTCACCTGATCTGCAGTTGCTGTGCAAGAAAAGCTGTATTATAGGATATGTATTTGATGTCTTAAAACCTCTGACAGATTTGAAATGTTAGGAAGACAGAAGTCCCAAATGAGATGGACTCAGTGGGAAAGCTGTAAAATCAAGGCTTTTTTTATCACGTAACAAGAAAAAAATTACATTAAAATGTTGATTTGGGGTGTCCCTTTCCCAGATAGTTGAATTGACTGTAGCACTTTTACATGAAGCAAAACTTACCTCTTTTTTAATTGGTTTTTAAATTGGTGGTTTCTTCTTGTTGCTTTAGGTTTTTGTCTGCTGAAATGCTTTAAGGATTCTAAAGTTAATTCCTTTGTATTTAAGCAATGTTAGTCAGGTTGTACCAACATTTGATTCTGGTATGATGTTTGCAGTTAAGCCAATGGATTCTCTAATCAGAAAGCTGTAAGTTAACCTAGGGTAGAAGGTTGTGATCACTCTTTCTTTTTTAATGTAAGGCTACCTCTTGGCTAATGATACTCAGGGAGAGACTCCGCTAATACCTCCAGAAGTAATGGAATATTCCATTAAACATTCAGCTGAGGTTGACATCAATACAACACTTCAGATTCTGGGATCTCCAGGAGAAAAGGCCTCTTCCATCCCAGGGTACAACAGAACTGATTCTGTAATTAGGTAAGGATGCATCTTGTGCTGTTAAGTTTGTTAAATGCTTTTTAAGAGAAGAAATGAGAATGTGAGGGGACTTCTGTGAATGCGAAAAGTAAAGAAGCAATACTGAAAAACTGAGCATTGAAAAAGAAGTGTCGTTTTTAACTACTATTAAAGTAAGGGCAAATAATTTAGAGGAATGGTTTTATAACAGTCATATTAAGGTAATGCTGTAAAAGAGCATTAAGAAAAGATGGAAAGGATGAAGTGTTTTTTTTGTTTGGTTGTTTGGGGTTTTTTTTAGGATAAGGAAAGGCAGGGTAAATATAGATGATATTTCAAGTCAAGGTGATCCAAGGAAGGACTGAAAAGAAAAATGAGAGTAAGGCATCAAAACAGATAACACTGAGTCAAGATGGGAACGCTGAAGTGACTAGATGGACCTAATACCTAATAGTCTTAACAGAGGACATGAGCCAAAATCTTGGAAATAAATAGAGATTTTTTTTTTTTGTATATCTCTACTGAAAATTCCTCTTTGATCTATCTATTACAGAAACTCCCTAAAATTATTTAAGTAAAAAAAGTTGATAATATATACTCTAAAATTCATGCAGCACATGTGCATCTTAAGCTAATGCTTTCCAGAGCATCAGTGAGCTTGTCTGCTGTGAATATGAGTTACTGCCCAAGCTTGGCAGTAGCAGAAGAATTGATCCTTGGAGCAGGAGGAATTTTTGTCAGTTATGTATACATATCACTGTTAGCCTATGAAAGAAGCACGAGAGATTTCCTTTCCCTTTTACAAGAAGGCTGATACCCACAAAGGACTCCTTAATTTGAACCCTCACACTTCAGAAGATTTCATTCAACTCTTAATTGACATAGAAGATTCTTCACCCAAGATTAGTTGTTGTCTATTTAAAAGTCTTCTTCTGGGAAGAAGCTAGAAAAAATGGATCTTCATTAACAATGATGTATGTGCCTAATGTTTAGAACCTTGAATACCGCTCACTGATACTGTTGGCTGCTTCAAAAAGTGGTCACTGAACAGGATTTCTTGATGCAGTGGTGATGGAAATAAAGTTAGATACAAATAAGGAGAGACTTGAGGATCTCTGTCAATAGCTCTGAAATATCTTCAAGATACAGACCACTGTCAACTCCTAAATTTCTTGTGCACTATCACATTCTTATACAACTTAATTGACATACTAAAAAAACTAATATTTAATGTCATTTTATAGGCTGAATTTATTAACATGATCACCTGATGTTCTGCTATTTCAGACTGTTTTTCTGCAGCAATAAACAAGAGACAAATAAGTGGTCATTTCTGTATTTGTTTTTTAGTATGCGTCACACTGTGAAAGCTACATAATTACAACTGATTTGCTCAGTAAACTTTCTTGTGCAAGGATGGGAGTAGCAGCTTTTCAAGCACTCCAAGTAGTAGTCCATTTGTCACAATGCTTGTGAGGATTCTTTGTTGCAATAATTTTGATGTCAAAGTTCACCTTTTAAAGCACAATTATGATTTTTTGGAGGATATTTGCCAGTCTATCCTGTCTGTCTCCCTCCCTTTCTCCTTGCATTCAAGAAACAATAAATTCAGGTGCTTTTTACTTGATTAGAGTTGAACTACTTTGTGTTATCCTGATCTTCTATTGTATTTGGTGAAAAATGGAAGAGTTTGTTAGTTGCTTTCCTTCTCCAAAAACCAGTCTCAGCGTCCTCATTGTATTTTAAATCTGCAGGTTGTTATCTGCTATTTTAAGAGTGTCAGAAGTAGAATCTAGAGCAATAAGGGCAAATCTCACACACCTCCTGAGCCCCCAGATGGGCAAAGATATTGTGTGGTTCCTCAAGCGCTGGGCAAAGACTTACCTCCTAGTAGATGAAAAGTTGTATGATCAGGTAAGGATGTAACTTTTATGAATTAATTGGTGAGTATTAGCAATAATATTATCCTGTGAATGCAGATGTCAGTGTAACTATTTAACAGTGCAATGCTAAAGCATTTTTAGTGTTAAATATGTTGTGGTTTATTTTGGAATTTGAAATTTGATGGTTTCTTCCATTTGTTAATTAGAAATATATAAGTTGTGAGGGGACTCTTCTTGCACATTTTGCTGTAAATTCGAGAATTTTTTTTTTTTTTGGTAGCCATCACCATAGCAGAATAACAATGCTCTCAGGCCACATAGTGGGTGAAACTCACTGACTACAGGAATTTTATAGGCTACTTCTGACTGTCCATCTTACATTTCATCTCTAATACAGGGGTTGCCCTTGATGGATGATTTAATGAGTAACCTGATGATGATTGAGATATTTAACACCATCACAAAGTAGTATACATTAGCTAATGTCATGCTACTTTCTCTCCTGTCCTCGTTCTCATTGAATATACCATGATTTCAAGGGTACATTCTTTGTAAATGGCAACCTCTTATCATGTTTGGACAGCACTAATCATGATTAGAATTTGATCCTGATTTTGCTTATCGAACTAACTGTAATCCAGCTGGCTCACAGAGGCCACTTGTCTTGAGGAGGTCCTATTGGCTCTAACTTTTCAAGAAGGAAGCCACCTCCTCCTCCTCCCCTTTATTTCCACTGTTGAAGCAACTAAGAATACTAATGCTTCAGGAGGCCCCTCCTTAACAAAAATAGGTATACCATAGACTTGCAGATATTTGGAATAGTACTATTTAGCTTTTACATAGAGCACAGCTAAGAATTTGTAAAGGTGCCAGCTGAGGAAGAATTGGAGAGCATGTTAGGATACATGTGAAAAATGATGTGAAGAAACAAAACAAAGTATCTAGGAAATGCACACATTTAGTTTGTGTTGACATATGGAAGTGATTGAAACCTCTATTTAAACCTTATGCTCAGTCATGTATATATCATGAGTTTTAAAGTTAGAAGTGCTAGTGATTGTGCTGACAGAAAGCCCCTGCACAATTACTAAAGAAGTCTTTGGATTTCACTCTTGAGAAACTTTTTTTTAATGACAGGAGAACAGGCAATTTCAAGGAAGCATATTTTAATGTGCCAGGACCATAGTGTGACATCTTTCCTAAAAGATGTGTAGATTAAAGGAACGATCTGCAGAAAGCAGATGCAGAAAAATTCAGTTGAAAATAGATTTTTAAAAGATTTGATCTAAATCAAGAGCTAGATTTATTTCTAATAATTTTTACTGCTGAATTTTGAGGAATTTTGTCTTAAATTCATGAAAACTCTTCCAGGAGGTGATTTTTGGGATCTTTCTTTTGATTATTAAAGCTTTTGAACTTTCTTTGGCCTTAAAAACTAGACATACTCAAACCAGGTTTTGTAATGAGGTAGAAACTTTTTTTTGTTTTAAGTGTTGTGCTTAAAATTGCAAAATAAATTTGGCAAAGACTTTTGTATTACAGGTATTCTTTGCCTTTGTCTATGTAACATTTGTGTAATTTAAGTAGGAAGGAAGTGACAGCCTGAAAAGAATTTGCTGACAATGATTACCATACACTTTGGGCTTCTGGCTTCTGTAAAACTCACTCATTTTAATGCTTTTCTTATAGATAAGTCTGCCATTTAGTACAGCATTTGGTGCTGATACAGAGGGTTCCCAGTGGATTGTGGGTTACCTTTTAGAAAAAGTGATCAGTAACCTGGCAGTGTGGAGTTCAGAGCAGGACCTTGCAAATGATACTGTACAACTGCTAGTAACATTAGTGGAAAGGAGAGAGCGGTAAGTTGCTATACCTCTGGAAGTCAAAAAATTTCTTTTGCTTCCTTTAAAGTTTTTTGGCCAAAGTAATCCAGATACAGGGCACTTCATATTTATGTTTCTGTAAGTCAAATTACTTTAGTAACATACTATAACTGAGAAAAACCCCAACAAACTTGTCTAACAAAGTGAGGAGTGAGACCTATATTTGACAAAACATCACCAAATTTTTATTATTGTTTAGACATGTACTTTCCTTACCTTATCTTTGTGCCTCACTCTTAAAGTGAGAAAGGAAAATTCTCCTGGTCTCCCCTCTTATTGCAAGGATTTTTGTGTTGTTAATTTTTGTTGATTAAGAGTTCAGATATTGGCTAAGCCGGTATAAAATGTGTTTTTTAAACATATAAATTTTTTTTTTTTAAATCCAGGATTTCGTGGATTCAGACAAATTACAGAAAGTTTTCTTTGGTATTGCATACTGTGAAGCAGGAAATTCATTAATGTTTTAATTCTCTGAAATTACATGCAATCATACATTCACAGTCTGATGAAAGACTGTTCTGAAGCTTGAGGATTTTAAATACTTGAGGAATTTTCTTTTAAAAAAATTTAAAACCCACAGGAACCAGTTTTGGAATAAACTGCTTATTTTATCATGACATAATGAGACTAAGCTTTTAATCCATGCAATATGTCCATTAACTCTGTGTGTGTATATGTGCATAAAACTAAAGCACTTCCCTGCTTTTCTCCCATATGACTTGATCTATTTTCAGAGTATATGCTTTAGAAATCTTAGAGCTGCGGCATTAGTAAGATGAAAATCAAAAGGCAATTTAGCCTTAGAATAAAGGAATTTTTTTCAAAAAACCTAACAAACTTCTGACAACTGCTAGCAACCCGATGTGCTCTATTCATATAATTTTGTGAAATCCTTATTTAAATTGTTTTTTCCATCTTTTAGGGCAAACTTAGTCATTCAGTGTGAAAACTGGTGGAATTTAGCTAAACAGTTTGCAAGGAGAAGCCCTCCTCTTCACTATTTGTCCAGTTCTGTGCAGAGAACACTAATGAAAGCTTTAGTTTTAGGAGGTTTTGCTCATATGGATACAGAAACAAAGCAACAATACTGGACAGAGGTAAGCTGTTTTGATGCTTTTATTACCTCCATCTTAGCAAGCAGTACAACAAGGGAATTTTATGGTGGCACAAAGTCAACTGATACAGCATATTTTTATTTTAAACATCTCACTAATTTTAAAACTTATTTTCTTTTTGAAGGTCAATAGTCATATGTCTTGTATCTAAATTGTATCTAAAACATCTCCACCTAAACAGAAACCTCTAATAATTAACTTGAAGCTTTGCGAAGCAAACGGGATAACAATATGCTTAAATGAGATTATTATAAAAGATACAATAATTTTCCTTGAACTGTACCATTTCTTCTTCTATTTTAATTTGTTGGTGTTATGAATTATTTAGTTATTCACTTAATGATAACGACAGTAAGTAAAAAGCTAACGTGGAACATAACGAAGAGCCTTGACCAGCTCTTTGTACCCTGGCTCCATGAAAGCTCTGATATTTACTACCAGAAAGGTTGGTGCAAAAAAGTAGCGGAAGCACCAGAGGAGTTTGTAAAGCATTGACCTTCTGAGAAAACCTGGCCTTTATTAGCAGAGATATGAAATTAGTGATTTAAGGTACGACTATAATGCACTGGAAGTAATTGGAAAAAACAATTATTTTTATGGAAGTTTTTAAATTGTTTCTAAACACAGCTGATGACAAAAGTGATTGCGCTATTTAGAATCGTAATATGGCAACAATAACTGTGAACATTAATCCTTATGCTTTGATTGTTAGCAATTTTTACCCCTAATACTGCATTTGGAAGAGAACCAAATAGTGTGAGCCAGAGAAGGTCATTGTCATTGGTTTAAACACTACAAAATAACCGAAAATACTTATGGAGGTACCATTTTGGAACCTGTGGGCAAGTAATGATGGATAATGAGAAGCACTAATCAGTACCACTTGAACTTATGTTAATGTGGCAGACAATAACATAATTGAACCATTGGAAACTGGAAGTGATTGATTCTTGTACTGCCATGCCAAAAGCAACCGATGAGCTTGCCAAATTACTTGAACCTTACATCTCATATGGTAGTATGCATATCTTAATGCTCCTTTTCTAAAAAATTTCAAGGTTCTTCAGCCACTTCAGCAGCGATTCTTGAATGTGATAAACCAAGAAAACTTTCAGCAGATCTGTCAGGAGGAAGAAGTGAAACAGGAAATCACTGCTACATTAGAAGCACTCTGTGGCATTGCTGAGGCTACCCAGATTGATAACGTAGCAATTCTCTTCAATTTCCTAATGGACTTCCTTAATAATTGCATTGGATTAATGGAAGTATACAAAAACACACCAGAGACTGTTAATCTCATAATAGAAGTCTTTGTTGAAGTTGCACATAAACAAATTTGCTATCTTGGAGAGGTAAATACAACCAGAAGGGGAAGGAGGGAGAAGAGTGTTTGCGTGTGTGTGTGCATACAGTGCTATTCCTTAAACAAAATAAGGTGTGGTGATTTTTGTATAGAGAAAGAAAGAATATGTGTTCACATCTGTTAAGGAATTCCTTTGTTTTAAAACATATGCTTGCAAAGATTAAAACCAGGATATTTAGACTGTTCGTATACCAATAAATTTAAGCACAATTTATCACTAGTGTAACTATGCATAGGTGACAGAAGAAGACAATGTTGAGTACTTTTTTCTAACTGTATCAAACTTTTCGAAAGTCTGGTTTAGGAGAATTGCAGCACTGTGACAAATGTATGTCAAAGAGACAGTGCTTTGGTCCTAGACAAGGCATTAATAGTAATATCAAGAAGTTAACAGTTAAAATAAATTTTGAGTCAGTGCAGTACGCTTACATCTTTGCACCATTGGCTAATTTTGCTATTGCATCTAGAAGAGTTCCAACCTATTCCAAACTGGATATGCACAGTGTAGTGTGGCTCGAAACTTCTGTAGCTGAAGTGTGTCCCCAAGGGATTTTGTTGGTAATCTAGTTTGTGAGAGTGTGTCAGCCTGTCCTAAGCCACTCATCTGGTTTTTTTTGTTAAGATTGAGAAATCGATAAAAGTAATGTTCTGCTGTTTCAATCAATAGTGTTCTGACCGTTTAAGGTGGCTGCTTCCTTGATGATTTTGTGTGCAATTGTTACAAAAAGTGGTCATATATTGAAATTAAAATCTTGAAGAATTGTCTACCAAGTAATGCCATCTTAAAACAAAGTGTGTCACTTTTAGCATATGGAAGTTTTCTTACTATGTAACATTGTTTTATAGGCCAAAGCCATGAACTTGTATGAGGCCTGCCTAACTCTGCTCCAGGTGTATTCTAAGAATAATTTAGGTCGACAACGGATAGATGTTACAGCAGAAGAAGACCAGTACCAGGATCTCCTTCTTATTATGGAGCTTCTCACTAATCTTCTATCAAAAGAATTCATAGATTTCAGTGATACAGGTATTAAGGAACTGGTAATTGCTAAACCACAACTTGTGTTCTGAACTGAAAGAACCATTGTGGGAAATGTGTTCAATCCACGTAAAGTGAAAACTGAAGTTTAGGCTTGACTAGATCAGGATATGGAAATTACTATTTAATGTGCCAGTAGCAAAGGAAGGACTTTCCCTAGTATTCTGGCATCTGAAAATGTTATTGCTCTCATAAAATAAATAGGGCATATATAAAACAGCTTGAAATTTGAATGTTGCAAGTCTGAACATGTAGTAGCAACAGTTTTATAACTAAAAGCCCATAGCGAAGTTGGAGTAGTAAATTAGTGCAAGAGGGCAGGTGGATTGTCTTCTTAGTATAGGATTCAACTTTTGTGAACTGCTGAGATCATTAAAATTCCATGATGTTTGAGGGTCTTCTGTTTCCTCTTTCACAGAAGGTGTTTTATGGTTTGTGGGTGTAATTAAGGGTACCTTTTTGTATCGCAGCCTTTTACTTTTTTACGTGTATTTGCCACTTAAAATTGCATTTCTCCTGAATATCATCTGCCAGTTCTAACTTAGCTGTTGTGCATCGCTTCTGAATAAGTGAAACCAGATTTGCATAGTTCAGATCTCACCATGTCCTATACATCTTGTACAGAAAAGAACATAGGCAGATTCAGTTTGATACCAGGCATGTTTTGATGTTGTTCATTGCTTTTCTGAGGTACATCTTAGAAGAGAGAACCTTGTGCTCCAAAATTCAGTGCTATTTCGTTCTGTTTTTTCACCCTGCATGCACAACACAAATACAGAACCAGATTTAGACTTTGTCTGTTGAATGGACAACCCAGTGCTATGTAATGTATTCTCTTTGAGATCTGGATGTTAATTGTGTGGAAAACACTGTAAAATACTTACCACAAAACTAAGTAATGTGAACAAAACCTAAATGTAATACCCAGAGATCAAATGTTTTGCAAGTTGTCTGCATACTGCTGCTGACTCAATGCAGGAAGGTCACTGCCAACTGATGGGAGAAATGTAGATCTTGCCTGTAACTGGAGAAAACTTGGCAACATCCAGACTACAGAATTTTCTGTATTTACTCTCCTATTCTTTTTCTCCTTCTGTTTATAAAAGATATTAAAACATATGTAAATATAATATATATACACACACATATATGTATAAAAATGCAGTAATACAAATTAATAATTTGTATTAACTGTCTGTGTGAAGGCACGAAGCAGCTATCACTAGAAACAAATGCAATGTTCTGTAATGGGAGGGAGCCCTCAGAGTATCTGAAGCGTTCTAGTTTAGCATGCCATCTGGTACAAGTGATTATGAAATGCTTAGTCCTAGTGAATAAATATAGAGTGATGTGACAGCCTCCACTCACTAAGTTTCTATTTTAATACAGTGCCTCATGTTTTTGTTCAGAGAGAGGGGAATAGTCCTATTTTTAAAAATGTCTTTACTATAAAGAAATAGGACTCTTCCTTCAATATGTTTAATCCTCCTTTTACACAAAATAGTTTTTGTCTTTTCTGTAGACGAAGTATTTAGAGGACATGAGCCTGGGCAAGCTACAAATAGATCTGTATCAGCAGCAGATGTTGTCTTATATGGGGTTAATCTAGTTCTGCCTCTAATGTCCCAAGATCTGCTGAAGGTAAGTATGTTTTTACACAGAGCTGCTAGAATATGAAAGCTTTATAGTAATGAGTTCCCAGAATTCATTCCTATATGCATTCTACCTCCATAAGTTGAGTTTTCTAGGCTTTATAAATGTAAATAACTGTTCCATAGTTCTAGATATTGTTTGAAAATGTTATAAGCTGAGAAGATGTATATTTGAAGGTTCTAAACAAAACTTTTTTCTTCTAAAAGCGAGTGAGCAGATCCACAGCCAAACCTGAGATGTGGCTCACGGAATCCTTTTTCTGATAGTGTCAGAAATGTGATGGGAAGCATAAACAATGATATTAGTTAAAAGTAACTCTTTATTTTTACAATACAAATGGCTTTCATATTGTCAACATCAGCAGCTTGTCAGTAGAACAGTAAACAATGGGATGACAGCATTTCATGGGGTGCACTGTGTTAATATTTTACTTTGAATCAGGGAAGACTTCTGTGCATCTCAGTTGTCCCCTCCTTACATGCCTTCTCATCCAGTACACTTGCTGAGCGAGAGGGCTGTGCCTATTTTAGATGAAACAAGTCAAAGGATGTACCCTGGAAGCCCCTCTATTGTGCTTCAAATGCTCACAAGGGTTTTACCCCACAGAACTATATTTGTTAATGTCTGAAGTAAAACTCTTAGAATTTGTGTAGAGCAGATACCAGACTCTCACCATCAACTGTTTAGCTTTCACAATCTTTTTTTATTGTACCGCAGTGTTTACTAATAAAGTTGTAGCCATTCTAATGACTGAAGTTGCTTCCTAAAATTGTCTCTTCTTCTTCAGTGCAGAGCATCAGTCCTGTCTCTTTGTACAGTTGAACACTATGCCAGAATAATTATATGATTAAATCTAAAAATAACATGTTTTTCTTTTGACAGTTTCCATCCCTGTGTAACCAATATTACAAATTAATCACTTTCATCTGTGAAATATTCCCTGAGAAAATTCCACAACTTCCAGAAGACCTCTTTAAGAGCCTAATGTACTCACTGGAGTTAGGGATGTCATCGTATCCTTTATAGAATTTGGGAGTGTTTTAAAAAATCTAAGTTGCTATAAACAACTATAAGAACATGTTAAAAAATCTCATTTTTTATCTTTTTTTTTTCCTTTTCTATCAGTATCTGTATCTATAATTGTATATTGATAACTGACTCTTACTCTGCTCTCTGGGGATTGACAGTTTCACTGTAGTGTCTATTAGAGATTCTCGTATTAGCTGAATTGCCTCTGACTTGTGCTTGGGGGCAGCCTTTAAGTAGTTTAGCATGTAAGTTTTTTCTGGCAGCCATTCCTGCCTGCTCCATTACTTCATTTCATAGTGTGTAACTTCATAAGCCTTCAGCTGGTATCCCAAAGCCATTCCTGAATTAGTTTCTCAGCTGGTAATGTAAAACATTGCTGCTGTTCTACTGGGCTGGCTCCAGAGCATTTCCTGTCAGGGTGCCAATGGGCTCTCCCTCTCATAATGAGAGTACCATTTTCTCTAATCTGTGGCACGTGTCAGAAACAGATGAGCTTGACCATAAGGGACTCTTTCTGAAAATGTTATGTCAGAGAGGGTTATGTTACCTTAGGGCCTGTAGCTAATAAAAGAAGGCAATGAAGTTAAATTCTTCTTCCCCCTCTTTTTCTAGTTGTTTGTTTGTTTGAGTTTCTTTTTATTTAATTTTTTTTTATCGACAGCTTTATAGTGAAAAGAAACCTTGGAACATACAAGCATTTAAAATATTTTCTATTTCTGTCACACCTGGGTAGTTTTTTCACAATCTAATTGAAATCTGACTTTGATTCTTTAATGCCCATTATCAGAATGAGCTCAGAGGTTTGCCAGCTCTGTCTGGAGGCTGTAACACCATTAGCAGAACAGTGTGCAAAAGCACAAGAAACAGATTCAACTCTTTTTCTAGCAACAAGGCACTTTCTTAAGGTAAGGCATCTGTGTTTCCTGTTACTTTGCTTTTTTGAATCCAGAGGCCAGACAGTGATGAAATCCAGATTAATCAGGATCACACATATAGTAAGAAACAGCCTATTACCTTAAAAAAAAAAAAAAAAGGCAGTTTAATAAGAAAGAGGGCATGAAGAACTGAAGATATTGGTCTAGAGTACAAAGGAGGATAGAGGTGTAAAGGGAAGCAATCCCTTAATGCCAATAAACAAAAGACTGAGCTTCTCAGAATGCAATTTATATTTACCAATGCTCCACATGTGAGCTCTAGAACTGATTGACAATTTTAGCAGTTATGTCTACTGTGAAAAGAAAGCTACCAGAATTGTGTGAACTGGAGACTGAGTAGAGCACTAAAACAAAAGACATAAAAAAGTTCATAGTTGAGAACTAGAAAGAAAATGCTGATATTTATTCAGTGTATCTAATAAATTACTCATTTTCTTAATATCACATTTAGTACTTTCCTTTTAGGACCATCCAGTTCAACTGAATTTTGGAGTGACCTGGTAGCAATCAGGTTCCTACTAATTAGCAACAAAGTAATTGTGGAATTTGTGTGCTTGTCGTCTGATTTTTGTATAGACTTCAGTTAAAACACATATTGTTCTTCGCTTAAGAAGTCTTTTCTTACGAAACTGATATTGGAACTTCTGGGGATTGCTATTAAAAGGATGCATCAACCAAGCTGAGAGAATGGGAAACTCTTGAATAATTTTGTCTTTATGTATCTTCTAAGTTAACATAGCTTCGTGCCTTATTTCTAAATTTCCACTTAAAATTATAATACTGCTTTTATTAATCTGTCCCCTCTTTGACTTTCTGTGAGTCTCCAAAACTTGAGGAAAAAGTTCTATGTTTTATTCTGGAAGAGCGATGGCTTTTTTCATTATTTCTCTGGCATATCTGCAGCTTTTGGAGAAAAATACAAGAGGTGCCATTTCTCTCTGAAGAACAGTTGATATAAATCAACAAAAGGTTTCAGTGCTTTAAGATATGAATGTAAGGTGTTAAACCAAGACTTAACTTCTAAAAGAACTTGGCTTCCAAATTACTGGTACCTCAATTTAAAAAAAAAAAGGGGGAGGGGGCAACAAAGCAAACAGCAACCTTGCATGCTTGTAAGTACATGTTCATTATTATTACCAGAAGTGAAGATGACTTTCAGCAGCATATGTTGATAAAGTAGAAAGTTAAGTTTACACTTCTGTAACTACTTCTGTTTTGTGATTTCAGATGGTTTTTGATATGCTGGTACTTCAGAAGCACAATACAGAAATGACAACTGCAGCAGGTGAAGCATTCTACACATTAGTGTGTTTGCATCAGGTATGGCATTTAGACACACCCTGAAAAGAAGTAATTTGTTAAAGGAGAGTAGTTAATTACTGTGTGCCTGGTAAATCATAGAATCAGTTGGGTTGGAAGGGGGAACCCTCAGGTCTGTAGTCCAACTTCTTGCTCAAAGTGGAGTCAACGTTTAATTCAGATCAAGCTGCTCAGGACTTTCTCCAACTGTGTTTTGAAAACCTGCAAGATGGATATTTCAAAGCCTTTTTAAGTGGCCCGTTATTCAAGTGCTTGATTATCCGTATAATATGCTTTTAGCACCTGCCAGACAGACTTGTTGACCCACCACTGGATTCATTCAAGTTCATCAATATCCTTAAGGAGCCCGAAACTAGACACAGTATTCCACATCTAATCTAACAAGTGCAGTGTAAAGACAAACAGTAAATACAGCCCAGTATGCAGTTAGTGTTCACTGCTGACAGGACACACAGCTGACTTGCTTAGCCTGCTGTCCCCAGGGCCTTCAGGCCCTTCTTTCAGCAGAACTGCTCCCCAGCCTGTCAGTTCCTGTATTGTTGCAGGCGGTTAGTCTGGTTCAGCTGCAGGACGTTGCATGTGTCCTTGTCGAGTTTTGTGAGTTTCCCGTCAGCTCATTCCTCCAGCCTGAGTAGGTGGCACTGAATGTCAGTCCTGCCCTTGAACGTACTGGCTGCATTCCCCAGTTGGATTTCATCTCAGACTTGAGGAGAGTGAATTTCCTCTCCTCATCCAGGTCACTGACTAAAACACTTAAAGGGACAAAGTCCAGATGAGAGCTCTGAGTGCTACTTGTAACCATCTTTCAGGTGGAATATGAGCCATTAACCTCAAGCCTTTATAGGCTGATGATAGAGGTGTGTTTTCACCCATGTAGTAGCCCACCCATTTAGACAAGAAAATGCCCTCTTAGTTACAAGGATGTTGTGTGTGACTGCTAAAGACTTGCTAACATCAGGCATCCACTGCTCTTTGCTTATCCACAGATGTAGTCATTTTGTCACAGAAGACACTTTGGTAAAGCATGATTTATCACTGGTAAATCCACACTGGCTCTTCTCAATCCTTTTCTCTTTCACATGCCCAGAGATAGCTTCCAGGAGTACTTCATAATTTTCTCAGTCATTCTAAGATGATAGAGAGCAACCTTGTAATGATGTGAGCAAGCTTTCTGAACCCTTGGATAGATTCTCTCAGGTCTCGTGAGCTTGTATGCATCAAGATTTCTCAAGAGATTACTGGGTTGATCCTCTTTACTATGGATAGTTCCTCTCCTCCTTGAACCCTGTCTCTAGTCACAAAGGTCTGGAAAAACCTGTCAGTGAAGACCAAGGCAAATAAAGCATTGATTCCTTCATCCTTACCTTTTGTCTACTATCATTAAAGCAGCTGTTCCCATTCAGCAACAGAACCCATATTTTCTGTATTCCTTCTTTTACTGTTAAAGTACTGGTAAAAGCTGCTTTTGTTGTCTTTGATGTCCCTTGCTAAATTCAGCTTTAGATGAACTTCATTTTTCTGTCATTGTTCCTATCCAGACAATGTTTCTACTTTCCTCCTTTGTAGCTGTCCCTGCTTCTATTTCCTGCATGTATTGTCCTTGCACTGCAGTTCAGTCGTGAATTCCCTGCTTAGCTGAGTTGGTGTCCTTACATGTTTATATTGCTTTCTTCAGTGTCTGGACAGGCCATTCTTGTGCTTGGAAGAGGTTGTCCTTAAAGACCTGTCAGCTCTCCTGAGCTTTTTGTTTCCAGAGCTCACTCCCACAGGATACCACCCACCAGTCTCTTGAATAAGGTGAAATCTGCTCTCATGATGTCCAGGTTCTGTACTTGGCTGGTAACCCATCTGGTATTTGAGCAAATGTCAGAGAGATAATCTCTTTTAAGTCTGATCTGGAAACTTCCTCAAGTTGCTTGAAGATGACTCAGTCCACTAAAAACCACTGATTTGTAGCAAGACCCCACCATGATGTCATCTTTGTCACCTCTCCTCTGATCATCATCCATAAACACTCAACTAGATTGTTGCCCTGTCTGTAGAAGAGCATCCTTAATTTGAGCTGTCCTTTCACAGAAGTGGCAAGCTTCTGTCGTCTTCTTCTGTAAAGAGCCTCCATCTGTCCCTTCAAACACTCCAGTCATGCCACCTGTCCCACCACATTTCAGTGCCTGCAGTGATGTTGCAGCTCTGTACCTGCACTTGGAGCTCTAGCTCCGTCTGTTTCCAAAGCTGAATGTATTGCTACACAGACATTTGAGACTGGCCTCCTTTTATCATGTTTAATACTTCCCAATGAGCACCATTAAACCCATCACACTTCTTTGTGTTCTTAATACTCTTGGTCTCTGTCTTCTCACTTACCTGCAAGCTGTTACCACCATCCCCCAACATACCCTTTAAAGCCCTTCCTGCCAGGTTGGCAAGCCTTTGGCAAAGATGTTCCTAAGCCGCTTTGTCCTAGGGATCCTCTCTCTTGCTAGCAACCTTATCCCTCAAAGAGGGACTTGTGATCATGTAAGACAAAAAGATCCTATGATATCACCCAGAGGTGGCAAATTCATGTTGTGTCTACCTCCACCCAACCCCTCACTGGCAGAATTGAAAGGAACGCCATTCTGGCTCCTGTGTCCTTCACCCATGCTCCCAGATCTCAGTCACTTTGGAATCACTCCAGTTTTGTGTGTCCCTTGGCAGTGTCCTTCTAGTCATGTTTGACATGTTTCTTTGTTGTCTATTTCTGTCCAAGTAAGTATGACAGTAAGTAGGAAGCTCTTAGAAAGGAATCTAACCTCTCTATCCCAGAGAGGGGACCCTAGAAAATGGAGACCCTGTGGGAGGAGATGGTTGGTATGGCACACCAAACACAAGACAGGCATGAAAAAAGAGCAGTCCAGTTTGCAGGAATAAACCTATGCTAAGAAAGAGCCAGAAGGCCCTTTGAGTGTGTGCCTGAAATTGTCATCTTACTCTGCACTGCAAAGCACTGTACCTAGCTTTGAAGACTTCTTTAGCCTTACAAAAATACCCAGCCTGGATGAAGGACTTTATCTGGTTTGGAGGTAGGTGAAAGGCTGTGGGGTCCATAGTTGCTGCTGGTACAATAGTCAATGAAACTGGCTAACAGGTGAGGAAGTATTGATAGTTTTCTGTCACAACTTTTATTCTGGATCTTGTCCTGATGAGAGAAGTTGTATATACTGTATCTTTTTTTTTTTTATGTTTATTTAACAGGCTGAATATTCAGAGCTAGTTGAAACATTGCTATCAACTCAGCAAGATCCAGTAATTTACCAGCGGTTAGCAGATGCCTTCAACAAACTTACTGCAAGCAGCACTCCTCCTACACTGGACCGTAAGCAGAAGATGGCCTTCTTAAAGAGTTTAGAAGAATTTATGGCAAATGTTGGTGGACTTCTCTGTGTAAAATAAACAACAAAACTCTATGCCTAATTTAGACCCTTTCTGCGAAATGCACTGAGAAATGCTGAATGCTGACTAAATCTTGTACCTGTCTCTGGGTTCTTTGCAGCCATCTCAGATTCTAGAGAGCCTGGAAGTTTGAACATAACACAGTGGAATAGGAGAGGTCAACTTTGAATCAGCTTCTGCTATTATGTGTTAGCTGCAATCTGTCATACTTATGTGTGGGAGAGAATGAACAGAAAATTTGAATTTAATTTTTTTCCATATATGTGCAAACAGATATGGGCACAAGGAAAAATAAATGCAGTGCCTTTCCCCCTGCACTGGTTTAAAATATGAGTGGTCATATAAACATACAGATTTCTTTTCTACCCAAAATCATGTTAGAGTGTGATGTAGATACATGTAAAGCTCTAAACAGTTTAGCTGATTTTAAGCTTTATTTTTCTTCTCTTTGAGTTTGTGTTCCAATGGGGAAGAAAAACCAAATGGCATTTTAACTTGTGTTCAGTTCTGTTTTTCTACATCAACCCAACATTGCATGTTTAATGCAATGCATGTTTTTACATTATGTTCTGCTGCCTAAAGTTCAAAGAAAAAAAGGTGTATATTTTTGTTCCCCTAAAATGAACTTTAGGAACTGTAGCCATTTCATTGCCTTAATTTAAAAGAAGAAAAAAGCTCATATACTTTAGGTAAGAAATATAAGGCAAGATTTAAGGCAAGATTTGACTCTTCAGAGTTGGTTTGGGATGTTGGCACTGAGCTGCTGTGTACGTGTTGCAGCCTTTCATGATGATGTGTCATTTTGGAATGAGTGTCTAATGCAAGGTTCGTGTGTAATTTTACTTTCAGTATCTGTTTTGATTCTTAAGGGGTTGCACGACACTGCAATGTATTTCTACACTGAACTGTTTGCTTAAGCAATAACAACCCAAAAGGTGTGAACTACCGGCAAACTTTGTAAAGTTGGGGCATTAGCTAAAACAATTATGCTAGCACAGGGGCATCAGACCCTTTTACTCAAGGTTTGTGTTTGTTTGACTCCAGCAGGGAAAGGTAATTGGGGATGTCTACTGGTGTGGGAGATTTTTAGTTTTGCTGAATCTAGCTCCACTTCTGCAGAGCCCTCCCAACTGCTCTGCTCTTGCTTGGTTTTTTGTATCAGCACTTTAGCTATTAGAATAGCAGAATATAGTGCCCTGATTATAGGGAACCAACAAGGCAGAGCTGCACATGAGTATGAAAGCAAGGCCTGCTTTTCTCCTGTCATGAGCCAGAGAAAACTGAAGCAAACACAAATGCTGCATGTCTAGTAAAATTATTTTTGTGGAAATACATGGAGGAAGAAGTGGGCCCTTCTGTTTAAGATCTCTGCTAGATTATGCTGTTGAATATTTCCTATGTGTTTTTTAAATTTATATAAAATGTACGGTATACATCTTTATATGGCAATGTGTAACTTCATGTTTGCAATTCTGTGGCATTCTTCAGCTATTCATCTCAAAATTAGTCACAATAGCCAGAATTTTTAAAAGACACAAATCTCTAATATTGTACTATAAGTGATCTAAGGCTTTTTTTTTTCCTTAAGTTAAATTCATATGTATCTCAAGCATGGATCCACAAGGCCAAAAATGCCATCTCTTTATTATACTTTTCTCTTTTAATTGATGTGAAAACTAAGCAAGGGCAGATTTACACATTACAAAGTGACCATAAAACTTGTTAGATAATAATGTACCTTCACAGCAAGTATTTTATTTCTAAGATATTTGCATAGTATTTTAGAACAGGAGTATTACTCTCAATTTTTTCTTGAAACTAATGCATTTCTTTAAAGGATTTCTCGACTGTGCACTTGCACAAAAGATAATGATCTTGGCAGATCCTTCTGTTTCAAACTGTTGTGCTGGCTGGTTTTTTTTTTGTTTTTTTTTTTTAGTTGTCTGGGATTTGCTATGGTTTTTGAAACTGCTTCTGGAGTTTTTCTGAGTTTGTACATTGGATGGGGCAGTGGTTCTGAAACTCATTTTTTCCAGATGAAGGGCACTGAAGCCTGGGAACATAAGCAGCAGTAGGAGCTGCTAGTTTGTTATGATGTGCTCGATGTCAAATACCTTGACCAAAGTCTTCAAAGACATCATAGCAAATACTTTCAATTTGTTTGGATCTGACTGAATAACTGATTTCACTAATTTCTTTTATACCTAGCTCTGTCACTATTGTTTCATAAATCTTAAAGCTGACTCACTATTTAAAAATATTTATTAACTTAAAAATTTTGAAATCCTCTTGCATATTGTAATTAAAGAATTGGAGCACAAATTGAGTTCATATTCAGGACAAAGTAATGTGCATACCCATTATTGTTCTAATCAGGCCCATTGTGTTGTAACAATCAGAGACACATAGCATCTTCTGAGTATCAAGTCTTGCTTAAGTATGAATACCTACTTTTCAAAGACTAGTTTTGAAGGTTATTTAAGAATTTCCTTTTCCCTTAACATAAAACAATATTTCATGTTAAAGGGAAGCTGTCCTAGTAAGGGTTTGGGGTGTTTTTGTAATTTTCCTGCTTCAATGTTATACTTCCCTGTTTCTTAATTTTTCTTACATTCTCATATATTCAGCAGGGATCTTTCCATGCCATTTTGTGTTTCTTTTAGAGCACATTCTAAGATGTCTCCGCTCAGTGACATCAGTGAAATTGGGAATAAGTTTTATTCATTCATACTCCTGCTGGCTTGGTGGCTGCTTCTATCTGAACTATTTGGCTTCTATATCCCTACTAAAAGAAAAAGATAAAAAAAAAAGTCCTTCACTGATCTTCTACACATCCAATTGCTATAAATCGGCATGTGGAAGTTCACTGAGGTCCACAGGAAAGACTCATAGACCATTTTTAATGAACACTGAGAGCTGGCTCCATAAAGTGTTCTAAAAGTCTTACAGCATCACTGCATTGATTTTTCCATTCACTGTGCAAAGTGAATAATGGTTCTAAATATGCACCTGTTTCTTGAAGGAAAAAAAGGCAACTCAAACCGAATTATAAATGCTGCATGATATAATTATAACTAATGTATTTGTCTGGACTTCTCTTGCTAAAACAGATTATTGATCCAGTGTTTTCATTCTGAGAGCTAAAAATCAAGTAGCTTTCCCATTTTGCTATCTCCTTCCCATTGTAATAGTTCTAGTGCTGGCATAATAATTTTCTGTTGTTCAGCATAGCATTTTTGATGTTGACAAGCATGACCATCGAGTTAAATCATAAAATTCAAGACCTAGAAAGCACAGATGCGTATGGACAGGCAGAAGTGGACTGCTACTTCCACATGAAAACTCCACTTTCACATGCATTTATGCCTTAATTAACTTCACTGAATCACTGCCAGAATCTGCTACTTTTTGCCTAGAGGTTTGTGTTTCACTGTTTAGTGGTAAAGAGCTCACCTTTTTCTCAGGAACAAGAAACTTGCTTTCTCAGCATGTCCAAATCCTACTGGTTGAAGGAGGGGGGTTTGAACTGGAGTCATCTCTTTCATAGTGCATAGTGCTCACTAAAGCCCCAGTGTTTATCTGGGCAAATCCCTTTATGTCTAGGCCATGTAGTTCTAGAAAATAAGCTTGCTCAGAGCAGTCAGTTGTCCATTTAAAATATAAAATTCTTTAAAAGGGAGAGCAAATTCTAATTTGTGGTCTGTAAAACTATTAAAAGTACGAATTGCAGCATTTCTCTTGTAAAACACTTCAAGTAACTTCAGTTTTGGTTAAGTAATTACATAAGAAGGAGTGTTTGTTGTTTTTTTTTTTTAATGGAAGTAGCTTGATGAATATAAGCGCAGGAGTAGGAGCCAGGCTCCTCTAATTTTCTAATAAGTTTTTCCGCTGGATCCTCTGTGGCCATTGGCAAGTAGCTAGAACTGTGTTGTTGAAATAGCATTAACATCTGCCTACCTCACAGGGATGTTGTGAGGATTAGTTTATGCGTATAAAATCCTTTGAGGATCTGAGATACTATGTAAATATTATATACTTTAGTTTGTGAGGTGTAAGATTTACTGTAATGAGAACAGATTTTCATAATGATAAAGCCCAGGAGAGGCAGCAGTGGTGCAGTATTCCCCAGGACTGATCTACTGCAGTACAGGAATGCTTGTTGTAAATTGTCATTATTTCAATTACAGCTGATTGAAATAGTGGCTTCTTCTTCAATAAGGTGAGATTCCCCACCAGTGTGCCTCAGTTCTGGTCTACACAGGGAGAGGACAGTTGTTGATTTATTCAGGCTTTGGTGCCTCTACTTGTGACAAGTGCTGCTTGTGGTAGGGTTTTTTGTTTGGTTTGGTCTTGGGTTTTTTATACTTTTCTGCAAGGAACAAACACCATGTCTGTTCTACCATGTCTGAAACACCATTTCTACCATGTCTGCCAGTCTCTCAGTATAACCAAAGCCTAATGATAACAACTAAATTTAAGGAGCCATCTCTGCCCCCCCCCTCCTCCCACCCCGTAAATTTGCATTTAATATGAGTAGATTATGCCCTTTTTACAGCAAATTAGATTAATGCTTTCTGGCACTGATCATGAAGCAAATCATGAAGTGTGTTTTGCTCTAGGGCCTTAAGCTCAGCTCTCTTAAAAAACACTTTTTTCAATATGAGATTTCTTGGGGCCCTAGCAACTGAGATATCCCTGGCTTTCCCTTTTCCTCAGTGGGTTGAAATTGATTCTGTTTTTTCATTCCTTCCCTTTCCCTGTCCTGCTTTTCCTGTCCTTTTGAGCCATTCTAAAGTGGATTTGGATGACCACTCCAACCTCAATAGAAAGATACTACCCATGTGATTTTCCAATCTGTTACAGCTTGATACTTGAAATTGATAAAAACCTTTCTAGTAGCATTCCCCAGCATGTTTCAATCTCCCATTGAACCATTCTAGAATTTATAATTATGAAAAAAATATTATCCTCTTTTATTTGTTCCCTTTGTGCAAAATAAGGAACCTCCATGCAGTGAACATGCAGTTTTAAGGCAATAAATGCTAGTACTGCTGTTGGTCAAGTGTGTAAATATTTTGAATGTATCATTCAGTACTGTGTTGAGTTTATATATTAAAAACACAGGGATTGAAGTGCTAGTTGATTTCAAGTATTGTTTTACCTGTACAGTTGAAAATATGAAGTTGCATAGAAGTATTTCACAATTTATTGCAATAAGACTTGGGAAATGGCTGTGTAATCAAGCCTTATCACAACTGATTTTTCAATTTTGAAATGATCACTTTGTGTATTTTTAAGATCCATAAGCAGGAGAAGGATCAAATTGTTTTCCACTAAAGACTTTTATTATTTTGTTTTGGCCATGTGTGATTTGTGTGTATTCTTGTTTAATATTTTTCTAAAATCTCATCTGTGTTGAATCCCTTTAATAGAACTTGTTATAACTCCTTATGGTAGAAACAAAAATAGGAACATTATGAAACCTTGAGCTACACATTTTGCTCTTTGACTACAGTGAATGAATGCACAGTAATTAGGTTAAAAGTTGATGGGGTAACTTTAATCTGCATCGGCACTTAAGGCATGAGTTTGTCCATCAACAGAAAAAATGTGTGATTAGGGGTACAACAGGAGTATCTCACACTGGACTGCAATTACCAGAAATGGCCATGAATAAATATATAATCAAATTAATCTCCCCCCCATCTTCCCAAAAAAATTTTTAACAGTGACCTTTCAGGTCACTATTATTGGTGGTATTTGTCTACCCAGAAGGAATGATTTCTGGGTCTTTAATTTTGTGTGTGTATTTCATCTAAACTGTTTCTGATGATATCTGGCACAGAAGTGTTTTCCATGTAAGGGACATCAACAGTATGTTACTTCATGGATATCAGAAAAGTTCAGTTACAGGCAGCAGTTCCTAATGTGCTATAAACTACAGTTATTTTCTATTGCTCCCTTCTTACTTCCATGCACCCACATCTTTTTTTTAAAAAAAAAAAAAAAAGCTTCACAAATCCTGAAAGTAAAACTATGCGACAGGTATGGTGGTGACAGCTTGCTATATATCTTGGCTGTATGTAGCACTAGAATTTTACTGGTTTCAGAAGTAAAATTACTGCAGTTATATATTTATATTGGCATGGTTTAGTTTAGTGAACATTTTGGTGAAGGATGGAAACATTTAAGGTAATTTTGAGGAAATTCCTTAAAGCAGCTGGTAAGACTAACAGCAGCATAACTAAGCAGCTTTTCATGTAGAAAATGGAACTATTCTGATTTACCTTAAATACAAGGTCTGGAATAAACTTGAATGATTTGGGTACAAAGCCTTCATTCAGACTTGTCTGTCTAAGTGTACAAAACTCCATCAATTTTGCCTTTATGAAACTTAAATTTGCTTCAGTTGTGAGTAGTGGAGTTGTGGTGGGTTTTTTCCTTCAGTGATTTGCCACGTCTTACAAGCAGAAATGTTGGAAAGCTCAACCCTCCAAGTGGAATTTGTCTGGCCCGTCAGCTGAGGAGGAGGTCATACATGAACTGGAAGAGGGAAGGAGGAGGAGAAGAAATGAAAAACTTTGCAACGTTATCTGGAGAAAGAAAAACAAATCAAGCTACTCTACAAGAAGAAAAAGAAATTTATAATACAAGTGTTATCCCGTAACTTTGTAACCCATAACATCTTGATAGGATTAATAAAAGCCTGCCGTTCCATCAACACGGTTGGGGAAAAGAGAAAGTGCTATTTTGGAATTTTGTGAAATGAAATGCAATATTATCAGTGTAAGTTTTGTTAATTAAATAATACATGCTTCTTTATTTTGGAAGACGTTCCAGACAAATCTGCATCTCCAAAGAGAACGCTGAAGTTACCGACTGTGACTGATACGTAATTCATTACTAGTTTTTCTCTTTTCTATATTTGAATCTTATGGAACAGCTGTTTTCACCTTAACATCTATTAGATGGTATCACATTTGATTTTTCTAACATGCTGGTGCCTTTGCAAGTGAGAGTAGAGCAAAGCTATGAGTGTCATGTACTTCCCTTTTTCTTTCCTTCTGTGTCTGACCTACTGTTCATGGTTGTAAAGACATGTATGTTTGATTTGCTTTAACTTATTGTTTTGGATGCTGCAGTTTAGATTTGTGGCATATTCAAACTGCTTCCAGTTGCTGTGTTTGGTGTTTACTGAATGAAAGTCATCGCTAGACTCCAACACAAGTATTGATGTGAAAGCCTCACTCGTAACTCAGTTTAACAAGTTGTCAGCACATTTGCTTTAATTTTGGAACTGCACCGGTACTGGTAATGGTCTTTTGTTCATTCAAATGATTGTTGTAACTCAGAAAAAAAAAAAACCCGAGGCCCAAACCCCCCCACCACACTGTGGAGTCTTTAGGAAGATCACTGATGTCCTCACACAAGGTCAACACTACTTTGGGGAAGGCTTATATTCTTCTGCCACTTTTAGGAAAGACTGTTCTTCTGAAGTACTTTTTGCCTGCTTTTAGGCTGTTATGCACTTTCACGATTTCTTAACAAACTACTGTTAAAATGTACTGTACCATGGATTTTGATAAGCGCACATGTATTTAAACAATTCAGTCAGCCTCAGGAAAGCTGGAAAAATCGGATACCTGTTTTGTATCTTGATTTAAATGTTTGCATTTGTAAATGCATCCCTTTAGATGGCCAGATAATATCTAGATCCTGTGAGTGTAACTATTTAAGATACCAGTATAGTCTGTAAAATGAGGACTGTAATTTTGCTTTAGGGACAGAGAAAAGGGTATCCTCTTATTTTTCTTAGAGATATATATAGTCTGAATTGAAGTTTCAAAAGCAAAAAGCAGTAATAAACCCTATTTAGTGTTCAGGAAAAAAAATGTTTTCTTTCTCAACACTATCTGATTTCTATTTTCTTTCTTCTCCTTAAAAAGTGTGTATGAAATAAGTGCAGAGGTATGTGCAGGAAAAACTGTAAAATCTGCTGCTGTACATGTTTGCTACTTGACTGCATTTTCTGTTCCACTTTAATTTTACTGGTTTTGCTAAATATATTTTATATATTTTCCTTCCTGCTTCTTGTGATGGCAGAGTGATTACATCTTTTGGGGCAAAAATCAAAAACAACCATAAGGCTTTGGGGCCATAAAATTCGATAAAGGTTGTATGTTACTGTATATCTCAGGATATTTTTTGAGACAACTGCAGAAATCAGGAGCAATGGTAAAATCGATGGGGATATGAAAATGTACAAAGGTATAGATGCTGGTAATTCTGTTTCAGGGTTGTTGGTTTGGGGGTTCTTTTAAACATTTCTAAAATCCATTTAAAATGTCAGTACTAGATGCGAAAGAGTGACTTAAGTAGAGCATTTTTCAATCTGAAGATTTAGCCCTCTTTGTGGCCCCTGAATTACTTCCAAGGGATCCACAAAGCCAGGCAAAACAGAAGTCACAGGGATCATGTATCACTGTCATGTTTCTAAGACTTGCATCCCCATAGAGAAAGAGTTGCGAGTCCGTAAACTGAGGATGGAAACTCACCACTGTACTTGAATTCATGTAGCGACTGCAAGCTTTTAAGAGGCTGACTAACAGTCTGTCCTCCCGTGTGCCCCAAGGTCTCAGGAAGCTGTGATGCACCTGGCCTGCACAGCTACCCCATGGGGCTCCAATGCACCTTTGATTCTGCATTTGTAGGAGAACAGCTCAGTGTTGAAGGACAAAGCACAGCAAGCTTTGCTTACAAAGGTGAGCTGTTGCAGGTTGTTCTGCAAAAGTAGAATATTTCCACTTCTGTTATTTTCCATCATCCATGTTCTGTTGACATTAACTAGAAGTAATCCTTTTATGGTTGTAAAGCATTGCCTGCTTGGCTGCCTTCCAAATCAGCGTGCAATTGGCTTGCCAGCCCTAAAACTGTTGAGTTTTTTTTTTGGGGGAAAGCTAATAATTATTTTAGGCTTAATGGGAGCAGAAGAAGTTCTACAATTAGAATTTAATAATCTATTTTCATATTAATTAAAACTAATTATACTTTTTCATATGGCTATGGCTAGTGCCTGTAGCAAGAGGAAGAAATGTATAGAATTCCATTACTTGAGAAAAACTAAAGTAAAAGAAATAAACATCAAAACACAAAAGCCTTGTAAGTAACAAGTTGCTCTTGCTGTGTTTTTAAAAACTTTCTGATACAGCAAATTTATTAGTGAAGAGGCAGTGGTGTTATGTCATCAGGTTCATCTTAAGGACACTGGTGTCACTGCTGTGTGACATGACTTTGTCAGTGAAAGGATAGGGGCGATAGCTTAACTAGAAACATCTTCCTGCAAAAAAATATTAGGAAAAATAAAACCCAATTACTAATAAGAAAGTTATTGCAGGGTGCACTTAACAGGTGCTCCCATGTTTGTGGTTGGTTTGTCTTCACATCCCAAAGAAAATGCATTGCAAGAGAAGCTCTTTTGTTTCCTACAGAGTCACTCAAGCTCCTTCCAAGCTTTCCTTCTAGAACTGCCTTGTAACAGGATTCAAGCAAGGTCTTGAGATGTCTGTTTGCTGCCAAGTAGTGTCTGGTATCAAAACTTAAATAGTGTTGCCCCGCCTACCCCTCAAGCCCCCCCACAGCCATGTGCCCTTACATGATCTCTGTAACTCTTCGGGTGAAGAGGAATCGCTTGTCAGGGGTAGACTTGCTCTGTGAAATCTGGATTGAGAGTATGTGCCGTCCCAGTTTCCTTTATCTTTTCAGTCCTGTACAAAACACTTTTCACATAAAATGTGCTACAAATACACATGAAACAGGAAATACTTTTAAGTGTCATTTCTCTGTAGTATCTAAACTGCATTTCTTGCTGCACTCAATAATACTGTGCAGGTGTCAGACAACAAGAACGATGGAGAGAGACTTTTTACAAGGTTATGCACTGACAGGACAAAGGGGGAATGGCTTCAAACTGGGAGAGGGTAAGTTTAGATTAGATATTCTGAAGAAATTCTTTACTGTGAAGGTGGTGAGGCACTGGAACAGGTTGTCCAGAGAAGCTGTGGATGCCCTATCTCTTGAAGTGTTCAAGGCTATGCTGGATGGAGCTCTGAGAAATCTGGTCTAGTGAAAAGTGTCCCTGTCTATGGCAGAGGGGGTTGAACTAGATGCTTTTTAAAGTCTCTTCCAACCCAAGCCATTCTAAGATTCTATGAAATTAAACAAGGAAAGTATTTTAAAACTTGCTATTCTTTGCAAGTATCTAAGAATCAGCTCGACTTCTGTTAGTATGTCAGAAGGCGAGGTCGTTCCAACCTGCCCATGCTTAACGGAAATGGAAAGCCTGGGCAGGAGAGCCAGATGTAGAAAACCATTCTGAGGCACGGGGTTGCGGTGTAAGTCCGAAGCTCGTCGCTTTTTGAACACTTGTCACTCTCTCTCGAGATAACCTGTCATCTCCCACTCTGACATGACGGGCGCCTTTCGCTGTCTCACAGCCCAGCTCAGACTTCAGTATCTGTCGAAGTCCCTCCACAGACGCGGAATTCCTCAGCCGCCGGAGCCCGTCCAGCGCCGGCGGCAGCACGCAGCTCGTACTTCAGCTGAGAGGGAGCCGCTCCGCCGACCGCTGTGCAGCGGGAAAGGCGAGGGCACAGCGACACGAGCAACCCCC
>NW_021940208.1:13810460-13835790 GCF_001715985.3 Manacus vitellinus | reverse complement strand
GGGAATAGGCTAGGTCGCCACATATTCAATAATCCTCTGAGTCAGTTTCTCTGCTGCGAACTGTTCCTGCGTTACTTTGATGCGCTACGAAATTCAGTCACCCAGGGATTCCGTGGCTCAGCAACACCTTGTGTCATGAACCGGCTCTTTTTGATAGTGTTTTTCTTATTGCTGTTTTGGGGTTTTGGTGGTTTTTTTTTGGTTTTGTTGGGTTTTTTTGTCAAGGCCGTTGCAGCCTACATTTGGCCTTTTAATTCTTGCCTTGGAAAACCGTGGTCCATCTCTGCCCATGATGTTCATGCCACTCATGATTACAGACTCTGTCATTCTCCTCAGTTACTCCTTCCTCATACTCATTATTCTACAAAAGCTTTTCTAATCTCAATACCCTTCTTGAACCTTTTCTAGTTTCAGTATTTTCCCTGTTTTTTGTTGAGATAAAGAGACCACAACTGCTATTCAGTTTTATTCTGTATGTGTTGGTAACTTGGAGCTCTTGACAGCTCCTTTTAAATTTCTTTGTAAATTCTACTTAATCGTGTTATCAGACACAATTCCCACACAGTCAGGAGATATGGGATTATGATACATGATTCTCAAAAAACACAAAATCACTGTTTGGTGGCAGCCAAGAAAAATACATCAAATGGTAGAATTTTTTGGGAAAAGAAATAGAATGTAACAGAAAACATCATGAAACAACAGCATAAACGTGATCACTCGTATCTTAGACATTGTGTAGAGTTCTAGTCTGCTCAAAAAAAGGGTATATTAGAAGGATTCAACAAGGAAGAGTGAACGCATCGAAAGACTTTTGTCAACCCATCAGAGAGGGTTAAGACCCTTCAGGCTAGAAAAGAGCCAGTTTGCTGAGTTAGGGAAAGGGGATGTCTTAGAGGTGTCTGTGAAATGACACGTGGAGAGAGTGTAGGGCTCAACCACTTGCTTTCTGTTCTGACACACCAAGTGTTGTCTGCACCATGTGAAGCGAGTGCATGCTGTCACAGCAAGAAGAGATAGTTATTCATAAAATAATTGATAAAATGAAGCTTCTTACTAGATGACATTGTAGATGAAAAACTTTTATGGGAATTTGAGGGATACTGGACAAGTGTTTCCGAGAACAGCATTCATGGAATGAACCACCTCGGATGCAAAAACAGCTTCCTTAGTAGAAAATGGTTAAAGTCTGTGAGAGTATAGAGTGGGGAGGTATCACATGTATTTGCCTTACCTCAGTCCTTTTGAGGCAGTGGTTTTGGCTGTCTTCAGGGTGGAATGACCAGTATCAATCCTTGAGGACGCAAGAATGACTGGTATCAACGCTTGACCTGAACTAGTACAGCTTTCTTCTTGAACCATTTGCCATGGACATAAACAAAAAGTTATTCAAACTTAATCCTGAAATGGAGCTGTCTCAGATCTGTGGCAGGTTGTCTGCGGACACAGCATTTGTATTCCTGTACATGATAACAAGCTCAAGCTTGAGCAGAGTGCAGTATCTTCTGGCTTTTGAAGTATCAGGGCATGCGTCTGGCCTTTAGTAACCATTCCAGTCCCTCAGATCAGGGCTTGTTTACCTCCAGGCAGGTGGTTGGAGCCCCTTCCAGGTGATTTTCATTATGGTTGCGCACCATTGCCCAGCCTTTCTTGGTGTGTGCTACAGACACCGTAGATGATGAGCTGCTTGTCTCAAAGACTGACTTGGGCAGCTTGGAAGAAATACAAACGGCTACACTTAACTCCATTTCATGCTCTCTGTCTTTAGATCTAAGTTACTCTAGAATAAGATCTTTTCTGAAGTTGCACATGTGCTTTTTATATTGTCGGTAAAAGATCTAAGGTGCATACGCTGTCTTCTTCCTCCCCCTTCCCAGCTATGAACAGTGTGGCTTTCCAGTTGTATTTCTATTCCACGGCCTTTCAGCAGTCTCTCCTTTCCCCTTCAGCTAAGGAACATTTTGCTACAATGAGATGGCATCTTTAGGATGCCACAAAAGAATGAGCAGTGAAAAGTGGCTTGTACACCCAGCAAATGGTATTTCCAAGTTGTGTGGGCATTCAGGGAGCCCTGACTTACAGGTATGGGTTTAGGCTGACGCAGCCTCTTCGGCAGAGAGACATTGGAGTCACCTTTGGTGCAGTCTCTTGGTAAAAGTTCTGAAGTAGCAATTGGATACTTTACCAGGAGAGTATTTTTTGAGGTGACTTTGTAAATGTAGATCCCACCTCCTGCCTGCTTTTACCTGTATGAGAGGAGCTTCCTCTTGAGTAGTGCTGTGGATCTAGAAGGATCTAACCTCTGGAGCAAGCTACGTGTTCTGTCTTTGTGGGGTGAGCAGTGGTGCAAGGGCATGTAGGGCACTTGTCTCAGCTGACCTATGACTGCAGGTTTCCAGACACCTCTGGACAGGGGCACAGTTCCATTTGGGCGTAAGGGCTGTGCTCTGTCTCTGAGAATACTGTTTTTCAGGTGATCATAATTACAGGTGGAACAAATGTACTGGGGACCAAAGACTGTTAATTTTTCCTATAGCATTGATACTTATGTTCCTTCTAACCTAGGGTATTTTTTCCCTCAGTTTTAGAATTTGACTGTATAAGATTAGAGTTCTCATACATGACATCTGGAAACTGTCATTAAATAGGTACAGGATTCTTGTGTAGACAAGGCCTTGGAGTCTCCTGTGCTACTATTATCTCTTTTAATTTATTTTTTCTTTTCTTTGAAGAGCTTTCACTCTGTAGTGATGACATTTGCCTGAACAGTTCATGAGCTAATAAGAGGGATTGAGCTGTGCAGAGGGGAAGGGAATAAGGAGTCTGCAGGCACCTCCACCCCCTTCCTCCTGCCTGCTGCACTGTAGGCCATGTGGTGCAGTTGTAGTCACCTCACTTTTACTGGTTTATGGGTAGATCTGGCCCTTTAGAGACCAGTAGCATCTAAATTTGCCATTTTACTGTATGAACACAGTCCTGCCTGAAATAGTTCCTGTTCCGCTGAATCTGTGCAAGCTTACCCCCTTTTTTCCTCCTTTCCTTTAGGCTAACTTTGACTTCACCATGAGTCTTATTTTCCTAAACTTCGTGCAGTGTTCTTGAGCTGTTCATGTAAACTAAGAATTAATAGTAAAGAAGATCTGTCACTTTGCTACTTTTAAACTTTGCATTCCTATTAACACAAGGGTTTAGTGTAGGTAGAATGGCTGGATCAGCACTGTATGTATTATGAATGCTCTGAATCCCAGGGTATTCCTAAAACACAGCCCTGAACCCTTGTGTGGCTCATGTAGGGGGTCTACATGAGGACAGAGAAAGGACTGCTGGTGAGGGAGCCAGGGCCTGGGGCAAGCACAGATGGGTCAGCTGGAGCCTCAGGGGCCTTGGGAATTAAGAGTGTAAAGGTTCTCTAAGAGCCAGAGGCACTGTGGGTTTCTGTGCTTCTTCCCATCCTCCCCCAAATGTTTCAGGGTTGCTTCTGGACTTGAGAGCAGTGAACTGGAAGGGGTATAGAGGGGCTTTCAAACAGCAGAACTGTCTCCCTTAAAGGATTTACAAGTCTTTTTCACATAAACTCACTTTAATAGTTTTTTGATGTAGTTCTTAAGCACAAGAATTTGTTCATGCTAATGACTTAAATCAGAATATGTGCATTCAGAAAAATATATTGAATTTTGGGAGTATTCTTAATAGATGTAAAATATATTTCTACCATATGTTCTGAGTTACCTCTCCTTGGAACCTCACAGTTAATTACTGCTTAGTTCCTAAGGCTTTAATTTACAAACCAAAAGGAAGGCTATTAAAAAGTAAACTGAAAAATTATTAATATATAAAAGATGTCTATGGGAGTATGCCTTTTTATCTACTGAAACAGTGGGAAACTCTTCATCAGCAATTTTGTCTGCGAGGGTTTCATTTCATGGGCATGGATTTAGTCCTTGCAAATGCCTGTATGGGCTCACTGAAGAGAAAATAAAGATTCCAGCTTTTGACTTAAGAACTGCAACTTTGCATCTGTTTCGGTTTCTTAATGTCAAAGCATAGATGTGTCCTTGCTTAGGGGATAATAGCAAACCAGATTACTACATGTATCAGTCACTTAAAAAAAAGTTGTAAGTTAAGGAGTGATTTTAAGTTTTTAACATGTCCTAATGAAAATTCATTGTTGTATAGGGCCTGAAATGGATCATAGTGTTTTGTATTGTAAGAGCATTGTGTCTAGAAACTGTATTATCTGGCTGAACTTACAGTCATTTTTATAAAAAATACTTTAATACATAATTTGATAATGTATTTATTTTTAAAAATAGGAGGGGGAAATTACGATCTTGGTCTTACTAGGTAGCTTGACTTTGAAATTCTCCTCTTGCTTGAGGCTAACACCATAGGTGGGTTTTTAGGCTCTGAATGATCCCTTGTTTTGCAAGCCTGGCCTGAGAAGCCAGCAAGTCAGTAAGCAATATTCTGGAAAAGCCAAGTGCTTTCCTCTTATCCCATGTAGGTGCGTATGGTGTCACCGGAATGGTAGAGTAACTGTGTGAGTCACCCCACGGTGGCAGGTTAAGGTATCTTTTTCCAGCAAGCAGGGAGAAGCTGTTTTAGGAAACTTCATCTTGAAAGCTCTGCAAGAGTGGAAGGAAGGGTTGACGGGGAGGGGACTGGAGTTCTCATTGCAGTCCAGGGGACAGGGAGAAGAAAAACCCTGAGTGGCTCTACTTGAAATGACTCACATTTACGCACTGTTCAGGTGGTACGTGGTTCTCAGTGGCTTCTGCATAAAGTCAGGCGTACTCCCGTTTCCAGGTTGCTCGTGTCATTGCTCGTGTGCTAGTTCTGAGATTGGGTGCAGAGAAAATGGGTTTCTTCAGAGAAGAATATTTTCCGGTTTCGTCCAGTAGTTTCCATGTGTTGGGTCACTTCTGGCACTGTCGTTCCACGAGGTGGCACTGTCCCTTCTGCAGAGGACACAAACTCTGCTGCATTGCCTGGGGTCAGCAGGGCTCAGGCATTCTGCGCAGCAGAACCCATGTCAAGAGTTCTCTGGAAATGGCTGTACTTTTCCGTTAGTATATACCGTGTCTCTTGATACAAGTTATGTCCAGGTTTTTGCACGCAAAATGCACAAGTTTTCAGTGGAGTAGGGTTAGAAAAACATCTTTATGAGCTTCTTGCCTGCCTTTTTTTTTTTTTTTTTTTAAGTTTCTGGCATTCAGAAGAATCTTTTTATGGCAAGGAAGTTAAAGCCAGGTGATGCTGACCTAGAATGCTGGTTTACTTCATTTTGAGTCAAAATTGTGTAACTTTGAACATGGAGAGGAATGACCAGTAGTTATCGTTATTTCTAGGAGAAAAAGGAATAATTTCTATGGGATTTTTCAAATCCACTAAAGGAGTTTTTTTCTGAAAGGTGATACATACAAAGTATATGGATTCAGGAAACCAAGAACTGTAATGACAACTTCCTTGTAAGAATAAAAGCCAAATCTGTGTTGTACAGAAAGGGAACAGTGTTGCTACTGTTCCTAAATTCTCTGTGGAGACGTTATTTCCGATTGGCCTCTCACTGATTTAAGACCACCTAAGTAGAAGGAATATGTTTTCTTTTGTTAGGCAGTTTTTATTTTTAGCTGCATTGTTGGTAGAATTTGTTTTATCTCAGAAGATTATGCTGTTATTAAAAGCATTCACCATTGAAAAGGTTGATTTAGTGAATTTACTTTTTTCTGTTTGACGTCTAGGAAAATGGATGATGATGACGATGACATTCCTCAGCTTTCATCCCATACGTTGGCTGCCCTCCAGGAGTTCTATTTGGAACAGCAGCAGAGAGAGGGCATGAAGACCTCCCAAGGGTTTAATCAATATTCCATTGGCTCAATAGAAGAAGATTGGGTAAGAAACTATAAACCTCGATGAATGAAGCACAGATGGAGGAGTAGCCTTTACTGAGTTTCTTTTGTGGATGGATAATGAAATTAAATTAAAAAGGGGAACACTCAAGATGTTCCTATTCATGGATGGCAACACTGTAGGGAGATTTGTTTTACTATTTAATCTGGGTATAGTTGTCTCTTCTACGTGTGTGTGGGAGGACAAACTGAAAGTACATGGAGGGGGAATAAAGCTGCTGACAGAAACATCTGTCCCTTCTGGAAATTTTAACCTGAGTTTGGCATGTGAAGGTAGTGAAGACTCCTCCCTGAGACTGAGACAAACACAGTGTAACAAGATCAAGTGATCTTTCCTTTCACTTCATATTTCTCCCTGTGTTTTATTTCTTTGTTTTTGTGGATGGCTGTTTCACTGCTTGTTTTTATTTGTGACAGACTGACTTTTGATTTGTCTCTGGATTGTTTGGTGGTTTTTTTTGCTCTTCCTTTTCCTGATCCCTTCTGATTTAGTAGTTTATCCTTTATTTCTTTCTATACTGTCACTTTTCAAGGTCCTTTTTCTTCTTCTGCTAAAGTAACTCAATTTAAGAGCACATAAGTATTGTGCATCTGCACATGGGGTTTGAAATAGCCTTGTCAGTGGCTTGGATTACCTGGTTTTCCTGATAGTGCCATACATGCTTTGGAAACATGTGGTGTAAACTACCCGGATTACAGAAGTAGAAAGACTGTCAGGAAAACAGTTACTTTTCCAGTATTACAGTTTATGAACTGGGAGGTTGCTGTGGATTTTGGTTTTCTTCAGTTATGACTCACCACACCTCACTGTACATAACACAGTCAGAAGTTTTGATGTTGTTTGTAATTGTGCATTATTTCTCAGCAACTGAGCCAGTTTTGGTACAGTGATGAAACCGCATCATGCCTGGCCAAGGAAGCGGTTGTGGCAGCTGGAGAAGGTGGCAGGTAGGAATTAATAATGGCATTGTAGATTTAACATGTCTTTTGTTTCTACTACATAGAGTATGCAGTTTAATTCATTACTCATTGTACTTCACCTTTGTTCAACTGCAGTATTACAGAACTGCTTTGCTGTTATTTAGTTAATAGTTTATACTGATCTTCCCATTTACCATTTTACTGAATGCTGTAGGCTGTGTCTTGTTAAAAGTTTACTATGAATCTTTTTATTTTTTGAGAAATACAGAGAGCTCTAGAGCATATTAATAACTTGTAATTATTTTCTCTGGTTTTATACAATGTTTCTGTAGAACAGATGCAAAAAGTTGTTTTCTTCCTATTTCTATAAGAAGTAATTTTTAATTTTAAGTTTTCAAGTATATTTTCTTGCTTTTCTGAAACAAGATTTTCTCTGTAGTTAGGCTTAAGGTCTTTGTGCAGCATGGAGGTTGAATAGGTAATAGCTTAAAGTTATTAAAGTAATTAGTTGTTAGAATGGAGAAAGAATAGCTTACATTTTGGGGACTAATGTTTAAAAATGTTTTTCCCAAAGCAGCTATGACGACTGGAGTAGGGGTTTTGTTGCTATTGTTTGCCCTTTAAATCAATATTCTCAGTTATTGTGTCTTTTTCAGGATAGCATGTGTTAGTGCACCGAGTGTGTACCAGAAACTGAAAGAACTGGATGGTAAAGATTTTTCAGTGTGTATTCTTGAGTACGACAGAAGGTTTTCTGTATATGGAGAAGAATTTATCTTCTATGATTACAACCAGCCTTTGAACTTACCTGAAAATCTCCTGCCACGCAGTTTTGACATTGTAGTAGCAGATCCACCCTATCTGTCTGAGGAATGTCTTCAGAAAACTGCAGAGACGATCAAATACTTGACCAAAGGAAAGATACTGCTTTGCACAGGTATAACTAGTCAAAATATTAGGTCCCCATAAGGATCTTTTTCTCTCTCTCAAAAGACAAACTCACTCATGTGAGAGAAATACTAACTCTGTAATATTAAATTATCATTAAGGGGCAGTATGTGTCCTAAGCTTTATATTTGAATACTTGAGTTCAAACTTTGTTTTAAACTGGAGGAAATGGTTTTTAATAGGACTTTTGAAAGTCAGGTTTTTTTCTTACAGCATTATGAGTTTTACTGAATTTTGGAAGAATTATAAGATCATCTTGCAAAGTTCCAGAAATACTTTTTCTCTTGTAAGAAGACCACTCTCTGTAATTGGAATGATTGAAGTCGGAGTATGGCAAACATAGGTGCAACTTACTGTTGGTATCATAGGCACTGAAATACAACAGGAGGAATTAAAAACCAGTGATAAAAGCAGTGAAACTAGATAACTAGATAATTGTACTTGCAGGTCCTTCTTTATGAAAATGCACTTGCTGACTTAAGAAGTGATGTGTATCTGCCTTAGTCGTGTCATTTCCTAAACTGTATTGTTATTACAAGACATCTGAAGACATCCAGGAAACTTTTGCAAAAAGCAAAGGACAAAAGCCCTTTTTACATACAGCTTGGGGGAAGTCAACCAAGCAGGCAAAGTAAATAAAAAATTAAAACAAAACGTGGCCATAGAAAGTCTACTTCTTGGCTTAATTGCTCATAGCAGTCACTCACAAGGGTGGTTCTGCCTAAAATGGGTAGGTGGTCCTTCAGTTTACAAAGTTTGAGAAATACTGTTCAAGAAGTGATTTCTCAGTGCATAGCTGTGGTTTATTTAAGTGGAAGAGTATATGTAATCTGTTTGCATTTCCCATGGCTCCCTACCATTTAACTTGCTACATACTTGGCATGTAGCAAGAAGACTGAGTTCGAGTTTCTTTTCTGTAAAAAGGGCACTGATACCCTCTACCTATTTTTATGAAAGTTTTTGGACATTCGTTTCCTTGGGGTGTCTTCCATTCTTTTAGATTTATTTTAAATTTCTCAATAGATTCAGTTGTTAAGGAGGGCTGACAATGTAGCTACTTTAAGCCTTCCTTCCGTAAAAAAAAAAACAGGCTCTGTTATATATGAATTTGTGAGGAGCTACTAAAAAAGTCCAAACATTCTGTTACTGTTTTTCTTATTGAATGCCAATTATTTTTGCTGCAGGTGCCATCATGGAGGAACAGGCAGCAAAGCATCTTGGTGTGAAGATGTGCAAGTTTATTCCCAAACACTTGCGAAATTTAGCCAATGAATTTCGATGTTATGTGAACTATGCTTCTGGACTGGACTGATTCTCATAAGATCTACAACTTCTTCAGTCAAGCTGCTTTCTGGTTTTTATCAGTGACTCCACAATTCTCAGTGCTGAAATATTTAGCTCTGAGTACTATTTCCTGGGCTAGCTTTAATCAACATGTGTTAGCCTCTCTCTTTTAAATGAGTAAGCATTTGCAGTTACTGTGTTTGTATTTTACCTATTAGGTAAATGTGGACCAAACAATGCAGGGGCTGGATAACAGGAACTTCTCTGTTTGAATTTAATTCTAACTGGTAACTTTTACCATTCAGAGACCTTTTTGAAGTGATTTTTGCTTATAACAACACATAGGTGCTTGCTTTGCAGACATCAGAATTGTCATTGCAAAAGAACTTGATACTTCTGTAGTAATGTTAGTCCCTTAAATCTTGAATCATAGCAGTTCTGATTAAATATATTGCCTGCTTTTTAATAGATTTCAATATCAAACTAAAGATGATTTACAGGTATATCAAGTTTATAGTTACAAAAACAGTTTGTTTTTTTCCAGTTGCCAGTTTTCTTTATCTCCTGTTCCACAGACAACAGCAGAGCAGTAGAAATTGTTGAATTTCTTAGAAATTGTTGAATCTTAAAAGGCCACTGAGGAATAACGTAATGTATTGATAAACTCCCACTGTTTCAAATGTTAGATTTTATATACAAGGTTTGGACTATATTTCAATCAAAATAGATCATACATTAGAAAAATTTTACTTTGGGATAGTAGACATTTTTGATAACTGGGAATTTCTAAAGTTAGTTTTGACTAACTACACTACTAATGTATTTTTGGGTGAAAGTTGGTTCATAAATTCCAAGGCACTCAACAGTTTATAATCTATAAATACACTCTACAAAACACAAGTAATTGTCTTTATATGCCATATTGTGTAAAAGGCTACCAGAAATGCTGCATCTACAAAATGTATCACCTAAAATGAAGTATTGGGAAATTTATTTTGCAGTGGGAATAAACCTTATTAAGCTTGTGAGACGAGATCTTTTTATAAGGTAGAGATAACACTCATGTTTCTGTGCATTCCTGCTGTTTACATGCAGATTTTCCCATCTGGTTGAGTAAACAACTGAGGAGGAATCATGTAGATAGGATATAATCCTTTCTCAGTGCTCAGAGTATCGTGCTGCCTGAGCTGGACACAACAGTGGTTCATAAATAACCATCCAAGCCACTGTAGCTCTCTTCTCCATTTTCCAAGAAATCTGTTTATTTCCAGGAGGCTTCACCATCACTTTTATGTGGCCAGTTTAAAAAAAAAAGCAAACCAAAGTGTTAATTGCAGGGTTATTGGCACAAGTCTGTACTTCACAATTGTAAACTGATTTATTACCAAGCAGATGGAGACAATGAAATAACTCATGAAACTTTGTTTATAACTCCATGGAGGCTTCAAGGGGGACAGGTATGATTGTCAGAAGGGAGGATATTCTTCCCCTGCCATCCACCTAAATTAGAATGTGCTGTTCAAATCGAAGCTTCACCGATATTACTGCTTTGCTATTAATTCCTTCAGTTGTTTGCTTTATTTTGGTAAATGTGTGTTGCTGGGCTCTCTACAGCAAAATCAAAAGACAACTTTGCTAGCTTCATCAGAGACCTTTCTTAAAAAAAAATAAAACTGCACCATTCAGTTATACCAAGAAATTCACTTCCAAGAAAATAACTGCTGCTTCTCACACGTAGGTCAGACAGCTTTGAAAAGAGGCACTGTGAAGATGCACAGTTATGAAAATGAGAGTACATATAAATCTGTGCAGATGCACTCAACAGAGCAGCCCATTGTCCACCAAATTCCCTTTTAAAAACCTGATGAGTGCAGGCAGCTGCCCAAGCAGAGCTTGACTGGTGGCTTTTACAGACTTCATCAGTGATGGAAGGTAAGCTGTTTTTGTCCTACATGATTCCAAGGCAGAAGCTATTTCTGAGAAGGTACAAGTCACAAAAATTCATAGTGAATTTGTGCTTTGTGCCATCGTGGTAACATTAAGAAATATTATGTGACAACAAAATCTCTCTTCTGTAATAGGATTATGAATAAAAACATCAGTGTCAAGTAGTGATTGATTTTCCTTACTGCTGATGTCTCATGGATGGACTTTCTGTTGGAGCAGACTGGTGGAGTGTTAGCACCATGCTGCTTTTCCAGGGGCATTTATGACTACAGAGTCCTGTGCTACAGCCTCTTATCTGCAGTAACAGGTACTGTGCAGGAGTAGGACATCTCAGTGCCCTGCTGCTGGTATAGCTGGGACACTTGGCAGAGAAAATGTGGGGGCTTGTTCACAGGCTGGTGGCCGTGGGTGAATAGAATACACTGCAGCTGCCTGCACCTCACCCCAGATGAGAAATGAACTGTTTCTGGAAATGCAGTTGCATGAAGTCCAAGGTACTGCTGCCAATAAGTTCTGCACTTCTGTTAAAAATATCACCCTCGGCTTGGTGTTGCAAAGGTAACCTGTCTCTGCCACACAATTGCTTCCACCCCTCTGCCCGTGCCCCTCTGGACCAGAGCAACTGGGAGGTATCTCTGATGGTTGGTTCGGTCACTCTGCCTTTGTTGCCTGGGAGCAGCCCCAGTGCCATGCACTGAGATGGGAAACAGGGCAGCTGGAAACAGGTTGCAGAAGCCCCTCGTCAGCCGCTGTCAGAGCTGTGCTGCTGCTCTGGGTCTGCTCATGTTCTGCAGCCTCCTTAGATGGGAGTACCGCAAAACCAAGTGGTAGCTCGTGCCACCAAAACACGTGGGATTGACTGGATCTCCATTGTGCCCTAGTCCAGGTAGTTATGGCTGTTCCCTAATCCCACGGAGATTAATGGGGTTAATGCTTTGTGACCACATTACAGCCTTTTTCCCTTTTCCCCTTGTGGCTTTCGTGTTCATGTTCCCCCATGCAATTCCATGTACACTTGCAGCTGTAGATCTCTACCTATTCAGACAAACATCTTCAGGTAATGACTGGAAAGTAAACCAAAACTAGCATCTCGGGCTTTTCTCAACCTTCCTGAATGACAGGAATTTTCCAACCTATCTTAAGCGATACTACAGAGAAGAAAATAATGTCTTTACCAAGGATATTGTTCTGTGTTTTGTGGCTTCTAATATATTCCAGGGACAACCTTGTTGAAGGAAAAGATTTTCCTGGCACAACAAAAAATTTTCTCAAATCAGCTGCAGCTGCCAGATAGTTCCAGCTTTGAATTGTTTGCATTTATTGGGGCTGGAGTTGGTTCAATGAGGCATTTCATGTCTGCCTTCTGTCAACAGTTTGTGAAACCTTGAAGCAACTCCAATGAACCCTCCCTCCCCCATGCAAATTAAAGGCAAGGCTGCAGCAGCTGTAACCAGAGGGCTAGAAGCTGGAAAATATCACACCACATTTGAAGTGAAACTGATATAAATCCATGATGTGATGACCTCGTTAAAAAAAAAAAAAAACAATTCCAAACAAATGCAAACTACATTTAATACTCAACCTTTTCAACATGAGTAATGTGGAGAGAAAGAATAGATGGAAGGGTATTTTGAAGATCGACAAATGTTTGCGTAGCTAATAGTTCTTAATGTTAAGTATTAACAAACAGTTGTTCACTAACAAACTATCAAACAGTTGCTCATGCTAAAACATAAACACGGATTTTAAGAGACACTGGGAAGCAAATTGGCTCAGCTAAAAAGTCTGTCACAGAAGAGGGTAAAGATTAAAAAAGGAAAACAGGCTTCTGAACAAGATAACATGAAGATGCTTGTAACCATGGGAAGCTTTCTGCACTTGTTGCAGTGTGACGAGAAGGAGGTTGCCAACATACTCATTCTATTGATCCACTGAGATTTTGCAGTTCTGTAGTACTTTCAGTCATCCAATTTCTGAAGCTCTACGTAAGCTAAAGCATCTGTTTTACTGGATTGAAGAAACTGATTATGTTCCATTTACCTAATCTTGGTTTGCAACTCCCAGGAATTCCCAGAACATGCTCTAGTTACTTGAAAACCTCAAAATTATTCCAATAACTAATGCCTGCAGGACAAGAGTTGCAACAAAAGATTTTTTTTTTTCCTCCACATCATGCAAATATATCCATGTGCTCTAATAACTAATTTGTTGCAGACAGATTTGTATAAGAAAAGTGTGTGGGCAGACAGATGAGTTCTGCTGGAGGGCAGTGTTTAGCCAGAGTTTTACCTGGTAGCCCCTCTGGGTATTTACTACATGTTAAATGCTGCGTGGTTTGACATTTTGTTGTTGTTGTTTGGGGTCATTTTACTGCCTTTTATGATGAAGACTTTGCTTTCTATGCTGTGAAGTCTCAAGGTCCATCTTCACCCTGCCTGAAGTGTGTGTGGAAAAAAAACCCACAATGCAGTAGTGAAACCGTAAGATGCCAGGCTGCTGAAACATCATCCAATGCAGTGTTTCTCCAGTTTTGTGGGTCTGTCTCCCTTTTGAGCCCCTCTGATTATCATTTCCCTCTGCTCAGAGGGTAAGAAGTTCTTCCACATTAGGAGGAAGGAAAAGTGGTTGTAACTGCTGCAAGTATTTACATTCTCTGGGGAACAGGTAACTACCTCTAATTGCTGGCAGCAGCTAGGCAATTAGCTGTTCTCTGAGTAGTATAAACACTTTATGACCTTGTTTGAACTCTCCTTTGAGGATTCCCTTGAGATAGAAGCATCACAATTTGAGGAAACACAGATCTAAAGACAAGTAGAATTGAGGAGAAGCATCTGCACAAAAGACACAGTTACAAACTTCAATCTGACATCATAAAGGGAATCTTTTATTCTTTAAGCTATTTTAGGCTTTGTACGAAGTTACATAAATTGCACTGAAAAAATACTGTTATGCTAGACTGAGTCATAGAGAGCACAGTCCATAATTGTGCACCAAGATAAGTAGTTGTTGTATGACTTTCATTCTCTGTTTAACTTGTTAATTCTGGTTAGCTCATAGTCTTTCCATTCTTCATCCAACAACACTCCAAAGTGTGTGTTTATGTAGTGTAGGGACTTTCTCCACTATGAATTAAAGGCCAGTTTTGAGATTCTTGATGTGGCAAATGCATTGCTGCATAGGATGTTTATTCTGTAAAAATATTGCAGTCATGCTCCTTCAACTGTAAAAGATAACTCTGCTGTGCATTCAGAGGTTGATCAGTTTTGGCGAGTGTGGCCCTCTGAGGAATTATGTTTGTGCAAGGCATGCCTGGTTATTCCTGATTCTCGTTCACTACACTGAGTCAACATTCAGTCTCTTGTTCTGGAAATGCAAATTTTTGTTTATCCAGGGTTTCTGCTTAGGGCTTGCCATCAAGTTCCATCAGCACTGAGCTGCACAGATGGAAGATGGTGCTTCCATGGACTAGCAGCTCTTGCAGGTGATTGTTACGTGTGGCACAGGGAAAACTGAGTAACAGTAATTGTATAAATTGTTTGGACTGGGACTCACTTCAATAAACTTCTCGTAGCATCTAGAAGTTAAGACCTAGCCTGCTTACTCACCTGCAGTGTACTTGAGATGGAGCCTATCCTCTGTACTTATTTTTTAGTGGGGAATCTCCTCTCCTAACACAAAAAAGGTTTTGGCCTTTCAACTGTACAGATACAGTTTTATCACAGGAAACAGTTAAGCAGTTAGTGATGGATGAAATCTAATACAGAATTCTTGGGACCCAAAGTGTGTTTTTTCTAACTGATATTTTCTGTGTAATTAGATTTAGTCCACATCAGAAAAGTCTGCTGCAGTTTTACAATATTCTAGCATGTTTTTTCTCAACACTTTTGTACCCTTAGCAATTTGGCAAGTTTAAAAATAGCAAACACATAGAATATTGTTTCATTAATAACTCTAACTCAGCAAAGTTTTCCTTACTGTAGTGTTTAAATAGCCAAAGATGTAACAGCCAAGAACACTGCTTGGAGTTTATGCAATGTAAAGGAAGGCTCTCCCAGCCTGAGAAATTATCCTTTTAACTGCTGATTTGGCACATGTCCAGCAGCTATGTGATTTTTATTTAAGGGTACTTAAGAGTATAAGAGATTCTTTAAAAATATCTACAACCAGCAGCCTGCTATAATAATAGTTAACATGTCTTACAATTGCATCATCATCTAAAATTTACTGTGAATAAGCAAGGATAAAATGTTCTGCTCTAAGAAAAAGAAAAAAGGCAACTTTGGAATTTGCAACAATGAACTCAACAAGTTCACTAAACAAGTGTACATGAACTAAAGAAGTTCTTCATACAAATCACCATCTCTAATGATCTCAGTGACTGGACAAAACTTTCCATCTTATAACTGAAATAACTGTAAGCAGAAAAAGAGGGCAAGTCAATGTGTTTGCTGCTGTGTCACGGTTTCCTGAGGTGGTGAAATGTGAAGGTGAGGCCAGGACTGTAACACGATTCCTAATATGTTCTTCATTCTGATGAGGGCTTGTTCTGGCTCACCAGCAGCTTCACCTCTTGCTTATCTATGCTGGAATTTACGCTTTCAGCCTCCTTTTCTGGCTCAGGTACACAGGTGCAGCCCACTGGGATGGTGATGTAATCCTCTGTGTAGACGTAGCGGCCCCCGGCACACGAGGACGTGCGGCGCAGGATGACGGTCGGCATGTACACGGGGGTGCTGCGGAAGTGGAAATTCTCCTCCCCAAAGATCCCCATGAGGCAGCCTTTGCACAGACAGTACGCTTCAGGGATGTATTTGGGATATCTTGTGGGATCATAGGAAATTCTATAGGAAAGCAAATAAAGATTCGTTAGTACCTCTAAAAATAGATATATTCCTTTGGAGTTATATAATGTTATTTATTATTATTATTTAATTATAATAATTATATCATGTTTTTGACGGGGAAAATAGCTGTGGCTATTGGTGTCTGGCTTCTTATTTGTAAAGTGTAAAGAAAAAACCATGCACAACTAACAGAACTGATCAGGTCCTACAGTGCACACGGAAGTATGAAGCATTTGGCTTTCTGAATTGTGAGATTCAGGGGTTTAAGAAGAATAAGTTTTGTGGTTTGGACTGAATGGGTAAATAGAGCAATAAAAAGGACACTTGGGCATTTGATCTGCCTCGAGTTCTTCAAAAATTGGTACAAATCCTTGTTAACATTATTTTGTTAAAAACATGACATGATGTTTAAAGATTAATAATTTAAATAGAATTGAATTGTACTATTATTTCTGCAATAGCTTTTGCCTCCCTACTATTGGAGTTTTAAAGGTGCCTTCCCCTTGAAAGCAGAATTCTGTATTTCCTTCTCTAATTCACCTCTGTCTCTTCCTCTAACCAGAGAAAAGTAGTATTTTCATGCCCACATTGAGATAAACTGCAGTGTCAGTGTTTTTTCTGCCCTGACCTGCTATATTTTGAAGTAAAGCATTGCCTCAAAGCTTCAAGAGTATAGCCTCTATTTTTTGTTGTTTCATCATTTGTTGTTTTTCCCTTTCTTTTTGCTTATTAATGCCCTATCTCTAGAAATTCCTTATTAGTAGAAGCAAAGCTTTTAATCTAAACTTCAGGTTGGACATTAGGAAAAATTCCTGCACAGGAAGGGTTGTCAAGCTCTGGACTGGACTGCCCAGGGAGGTGGAATCGCCACCACTGGAGGTGTCCATGAAGCAACTGGACATGGCATTTATGCTGTCGTTTAGTTGACAGGGTGGTGATCAGTCAAAGGTTGGACTCAATAATCTTGGAGGTCATTTCCAGCCTTAATGGTTCTATGATCCTAAGTACAGCTTGGATCAGCAAAGCCCAAGTTCTGTCATTCCTCTCTGGATGTTGCTGGATGCGTAAACAAAGATGTGACACTATGGTCTCAGGTCACACAGATCCTGGCTGACCTATTGCCATTGCTTTTAGCAAGGAGAGTGTAAAAGCTGATAAAGTCTGCTTGTTTTACGAAATAAAAGACTAAGTGCACAGCAGAGTACATATACTGGAGTGTGTAGCCACACTGCTTATTGTGATGCTGATGTATTTGTTGCTTTGTTCTTTACCTGCTTTTCCTACTTATACTGGAAGTAATTACCAGGCATGGCTGTAACTTGTACATTATTAGAATGGTGTGCCCTTATTCTAGAAAATATGTTTACACCTCCAGAAAATGAGGATTTTTAAAAATACCTTCAACTGCTATGCCTGCCACTCTCCTCTTTGCACCTTCAAGTTTCCTCCAGATAACCTTCTGCTGTCACACCATTACAGAACTAGCCCTGCTTCAGCACTGGTTCTGCTGTCCAGCTGGGGAGGGATGATGGCTCTCTTTGACTGGAGAAGCATTCAGCCCAGAAGCACAGCCAGTGCTGCTCCCTCAGGGCCCATCCCTGCTTTGGGAGGATGCCAACCTCACATATGTTATCACGTGCCCACTTGTCAGATGACAGGAAACCCTTTTCTGCCCTTTCCCCCGCTCCTACTTTCACACCGTACATGGTCAGATGCACACAGTGCACAGCAGAAGTGTCCTATGGGCTGATGCTGGCATGGAGAGAGCATGAAGACACATCAGAAAGTCATCTGTGACTCCATGGGGCAAGCTCACATGTATTTGCCCATGGTTGTCCAGCCCATTCTTAAAAAGCTCCAGCAGAGAACCCCAGCCTGCCCAGAGGCTCCGTTGCAATACTTTGCTGCCTCTTTACTTGATACATTTTCCTGACAGTGAAGTGGAGCATTTTTTTTTCTTGAAAACTAAATCAATAATTTCCCATGTTAGGGTGGTAAATCACAGCAGCTGAGGATAAAAATTTGAGTAAAAAAGATTTGATACCAGAGAGAATGGTCAATCCTGTAATGTTTACCATGAATTGCTGTAAGAACAGTAAAAATTCTTGCACTGGGTTTTAAGCCATCCTCTACTTGGGATCAGGATAGAACCACCATGCAGTAGATGAAGTAAGGCAACTGCATAACAAAAATGAATCAAATACCTGTCATCAAGATAATTATTTATGGGATAAAACAAACTACTGAGTATACAATACCCCTTTCCCACAGCCATTTTAAAGTAACTGATTTTGAAAACCACAATAGAACCATAGAATCATAGAATGGTTTAGGTTGAAAGGGACCTTAAAGATCATCTAGTTCAAACCTCACTGCCAGGGACACCTTCCACTAGGCCAGGTTGCTCAAAGCCCCATCCAGCCTGGCCTTGGACACTTCCTGGCATGCAGCAGCCACAGCTTCTCTGGGTAATCTGCGCCGGTGCCTCACCACCCTCACTTACTAATTCTTCTCAATATCTGATCTAAACCTATCCTCTTTCAGTTTGGAGCCATTACTACTTTTCCTATCACTACCTGCCCTTTCCCGCTCTATTGTAGGCCCCTTTTATAGATACTGAAGGCTCTCAGCCTGTCTTCATAGGAGAGGTGCTCCATCCTTTAGAGCATCTTTGCGGCCCTCCCCTGGACTTAATCCATCTTATGGTGGGGTCCCAGAGCTGGATGCACTGCTTCAGGTGGGATCTCTTAACAGATCTTAAAGTGATCTTAAATTTTAATAGATTTAAAGTGATTTCTAAATTATGTTTCCCAGGGTTTGCAGCACTTCCTTGGGTATCATAGCGTTAGCCTTTTATCTTCTCAGGTCATCTCTTAGGTGAGAAGAGGTTTCAGCTGTGGAAGAAGCAGCATAAGTCTGCCTCAAGCTGTGACTGCAGTCACTGCAAGTCAACAAAATCTGTACTTGCAAAACAGGCAGCCTGGCTCTCCCTCTCACACCCAGCCCTGGGTTGATGCCGATGTTTTTCTGGTCACAGGATTGATTAAAGAACTCATTCAACTAAAAAGTAACTTCATTGAAAGCTGTGTATATCTTGCCACACCAACAAGCCAGTGGGAACAAGTAGCTGTCAATGGGGGCAGAAGGGAGCTGCCCTTTTCAGGGCAGCTGTTTATCAGGTTAAAGGAAACCTGGAATCACAGCTTTGGCCAAACACAAACTTGATTATCCTGTCATCAAAGAAAAGAGACATTTTAAATATATATATATAATGGCCATTATATATATATATATTTAAAGAATTGGTTTTCCTCACAGAAAAACCTGTCCAGTTCTCTCATAGCCAGACACCGGTGATGTTGCAGATATTTTTTGCAAAGCTTCTCTGTTCCATTTATACTTGTTTACTTTCCCCAGGAAATACCTTCATGTTACAGGATCTCACATCAATGTGAAATAAATGTCTGGTAACCAGCAGAAGGGAAGAAAGGGGAATACAGGTCTTTCTACTGTGATACATTCCCATTTCAAACTCAAGTGTGAGTAATTTCAGTGGTACATTGTTAAACACACCATATGTCAAGTCATTGGTATTTCCTCTACTGTATTATCTCTAGCACCTGGTTTATGATGTTACTGGAAAGCATGAACATGCTTCTGCATGCAAACATAAGAGTTTTCACTAGTAACAGAAGAACACTGGAATCATGGTCTACAACAAACTTTCCCCTCCAAATTCCCACATGGAAAAAGTCAGGTATAAACTGGGGGCTTTTCTGGAAGGATGGTGTGGTTGTGGCATGGTTTTCTACTTTCCAAGGAAAAAATCTCTTGTATTACTAAGTTTGATGTAGACACCTCTGCTCCGTCATGTGGGGAATTGGAAGGATGATGGATTGAAAATATAGATGTGGTTTTGCATCCAGATCCAGGCACTAAGTAATGCCTCCTGAAGTTAATAGCTTAACTCAAATGTCACTAAAATTTGGAGCCATATCCAAGGTACTGCATCTTCAGCACAAACCTGTTTGGCAAAGCCATATAACTAAAGCCTTATTTTTATCTTTCTAGGCAGCCCAGACCTACTTGGGTCTGAACCACTAAGAAACACCAATGACCTAGCTGGATAAATGCAGTTGTGTGACCTGTTTCCTCTGTTTGCATTAATGGAACAAGACCACTCTGTGCAGATAATGACCACTGCCTCAGCTGCTTCAGTTTGATGCCTTTCCATTACTCCAAACACTTACAAGTCATGTTTTTACATCCTCTAGAACAGGGCATTTTTCATCAGGTTAACTAACCAGACAAAACACATGCTCCAAGTTCCCACTGACTCCTTCCTATGTGTAGTGTAAGATACACCCAGCTGGGATGGATGCAGCTGAGAAGAGTGGTGGAGGACCAGAGAAGTGCAGCTTTTCACTGGCATCCAGCTGTCCCCTGCAGCCTTGTGTCATTTGCTGTGGCCACTGCTGCAAACTAGACAGCCCAGACATTTTTATGAGGATTGCCCTCGTCCTGTGAACTCGGGTCACTGGTATATAAAGCTAACTCTGCCTCACCAGTGCTCCTGATTCACAAGCAACAGGAGCAGGGAGCTCTGCTGGGCTGCTCTGTTTTGGTCTGCTGGAACACGAAGCAGATTTGTGCTGAACTGGAACTGCTAATGAAGTGTGACTAGGCTGCTTTTCCTTATGACCCTACAAGGGCTTTGAGGGCTCCCAGTGAAAAACAAACTTCCTGCCGTTTACATTCTAAGCCTGGAAAGTCAAGACAAAAGTTTCTGTCAGATGTAAAACTCTTGCAGAGACTTTATCTGTCTTGTCCTGTGCTACTACTTTCACTTGTAGTATTTTTAATAATATTATCACTTCACAGTTTCCAAGCTTCTGAATCCAGGGAGTGAGATGCTGTGCTGGGGCAGGCAGCTGACTCTTCAGAAAATGACTCAGGACTGGGCTAACAGCTGGATGTTATCAGAAGTCTAATAAGCAGATCATCATCCCCTTCCTTTACACTCCAAAATACTTACAGGATTAAGAGCTAATAACTTTTTTTCCCTCTTGGCAAGACATTTATTTTCCTATAGCAGGTGCTCTTTTGTTCACAGTATGTTAGTTTGTTTTATATACAGGTAGTAAATACAGTGCTTGCAAAGAGTAGCCTAATGCTATAACTGACTTTCTGAAGAGCTGTACGAACATGTCCTCAACTGAAAAGGATGGCAGTCTGTGACCCCTTGTATTCTTTCCCTTGGTTGTATCCTTGGGATATGCACACTGTGCCACGCAGTACTATTAAGTCCTGAAAAATGTCTTGGATAAGCTTCTAGAAAACCACTGGAGCATTATGTAAAGGAAAGACCTCTTTTTCAAACACATTGCAGACATGCTTGGCTTTTACCAGTAAAAAAAGACTTGTCTGTATTACTTTTATTAAATTTTATGTAAATGAACACTAAACCAAGGATGCTTATAAACTGAAACTGGTTTTTGAACATCAATAAAAAAACAAGCTGGGCAATGTTTGAGAGAGGGAGTGGATGATGTGAGATTTCATGATCAGAGCAACACTAACAATAAAAGTTAAATCTCTGTAAATAACCCTTAGTATACACAGGATTAGGCCCCAGAGGCAGACACGGAAACCATGGGATTTGGAAATTTAGAAACGTGAATGACTTCTTGAATACACATAAAGAATTTTTGCTAAAGTCATGCAGAGGTGTGTTTGCAGAAGACTCAATGTATTCCTACAAAATGGCTATGACTGTTATTACAACCTTAAGAAAACAGAAAATAAAAATAGAGGTGATGTGTACAGCTGATTAATGAATGGCACCTATGCTCTGCAGCCCCAAGAATGGAATCACAAATTAAGACTACCTGTAAAAATGCTGTTGACTTCAGTGGGATTTTTCAACAATTACTCTGAGCTTTATGATCAGACCCTGCAAACACTTAGATATGCATTTAAAATTAATCCTTTTTATAATGGTTCTTGTCCATGAGAATCTTGTCTGTGCACCTGTAGAGCTGAGCTTGCATTGGTAAAGATTCACCATGATTATGGCTTCTGTAAATTTTAACAAGTGGCACCCATCCTGTGCTTTTGGCAGAGTTTTGTAGGTCAGCCCATATCACTAATACTATTTAAGCAACTCTGAACCATAGGAGTAGCCAAGGACCATGACCCCTGCAGAACCTCCTTGTAGAAGAAGGCTTTCTGGATATCATTGACTGTCCATTTAGTAATGCTGCTAAAAAGGACAAGCAGCTCCTGGATGGGTGCCACAAACTGGCACACAGTCTGCCTGATGGATTTCATGAAATGATGATTTCATGGCAAAGCTTCTGCTGCTGGCTTTATTTTTTTAAAAAAACTGGGTAATTTTTAGGTCAGCTTCCTGAACTGCTGAACAAATCCAACATGCCTAACTGCCTTCAGGGAACTCTGCTGTCTCTTTATAGCTCTGCAGAGTAAAGAGCAATTCATGTGATTAAACTTTGTGCCCTGAGTTATATACTGATCTCCTGTGGCCATCAGGGTGGAATTTCAGTATCAGACAGATGAATACTTTTCTGCTAACTTTAGCTTTAAATACCACCTGTTGGTTGCTGCTAGCAGCAGGATTGGGGACCAGATGGATCTGTGGTGCAATCCATGTACAACCCCTGTATCTCTGGGTTGCAGCAAGCCAAAAATGATGTAAGTCTTGATTTCTGTATAACCAAATTAAAAGACCAAGTAATGGAAAATAAATAGTAAGCACAGAACAAAGATAAGGAAAGAAGCTACATAAGGATTATCTAAGCTTTAAGCCAGTCAAACCTAATTCTTCCACACTTAGAATGACAAACTTGGGATACAGGCAATGCAGGGGGGTGAACAGATCTCTGAGTAATATATTTGATTCTTTCTCATAAATGCTGATATGAAAAAAATTCAGTTTAACTGAACAGTCATCTGAGCAGAAGAATTACAAACAGCAGTGTTAAAACAGCTGGGAGCAGGTGCCTAGGGAGATATACAGGGGAAGGTAAGTAGAGCCAGACTTAATATCTTTAATATTAATGACCTGGAATCGGGTGTGTAAACATTATGTTAATGAAATCTGCAGATGGTAACAATGGGAACTGCTGCAACACCAATGAAGACGTAGAAACAGCATAAGATATCTCTGACATTAAAATGCAGGTCAAAAAGAGAGACTCTATGCACAGAGCAAAAATGAATTGCACTGTAAGTTTTTAGGTGCAGAAAAGAAGTCAGAGAGCAGGATGTCTGTGAGACACACCAAAACGGAGCAGGCATCTTGATGCAAATTTCAAGTAGTCGAATCCAGCCCTTGAGCAGTGTCCTATAGTGTACAAGAGCAGTCTACTTAGTGAATTTATTTCACTACTAAAACAATTTCAGTGATTCAGGAGACAGCAATGAATCAGTGAAGGGGAGAAATTTATGAGGAAAGATTGAATTAAATGTGAGTAGGCTTGTCAAGAAGGTTCTGTATTGCAGAAGACAGCTGTAAGCAGTTTTTCAGATTAACACCCCAGCCATGGAGAAGAAATCGTTGGGACTGTGTAAATTAAATCGGTTAACCATTGACAAAGTGTCATGTAACATCACTTGCAGGTTCTTAATGGAGAGCTGCATGTCCTTATCAAAGATACACAGTAGCTCTAATGGGATGAGGGAGCTTGCTTCCAGAGTACTTGGGTGAAGACTGTAGAATAAAAAAGATCTTCATATCTAGCTTCAAAATCTATGACATAGCAGGTTGGAATAGCTAATGCACTTCAGCAATCTTATGTTTTACACTTTCATTACAAATCTTGCAATGTCTGTTGGTTTCTCAATGCACACTAATGATACAGTAAAACCATAGTCACAAAAAAAAAGCTGTAAATGGGATCTGTTAACTGGACCGTGTGCTCAGTTCTCTTCAACCTAGAGAAACAGTTTTTCACCTAAATATATTTTTAGATTTTGCTTTTAATAGTATACTTTTTTTCCCCCGCTATCTTTCAAAATTCCTAGCTTGGAGATATCATCATGTTACTTGTATGTGAATGGTTGGTGGTTTGTTTGAAAACATTTGGATGAAAAGTACAGTGGATTTACAGCTTCTTGATAAACTTTTTGTAAGCCAAGCCCGAAAAAGCAGCTGGTTCTCTGTTAAGAAATAAGCCTATTCAGAGGCCCAGCTGAAAATAAACACCTGCCTAACGAGATGTAAGCATGGAAGGCATTGTTTTCAAACCAGAAGAACAATTTTCTGATAGCAATACTTGATATATCTGATTCTGATAGCAAATATTTGGCAAAACCATAAAAATCACCTGAGCCTAGTGGTAGGTGTTTCATTCATCATACTTGCTTTGTGCACGCTTAGGTGGCTTAAAAATCCTCAGTCTGCTTAGAGAAAATGTATTACTAAAAATACTTTCTTTATGAAAAACTTACTGAGCAAATAAACCATTTTTCTCTCAGTAGGATTACTTCTTAAACTAAAAGTGGGCAAAACCCATGCCACAGAATGAATGTTTATTGGAGACCACTAACAAGGAGATATTTGTTTGCTGAATACACGGTAACTGCATCAAAGCATATGGGAAGGATAATGCACAGAAAGTAGCAAGAAAGTCAGTTCCTTTTAAGTATGGGCATGTTTTACCTTCCTATTGTCTGCAGTATCTTTACAGAAAGATGAAACCAGAGAACTCAGTTCTCTTAGTTCTGTTAGTCTTACTAAGACAAACCACCAGAAGGCTTGATAGTCTTCTGAGAATGTGACCACACACTGGGTTTAGTGTTCTAGATAAGTGGTTTCCAAGCTTTTCCATAGCTCCCTGTAGAAATGCAGACCCTTGGTTTGTGTATTAATTAGCCTAAATTCAAATTTACTTTACTAAGTTATTTTTACGCCCCCTTAAAAATAGTCTGTGAGCCTCTGTTCCACCTCAGGGGAAGGAGGTTTGCAAAGCATAGGCTGAAAACACAGATGCAGAATACTGCTGTACTCATTCCTTGCCTACACTCCTACAGCAAACTGGACAGCAATCCCTTGGGAGTGTTTGGTAAGTGAAGATACGGCTCTGCCTGTATGTAACATGAACACTGAGTGTACTCATGTATTTTAGAAACAGCAGAGTGTCTGGAGTCACATCTCAGGAAGAGATCTGAGCCCCCCTGGGGCTGCTACAGAGTCAGGAGGTGCTTCCTTGGCGGCGGTTCTTTGCTGAGGGTCCTCTGAGAGAACTTCACATATGACAATTTCCCCAAGCAACTTTCTGAGGGGTGGTCTGTGCTCCTGGGTGGGTGTGAGCTCCATCTCACGGCTCACTCCACCTCATTCGTTTCTCTTTCTGCCCATTAGACGTATTCCTCAGACAAGCTGTTTTTACGTGATTACCTTATATCGCCTTACCTAGACGTCTACTTTAGCACCTTTGCTCCCGGCTGCTGCTC
>NW_021940208.1:13625329-13809451 GCF_001715985.3 Manacus vitellinus | reverse complement strand
ACTTGGCGTCCAGGGCTCGAGAGTGAGGCAGAGCCAGGGGGACTTGGCCCAGTCAGAGCCAAAGGGTCAAGGCTGATGTGAAAAAACGCGGGGATTTACAGCTGGAAATAGCCCAGCCCTGGCTGTGTGACTGCAGCTGGGGAAGGGACCGCTGCAGCCCGGGCTCTCCCAGTCACTCTAGAGCAATTGGCACTGTCCCTCGTAGCGGTCTGGGATCGCCGACTTGGCAGCACCTCTGGCGCGTTTCTCCAGAAACATCCCCAGCAGGCACTGGGGTGGTTGATGTCCCTCATGAAGACTGGGACTGGCGAAGGTGAGGTCGCTTGGAGCTGTCTGTGCGACAGCCTGATCCGCCAGTTCCTCCTGCTCAGGTGGCCTGTGGCAGACACCCACTGCAGTGTCACTCTGCTCACTGGAAGAAGAGCCGCTTCAGAAGGTGAGAAACTTGCATGATACACATCTAGATGAAGTTGAGGTGAGTCTCACCTCTAATGACTTCTCCATCTATTCTGTGCTGGCTTGCTGGTACTTTTAAAAACACATAATGCAATGTATTTATTGCCTCTGGCACAACCTACAAAAAAAAGCATCTGTAGTACTCTGGATCATTAAAGATGTGGTACACTGAACTGGTCAGCATTAAAAACAACCTTGAGAATTTATTACTTGAATCAAATGTTTCATGTGCTATATTAAAGCCCTGTACATCTATTGAGGCATTTAGTATAAGGATAGTCAATATGGAAATACTGATCAGGAATGAGGGAAAATAGGAATCATAAATCATAAAAGGGCTGAGAAACCCCAGCTTTGTACCACAGAAATACAAGACATCAGGTTCACCGACCAGACTGGAATTGAAACAGAACAAACTGGCATTCATAATGAAGTGACTTGATTTCATGGTTTCTGAAAAGTCATTGAGTTAAGTCTAACTGGGATTTTTTAGTGATTTTGGTACTGTATGCATCACAGGTCAGTATCACTTATGAGTAGTGTCTTAACCTTGAACTGTGTGGGATTTGAATCAGGTTTTGACTTTGAGGAAGGACTGTTTAAAATTCAATTAAAAACTTTCCTTTGGAGTCTTATCCTCAGGTGAGAGACTGGGGCAAGGCAGATTCCATTTAACCCAGTACAGTCTAACTCCTGAGCTCGGCGCTGCACCTGGCCTTGTGTTACTTCAGCATCTTCCAGTGATATGTGTGGTAACATGGCAAATATTTATCACAGCAGATCTTTTTATATTACTCTTCCGTAGATAAACCGGTATCTTTTCTCAGTGCTTTCTGAGTAGCGTAAGGATGTCACACTTGGTTTTCCAAAAGGAATTTTAGGCACTTCCTTTATATTGGCCTTTCTGGGAGAGGTCTGCCTCAAAAAATCAGAGCAGATGAAGAGAAAACAATGGCACAAGCATCAAATTGCCAGTGAATTTAAGGCTTTGAGTCTTATTTAGGCAATATTCTAATTCTGTACATTACTTGCATTGTACTGTCTTATTAACAATCTCATTGATTCAAATAATAAGAATCACAGAAGGGCAGCAAATGAGATTCTATTACACAGGATCTGAAAGAGTACAATGACAGTTCTCGTGGCATACTCTACCCCAGAGACATCTGAGTTATAAAAAATTCACTAATACATTTGGCAAATTAGGTTCTTCTCTGACTTCGAGAAATTACTAACCAGTGTCATTGTCATTGGAGCTGATCTGTAAGTTTCTCAGAATTTGAGGGGGGCTTAAAACATCTATGTAATTAAATACTGGAAAAAAATATTTATTTATACAAAGTCTGTCCTGAATTTGATGCAATACATGATAATATTTCAATCAATGATTTCAGAATAACAGGCATATGCACCTGTATGTGAATCTATAGGGAATTCCATGGCTCATGCTGTTTGCTAAGAGAAAACGGGGCAGTGAGATGTTTTCCTTTGATAGCCTCAGCTGAAAATTCCCAGCAATGGGAGCACAGAACATCCAGCCCATGCTCTTGACAACAGGGTCAGCTGGAGCAGCAACCCTCCATTGCCATGGGCAGCCCCTGCCTCCCTGCCTGTGGTCCTCCCAGCCTCATGCCAAGGCTACCAGTGCCAAATCTCACAAGCATCCAGGAGACACCCACTGCAGGCTGGCTATGTCACCATCCCCACAGTGACACGGGCCATTGCCAGTCTGCTGCCCACCATCCCGTTCCCACTACATCACTGGGCTTGGTGCCAGAAGCTGGTATCATTTTCAATTCCTTATCTTTATATCAGTGTCCTTGTAGAAAGTAGTAAATCTCTCTGGTTGAGTGGGGGAGGAAAGGAGTGGACCATGGTCTGGTCATGTCCTTGGGTGAGCCTCCAGTTCTGGAGGACAAAGGAGGAACAGCCACCATCTGTTGCACCAAAGGCACCCCCTGCCTTCGCCCTGCTCATGGAAGTGCAGGAGCCCTCCCTTCCCTGCCCTCCTCCCTGCCCTCTCCTCTCAGCCCTCCCTCACCTGCCAGCCTCCAGTCATAAGTGTTCTTCTCGATAGTGTCCCAAGCTTCTGGTGTTTCCCCTTAGTGTTCCAACAACATATTATCTTTAACTTTCCAGTTTCCTGACCCAAGTGTATTACAAATGAAGATAGCAGTTCATCTCCTTATATGAAAACATTTAATCTATAGCCTGATCAAATCTTCACATTCTATTTTATTGGATTCTGGTGACCTTCATGGTGTGCCTTACCATTTCTTATCCTCCTTTATTCCCCTTATATTATCCCTTTTTAACCAAAACAAAGAGTAAATTTTGAGAAGAAGGGGAAGAGAAACTTGTCACTTATAGGAGAGGCAGAAGGAAACGTATTTCTTTCACTTTTACATAATATTCTAAATACTCTTTCTGGTAATTGTCATTCAACATTTATACTTGGGAGTGGCATCTGCCTCTCTCCTGAGATTATCACCATAGTGATCAATGCCAGATAATAAGAATTTCAGTTCTACAAAACCCTGCTATGAGAAAGTCAGGATGTTCAAAAGAAAACTAACCTGTGCAAGAATAAGGCAGACATTTTTAGTGAGTTGGTATGAATAAGAAGAAACGTTTTCTGATGTGGTTCCATCAGAGCATTTCATGCCACGTTAAACACTGAAATGTGTTTCATGAAAAACACAGAAGGTTTGTGTCTTCATTGTTCCAGACACATTAACAAGCAACAAGCAACCTTGTCAGGACTTTTTCTTGGTTGGGATTGTTGTCTTCCATAGCTGCCCTTGCATGATAGCTGATTCCAGATACTTTGGCTCACACATAAATCAATCACATTATTTTGACAAGCATTATTAATGATACCACATAATGTGCTTGTCACAGCAATGGCAGAACTGCTCTAAACTGGCATATTCCAAATGTTTATCCCCATCCTGCTACAGCAGTGTGTACATTAATGAGATCCGGTCTCTATCTGAAATAATGATCTGAAAAACATTTAAAAAATCATCATATAGACCTTAAAGTTGAACAACTTGTATTGTGAGTGGACCAAACATTCAGCTGCCATCACCAGTAGGCATAAATCTTCAGACAGAGAATTAAATTATTCCCCAAAGATACCCGTCTCCTTCACATTCTGTTTGCAGATAACCTGTCACCCAAATTGTTCTGTTCCCATTCATCTTCCCTGCACTTGTAAGGATTGTAATACCACTTTGCAGCTTCCACGGCATAACATCTTCTACAGCAGGATCTCAGCACTGAGATTTACAGTTGTTAGGCAATTCAGCATTGCAAAAGTGAAATTCTTGCAAAGTGAAGAATCCTCAATGGACTTCATTTTGCAAAGGTGGAAACCAAGGAGCAAACAGGTTAAAAATAGCCTTTCTACCAAAAAGGTGCCTTTGACATCAAGAACAATCAAAGCCTAGCAAATTAAATTAATTTCTAACAGTCTCAGACTATGCTAGCAAAGGAACCAAGAAGAGAAACGGCACTTCTTCGTAATACCTGCAGATCTATTTATTGGCAATTCCAAGCACAAACACAGGCTAGGTGGACAATGGATTGAGAGCCCTGAGGAGAAGGACTTGGGGGTGTTGGTTGATGAGAAGTTCAATGTAACCGAGCAGTGTGCACTTGCAGCCCAGAAAGCCAATTGTATTCTGGGCTGCATCAAAAGCAGCATGGCCAGCAGGTTGAGGGAGGGGATTCTGCCCCTCTACTCTGCCCTTATGAGACCCCACTTGGAGTGCTGCATCCAGCTCTGGGGTGCCCTGCATTGACCTGTTAAAGCAAGTCCAGAGGATGAAGATGAACAGAGGGCTGGAAAACAGGCTGAGAGTTGGGGTTGTTCAGCCTGAAGAAGAGAAGGCTCCAGGGAGATCTTAGAGTAGCCTTCTTGTACATAAAGGGGCCTACTAGAAAGCTGGAGTGGGACTTCTTACAAGGGCCTGTACTGATGGGACAAGGGGGAATGGCTCTAAACTGAAAGAGAGTAGGTTTAGATTAGATACTAGGAAGACATTCTTCACTGTGAGCGTGATGAAACACTGGAACAGGTTGCCCAGAGAAGCTGTGGATGCCCCATTCCTGGAAGTGTTCAAGGCCAGGTTGGATGGGGCTTGAAGCAACCTGGTCTAGTGAAAGGTGTCCCCTCTACACATGGGGGTTAGAACTAGATGATCTTTAAGTGCTCTTTCAGCCAAAAGCATTCCATGATTCTATGAACTATATATCTTTTCTTTGTACAACTTTTAATTTCCATGTTACTCTAGAATAGGTTTCTTTTAAAAGTAATGAGTTATGTAATCTGTAGTGAAGAATGTTCAAAGTAAAACATGAAATACATGATTAAGAATACTTTGATATTGTGGGATTAGGTTTGTTTAGAAATAAATAAATAAATGACTACCCAAGTAATCATTTACATTTGGCTACTGTACATTTTTCATACATGTAAAGAGAAAGGCAACTTTATATGTAACTAAATCCAGCAAATCCTGAGGAAGATCTCAAGTCTGAGAGGTCAACTGAAGATTGTTTAATATTGGGACCAATACATTTTTCATGATAATACAAGCTAAAATAGCTCACAAGTCAGTTCCTCAAGAGGATTAGCATTTTCCTAGGTTTAATACTGCTACTCTTCTAATATAAAAGAATAAATTAATATAATAGCAGTCCTATTGTATTTGCTAAAATTTATTCAGGAATTTTAAATGATTGATCTACTGACTTAAGAATATAAACACAAAATTGGGGCTTAAATGTTGCTGGAAGCACATGCCCACAGTATGGCTTCTGGAGATGGAGTCTGTTTTGTACAATCAAACCCAAGGAAATGTTTCTGTTTGAATTTCTGGGATGAAGGTAGAATTATTTAGCTCATTCAGTGCTTCCACTCCTGTGGTTTCTGAGACTTATCACAAGACTAAGGGCATCCTACATGGCAGCAGGCAATGTAACTCATTGCACCTGAGCTAAATGCTAACCAATCTTCAGGACAGGGGCAGTATGATCACATCAACATAGCACAATAATCCCATATAACACAGGTAATTATTTTAAACACAACACCCCACTGGCCTGGCCATGCTTCCTTCGAGACCTGAGCTGTCTGAATCTTGCAGGTGTGTTCACCTACCAACAGCTTGAGGCCCTCCAACAACACACTGACACAGCACTTTGGACATTCCTGCAGCTTCTTTCTCTACAGATTCCAGTGTATTAGTCCCCATCAAGTATCACTCTTCAGCCTTGGGTCCAGCTGGGATGTCACATCTTGTGTTCCCTCACACAGAACGCCTCACACCAAAGAAGAAGGAAGTTGCACTGAAACTGCTTACAAAGAATGCTTCCTGGCCCAGGCTCACCTTTGGATGATGCAAGGCAATTGTCTGGGAGATCATTTGTCATGGTCCAAAACTGTACTCCTGTGCACCCCTGTGCTACTGGCCTTACAGTACAGACAGTTACACATCAGCTCCTCTGCTCTGGGCTTGCCCTGGCAACACTGCGATTCCAGTAGAGATGTAGCCACAGTTAACATGGTTTTGAAGTAGATGAACCTGGGCTACATCACTTTGACTGTCAGTGGGACTGATTATTCTGGTGTTGGAGCTGGATCACATGGCTTTCTGTCAGTTCAGAACGAGCTCAACTGCACTTACAAAATAACATGCAAATACATTATAACCCAGAGCATTATATAATCAGATCCTCATGCTGTAGGAAACAACATGTTCCAGAAGTTCCTGGGAGTTTATGCATAGGAAACAACATGTTCCAGAAGTGCCTGTGAGTTTGTGCAGGACTGGAACAAAAGTGCAATTCCTTGTAATTCACAGGATTTTACATAATGTACAGTTACTTAGGACAAACTGAACCAAGAAACTGCTGCTGGTCAAAATCTCTCTGATGTCCACAGGAGTGTTTCTACACTCACTAACTTGTGAACCATATCCCAAGTTATTAGTAATTCCTACCACTTCATCATGGACATGTCTGTGTGATTGCAGTGTTTGATTAGATGCTCTACACAAATGTTTTTGTGTTAGAACGCCATGACAGCATCTTGTCTGTCTTCTCTTTTGCACTGTTTCACAGGTTCATTTATGCTCCTTGCCATGGTCCCAAGTATTTCCTCTCACTGTGAGTAAGTCAGATATCTCATACCACTGCTGTCTGTAGCTGAAAATGCTCCCTCCTGCCTGGCACATTGCATCCTGGGGGTCCAGCTCTTCCAAGACTAAGCCTGACAGAAAAGAACTACTATGACATCCAGGAATATGTCATTCCATGACCAGAGCAATAGATACAGCAGGACTGAGGAGCAGGCAAGAAGACGACTTGGAGAAGTAAGACAGGTGCCATCCACATCCTTCTTGTGTTGTTTTCCATCCCTTAGAAGGGTCAGACCCCATAGCTTTCTGTGTCTCTCTCCTTTGATGAGCTCCTCGGGATGTTCATAAGCCACTCTGCATATGTTCTGCTCATCCCTCCAGGAGGAAGCTGGTGCAGTCCCAGGCCAAGCGCTGCACCAGTACCATGGGAAGCAGGTACATATGAAGTAGCTCATTAGCTGTACCATAAACCCCACAGGACAACATTCCTGACCACTTGTAGAGACACACTATGAGGCTGGGCAGATATTTTTAAAACATGGAAGGAACCTTTTGTGAAGATATGAAGAGACCTCTCCAGTGTCACTAGCTGGGAAACAGTCTGAGCACCAACACCAAGCACTGGAAACAACAGTGTTGGAAATTTTAGAAGACTGAATCCTTGCATTTCAAAGTACAATAACCAAACTCTAACTATTAAACTCATGCTAATGTTCTAAAAACAAGCCACCTCAGTGGACTAGTTTTTCAAATATTTATTAGGAAATTCTGAACACACAACTAGTATTTTTATCACCCCAAAGTGATATAAATAAGGAATTTACTGTGTCTCAGTAACTTCAGGTCAGACTTGCTCAGTTCATAATCAAAATGATGATTTCTGTAACTAACATTTTTGCCCATACTCAGCCTGGGCTGTAGAAAGCTACCACTGTGTAGTCAGTGCCACAGTCTCCAATATTAAGGTTCAAAAGCTGCAATCTACTTAGGAATTCTGAACAAACTAGACTGAAATGCTGCCAACTCTGACCAATAAGGAGGTTGCCAAGAGACTGCAAAATGGTCCTAGTTCAGCTAAGCATAGACTAAAATTAAGATGCTTTCCTTGGTATCAGTGTTAAGTGCTTTGTTGAATTGGGGCCTTAAGGAAGACCAAGGTCACATTCAACATTTTCAGAAAGTCAGTTCACAGGCCTTAAATAAATTCTGGCTTTGGATGAAGGATATGGCATTTTCAACCTTGTAAGCACTGCTTTGAGGTATTTCACACTGAAAGGTGAAATTTTACAGGCTTCTGTGTTTCATATGATCATCATATCTATCTCTGAAAGGAAAAGCTTCCTGCATTTGATATAGTTTGCAATGAGTTTTAGTACCTGTATAGATTTTATGCATGAGTAAAATAACCATTATTTTTTTAAAATCAATTATAAAAGATACCACAATTTCAAATACAGGTTTTTAATATAAGGTACCATATATCCAAAATATTTCCCAAATAATTTATCAAAATCTACTACAAAATCATAATGAATGAAAGTTTTTCAGCTAAAACTTTTACAGGGATTAAAAAAAATGTTGAGTGGCCCATATGCTATTCTGGAAGCAGATCATCTCCTAGTTCTTCATCAGCAAAGTCATCTTCCTCAGTTCTTTTTCTTGCTGCTGTTCTTGGTCTTTCTGCTTGTGGGCCAAGTGGATCTATGTAGGAGGCATCTGGGATTTAAATAAATACATTTGAAATGGTTACCTGCAAGTAATTTTAGCTTTGTTTCAAACATACAAAATCAAACACAAGATTGGGTTTTAGCACTACACATCTGTAAGGTGTCTTTGAAATGCAGACCAGAAAGAGCATATGAACACAAAAGGAGAACAAAATGTTGCATTTAGGAACTGATGAAGGGCACTAGAGTGAAGTTCCTGAGTGCTAGTGATAGAAGCCTTTTTTCCCCCCTTCTTTTTTTTTTTTTTAAATAAATTTCTCTTTATTATATAACAGTGAGAAAAAGGCTTTGGAAAAGTGCAAGGAACAGCAAGCCTGATTACTTGTTTAAAGAACGGCTTTTTAGGAAGTACCACATTCCACATGGAGTTGAGTTTTTAAACCCCTTTGAAAACTCAATCTTATTGAAGATTTCATGACTGCAGACCCACAGAAACTGATTTAAAAGATGCAGAAGACAGATATTGAAAGTAATATGAAAATAAATGAGCAACATTTCCTAATATTTACAACTACTTTATAGTGAGCTCTGAACAATGAAGCTAAAATCTCATTTTAATGAGGAAAGTGTTTCCCTAAATATCTAATTTTACATGCTCTTCCAATAATTTATGTTTTCTTCTCTCCTTATTTTTCCAGTCTGTGAGGGCCAGGAAAGTAAGAAGGCCTAAGATGTCCACTTGCCTATTTCTTTACTGCTTCTACTTTCATAGGGTTCATTTGTTCCAGGCAAAGCTTTTAGTTTGGCACTCAGTCTTTCCCCTTTGGTACCACCACTGTCTGGGGAACAGAAAAAAAAAAAGAAGACAAATAACATGCTGTTATATTCTGTGAAATCATGATACAAGAACAACATCAATTTAGCTACTACTATCTGTCAAACAAAGTTTGGATGAAACCATCTTTTCATGATGGATACAGTACTCAGTTGTAATAGTGGTCTTTAAAACACAATGGACACTGTGTCCATACACGTGTGTGTTAATGTTTTTTAAAAAATCTATACAGCCTTATTTACTTTGGAGTAAACACCTGAAAATATTTCTGCTTCAAATGCTGACAGTTCAGCTGCTTATAAATTACAGTCACATTTTGGAGTTAAAATAAGCACAGTGAATATAAACACCGTTACAGGGTATACGGGACGTTTCCTATGTCTGTGTGCTTACCAATATATCAGTGTGATCCACCTGCTCCGTACTGTCAAGGTTAAACACAACACTGACTTTGCTTCTAATGAGAAGGGTATATTTGACACGTGCTGTCTGCATGGCAGGCAGGCACAGTTCATGTATACAGACCATCCTAGCCCTGCATCTTGCTGTAAACACTGTGCTGGCAGCTCAGTTTGCAGCGGGGCCCCAAGGAATGTGTCGGCTCCAAGGGCTGCCTCCTGCCCAGACAACATCAGATTAACATTCTCTTGCCACAGTAGTGTTCCAGACACTTTAAATATTCTGTTCACCTCTCAATCTCTTTTTCACATTCATGGCAAGCTTTCAATCTCATCTGCTACAACAAAGTTTTTATGACATATATTTTGTCCTAGGAGAAAACATTTCAAGTTTGACTTGGTATACTTAAAAAGCAGGGCATGCCATACAGCCAAATACAAACATGCTCATTTACTACACCAAAGAACACCGTTATTAAAAGTCTTCCATCTGTAAGGAGCAAAAATGGGTTTCATTCAGTAAACATTAATTACAAAGTCTGGACTTGGCAACACATTTCCATTGCCTTATTTACTCTAAATGTTATTTTAATAAATATTGTTACAATTAAAAAGAAAAAACCCAAACAAACCCCCAAACTTCTACAAAGATGACAAACCTCAATTTCTCTATAAATACTATTGCAGACTTTCGTTTGCTCAGCCCTAAATTGGAAGAACAATGTCTCTGCTCCAAGCAAGATCTAATACACACAGTCACATGTCAAACACTGAATAAGTTCACAAAATACAGATTACAGGTGAAATTTCAAAACAAAGAAAATGTATTTTAATGTACATCTACATCCCTCAGACCAATTCTCACTGAAAGGCTTCATGAAAGAAGTGAATACTTAACGAAGGATTTGAAGAAATAGAGAGAAATCAATGGGTTGGACTGAGGGGGGCTCAACCAAAGGGCTGAGAAACTACAAAAAGGGACGTCCCTTGAGTTCAGCAGGCTCTGGACAGACCTGTGCAACAAAGATGGTGTGGATAAAAATGTTTTGAGGACAGTTTAGAGGAAAATACAAAATGATAACAAGGAGAAAAAGAGTAGGATAGATGTAGGCACAGAGTCTTGCGCAGTGGAAAAGAAATAATTTACAAGATAATGAATAAAATTGGAAGAAGCAGTAAAGAGTTGCAAAGACAGGAACAACGCAGCAGAAACTAAACTAGGGGAAGAATGAGCTAGTCAAAGAAACTCCACAGGTTTAATTGGTTGGTTCCAGAACAGAAGAACTGGGTATAATGAAAATAAAAGAGGAAGAAGATGGCATATCAAAGGTTTTTGACTGTGAAGGAGGAAAACACGTGGGGTTTAGCGATACTACCAGAGGAAGGTGAAAGACTTTGTATTAACTAAAAGATGGAAAAGAAGGATGGTAAACAAACCAAACTGGCTGGGATAAACATAATATCCACAAGTTACCTGCACATCTCATTGCCCTAAAAATATACAATTGAAAACAGAGGCTTTCTTGGACACCCTAAGACCCTTACGTTTTATTAGGGTTACATCCAAGAAAGGAATGAGGCAGTAAGTCCAAAATTTGAAGTCAATTTCCCTCTCTTTTTCTCTCCCCATCTACTGGATGTCCAACCCTGCTCCCCCTTCCATAGCTCTGAAGTTCCTTAAGTACATATTGCTATGAATGAGTTGCCCAAAATGGCCATGCCTGCAGGTTGTTCAGCCTGTGACCCTGGAGCCTAAGCTCCCCGTTCTGTTTATGAGCCAATACAGTACATGGAATTGTGGAGTGCTGTAATAGTCAGTAAATGTAGCTCTTCACACAACTAGAGCTTTTCAGGCTTCAGACTTGATTCAGTTGCCCAAACACATTATTTACTGTTTTTAATGGACTGGATCAACTCACCAAAGGGTGAGATTAATGCTAGAAGTAGTGCAAGGAAAGCAGCAAGAACACAGGAAAAGGAATGGGAAAGAAAAGAAGTGCTGAGAGGGGGTGGGCTGTTGTTTCCAGAAACTGTACTCTATTCGATCAATACATCCCACCTTGACTAAACACACCCTGGAAAAAACTATGAGTAGGTGTCTATGGGCACAGTGTCCTCTTAACACTTAAGCAGCAAGAACATATGGATGCCTTACTAGATTAAAGGTCTATCTAAACTGGCTTATTGTCCATACAAAAGATCACAAGATGCTGAGGGAAGAGCACTGTAAGTAAAGCAAGCATATACAGTAGCTCTCCTAGCTTCCAACAGTTTGTAAATCAAATGTCCGTTCGGGGAAACGGGGCAGCTCTTTGTGTTTAATAATGGGATCGATGGACTTACTCTCCAAGAACTTGTCCGTTCTTCTCTTGTGACCCTGTGAAATTTTTGCATGTGTAAGAACCTGAGGTAAGGAGTTCCACCTTTCGTTTCCTCTGAACCTACAACTCTAGCCCCACCTCACCACAGAAAGGAGCACCCTGCCCTTCCTGCCCTGCATCGTATCCCCTTCCATATGCTGTCCAGTGGCAGCAGGCTGTGGTGGAGCATCTTCCTGATACATTTAGAAGTAACCTAATGAAAACTTTTTTCGGGTGGATCAGCAAAGCAATGCAGCTCACCTTACCTCTAGATGAGCATTATATCTTCAGCAAGAGTGAAGGCAAGGTTAACACCTCTTCTGGTAGCAGCCCACAGTTAGTTTAAATCAGGCTAACAGGCAAAACCCCATCAAGTCTCCATGGACTGCAATATGCTCTGACAATATCTAAAGACATGGAAGAGAAGCATCTTTCCTTTGAAAGTACATACTGAAGAAAGTAAGAGGTGCTTGACAACATCTGTGTTACATGGAGATGTCAGACAGCAGCTCAGGAACAGAGAGGTCTGGCTTCAATGCCTTCCTTCACCTGAGGGAGTTCAAACCCAGAGTTCCAGCTTTCAGGAGGAATGTCCTAGTTTTTGAGCCAATTGGGGTAAGCTTTTCTTGACACTCTGCCATGAGATACAGGATTTGCCTGCCAATACAGCAGCTATTAAAAATTCTGTTGACCATTTAACATGATCTGCCAGAAGTTTAAATCTCATTTCAAAGTTACTTTTTCTAGTTCTGTTTGCAGATAAATCATCTACATGTTTTTATCCAGTATACATTCACACATAATTTGGCAATGTTAAGGAACACAAGCTTGCAATGCAGACTTCAGGATTTTGTTATCCTACAGTGAAGAGAACTTCAGGGAAGGAATTGTTTTTAAAGCATTTTATCACAGACGCGGATACTTTTGGGAGGTGAGTTTTACAGATTCTACTCACCATTCCCTGCTGCCCTCACCCTATCCAGGAAAAAGATTTTATACACGTTTTGGATTAGGGAATGAAACTAACTTTCATCAAAGTAATACACAGAAGAAAATAAAACTAACATTGGGTCAAAGTATAATAATAAAAACTGTGGATAAAAAGCTTTATTTGTAGTTTTTCTCTGCTAATAACACAGCTTTGAGTGTTAATGTCTTTCTGATTGCACTTGCAATCAAAGGAGTACAAGCAGACATTTCTCAAACTGCAAATTAATTCTATCTGCATTACTGTATTAACTATACAAACACATGCTCCTAATTAAAGACAGCTTTTGAATAATGGATGACCACTGCTGAACTAAATTGTTCTCTGTATCAAAGAAGCCTTCACTGCAACAAATCCCTCTTCCTTATTTACTTATTGTGCTTTTATTAATTTTGTTATTATTATAGTTCATGTGGAGGCAGTCCCTGTGTACTCACTTTGGGGTGAAAATGTGGTCACAGACACATAAACTGACTGCAAGGAACACGGCTCCACGTTTCAGTTGAAAAAGCAACAGTAACTAATTAAGTAGAGTTGGTCAATATATTTTTAAAATCTGATTTATAAATACATTTACTCTGTAAAACAATTATACTTGAGACTTGGATTATCATGCTGACATTATCTTCCCCTCAGTAGCCTTAACTGGGGACTATGCATACAAAGACATAAATAATAGACTGCATGCTGATACCTTTTACAGTGCATTCCTTTCTCTCATCTGTTTAAAAGTCATGGCCATACTACTGTATTTAGGTTATTTAATTTATTCTATTATAATATGTTCCATTTATTTATATTTGTTCAACATCTTACAAAAACTAATTTGAATTAATTCCTCCACATAGAATTTGGAGGGGGAAAAAAAGAATAAAAGCATAAAACTTAAGTTTAAAAAAATTGGTTAGTTTTATATGGCAGAAAAATAAATAAAGCAACATACTTCAAGAGTAATCCTATTTTGTAATAATCCTATTTTAGGAAGTGATATCTAGCAAAAAACATTCTAAATCTTTTTATGTGTTTCTGTACTTTTTACGTCGCATGATACCTGTCTGTACTCCAATCCATAAAATCCACAGTATTTGTATTTATTTTTTAAAGGAATCTCACTAGTTGCAATTACAGTGACGAGACTAGTGCACTCGATACTCCTCCAGTATCACAAAGGATGTAAATTAGAATTTTTAGTACCATTTTACTCATTAGGAAAAGATAATAAAGGGTAAGGTTGTTTGGTAATCCACCTCCTCTGCAAGATGCTTATGTAACAAAGTGCACAGTGGGTTAATGCTCCATTGAATCCAGAATGCCTTTTAATGCAGCTTTGTGTATCTTTCATATTTGGAATACAGACACTATCTTTGGAGAACAATGGGCATTGGTTTGACCAAAGAGAAGAGTAAGTTCAGTGTAGAAGGCAGAGTATTATATTAAAACTGTGAAACGGCATGGGAAGTGATGCAATTTTTAACTCCATTGCAGGTTATTTTGATTTGATCTGGTGTGTCAGTTCAGCTAACTCCTCAGGTGAGTTCATAGCAGAAAACTTAAGATATTATCTTCACTCAGAGATTTCCCTGTCTATTAAGAAAACATTTTTCCTATTTTGCACACACAGCCAATGGAACCATCTCACAATGACTTTTAATTAATGAGGCATCAACAGGCACACAAAGCCTAGAAAATATAAGTGATCATGAGGTCCTGGCTGCAGGGTAGCAAGAAAATCTCTTGCCTCTCAGTCAAGATTATCTGTGATGCCTACAGCCGTAACATTTATAATGTGCTTCCATAATATATGAGGAAATCCCTATGGGATGGTAAGAGGTGTTTGAATACGGGACGGACAAACCAATTTCTCCACTAGCACCATCATCAGTGGAACAAAAAAGGGAAAAGACACCTAAATTACTCTCACATGGTGTCCTTTCCAAATTCATCTGGACAGGCTTAGGTAATAAGGAGAATGCAAAGTGCTCAGCCTTTCATCTTCTGAATTCAACACTGCTTCTTTGGGCTCCTGTCTGAGACTCCATGGCTCCTCTGATCCAGTACAAACCCATTCAGGGAGCTGGGCAAATGCAGAGACCAAGCAAACACTGCTATGGCAATGTATTCCTTAAAGTCATACTTTTCATTATCTAAAGGCACTGTGCTATTAAACAATAAAAATTTCTTATGGTAGTAAAAACCACAGTGCCCTAACTTCTAAATTCTGAATGTTACCATCATATTTCTGCAAAACACAAAAAAAATGAGCACGAAAACAAGAAAATATTATTGGAAAGGAAATCTTTGAGAACTGCCTAAACTGAGATGTACTGTTAGCTTCCTGCAGGGTTTTGTGGTGCTTTGGTTTTGTTTTTTTTTCTTTTTCTTTCTCCTTTCACATAGTAAAAAGAATAATTTTAACAGGACCATATCAGCGTCATCTCCTTCCAACATAAATCAAGTAAGATTGAAAATCATAACTCTGATAACTGTGGCGAGAAGAAAATTTCACTTTTTATAATAAGAGTGACAAATGTGTTCAATTTTAGGTAGGCATTTTAGATTTAATGCTCATCTTCCTCACATGACAAGAGCAGACTTTAACTGATGTTGATACACATGTCAGTTTTCTTGGTCTCCATGTTTCCATTCTGTGTGCCATTCATACATACACTAAAGCACAATTTGCACAATAGGATTAGTGTATCTCATACACCTTCTGTTTTAATTTATATTGGCAAAGTAGTGGATGCCCTTTGAAGTACAAATCCTGTTGGCTTAGTTCTCTTTCCTCTTAGCTTCCTCTTTAATAGCAATTGTAGATCATATTTCCTAGACCAAGAAAGTCTGAATTATTAATACTTATAATATAAATAACTATATAGGGACAAAATACTTGGGGAAAAAAAAAATCTGTTAGGAATGCCAGCAAGTATGGGGACAGCGAGCTGCTAAGAGGGAAGAAATAAAACAGGCATCATACCTAAAATATTTGGAATGCATACACACTTCATTTAGCTAGTAAGTACGTTAATTTAGCTAGTAAGTACTGAGCTAAGGAGGATTCCATGCTTCACTGGGTTCAGTAATGATGGCATATCCCTCATATGGTGTAGAAAAACGATCCCTTTTGGTCTTGGCAACACCACTGGAAAAGACTAATCTTAAAATGTATACCATTTCTTTTAATTCTTCTTTTGAAGTCATTATGAAATAAAATAACCCATGTTTATATTTCACATGTGTCTTGACACAGGCCATGTACAGAAATTTATTACACTTCAAAAATACAGCTCATAACCCAGCTGAATAATGCCAAACATTAGACAAAATTACTCAGTAATCCTCGGTAAAAGGTAGACAAACTGCAACATAGTCCTTAACATCTGACGCTGTGAGTGTGCAGTTTCTTCACTGATAAGGCTCCCCAGAGTCAATACTACCAGTTAAAATGTGCATAACGCCTTTAACTTTTGCTAAAAATACATGTAAGTATCTCACCACAACTTTTAATTAAGAACCCCAGCAGACAAGTTAACTCCAGGCTCAATACAGGACCTTCTTTGTACCTCTGCGTGTTTGCAGAATCATTTCCAGAGAGGCTGGATCTTTGGCACTGAATTTGTATAACGAAGACTTCTCAAACATGCTCTTATACAGACTTGTTCCCAAACTGGTTTTTTCCATTCTTTCATATCCTTGACATAGTATCTCCAGCGACAATGTAAGAATTATGGATAGGGCAAATTCTAGGTCAATTCTGTCCCTGCTTACCCTCTCATTCTCTTTTTTTAATTTTAAAAAAAAAGGACAATTTTCCATAGATACTTCTGTCTTTAAAATAAGTATTGACAAACTGGTAGTTTGGGGGATTAGGGTTGTTTTAGCATCCTTTCAGCCTGATCAGTATTTATATCTTTTGCTCAATTACTAACTCACTCTCTCCTGATAACATACCCCTTTTTCACTAATGAGGGTGGGGATAATTATGAAACAGAGCTGTAAGATAAGAGACTCTTTGTGCCCTTTGCCTACATGCCTGGTGCAATGTTTTGCATAGCTGTAAATATCCTTGCCTGCTACCAGTGCTGCTCTTCATTTCTATTTATTATAAGACAAAGTGGATCTTACTTTATGACAGAGAATAAGGACCAATCCTGTCTCACACCAATGTTTTGTTGGCACCTCTAGCTGGCTGCCTGATCACAGGGTTTATGTAACACAGGAGAGACCAAAAACATTTTCATTCCTGTCTGTTACCAAATCAAGGAATTTCACTCCAAGAATTACTTTGGCCTGAGGCCCAGAACAGGTAAAATTCAATCCTAGGTGTATGGAGTTTCTTCTACATATCAAGAAATGATTTAAAAGCTTCTCTAGTGAAACTACTGAGCTGAAAAAGGAATACGATCTCTCTTAAGCACCCAACACTCACTCTTAAGCCTTGGAGAATCCAGGAGAGTAGTCTTCATAAATGTAACAGCATTTTAAGATCATCTTCAGATTACACTAATAATTTCCATGACTTTTCATGGCCCTATAGAATTTGATACATGTTGTAAAATATCTGCTATGTAGATGGAGAAATAAAGTTACCAAATAAGAAAAAAAATAATAAATTATTTCTCTGTAAAAGGAAGGGAAGAGATGCAAGAATTTATAGGGGATATCTTTTTATGAGACCCATTGATATTAAGATAAACTAAAAGCACAATGCAAAGAAACCATTTCATTTTTGGGTCAAAATACAGATTTTTTTTTTTTTGTCCAGGTGGCTGAAGAAGCCTTAATTCTGCTAGTTTCCTTACAGTGGCAGTGGGGAACATTTAGGTTTACATTACTAACATTTCATGGATTTAATAATGGGAGGGAAAAATCATTAGCTCTGCAATATGCAGGCTACCTAGTGCAGAAAAGACGAAGCAGGACAGTTTCCTGACTTGCATTGCATGAGTTTTATATTTATGGAAGTCAGCATTGTAAATCTATAGAAGCAGAGAGACTCGGTAGTCAGTGAGCAAGCTTTCCTCTGGGGAAGACTCTAATACTTCGCTTCTGCTATACTGGGAAAAGGGGAAGGAAGAACTCAAAGACACTAAGGGTATGTTATCCTTATTATGGAGTTGGTTGCACAGAACAGTCTCTTGAACTTGTAATGAACATCTAACATAGTAGATTAGACAGTGGGCAAAAAATTCCCTTTCCTCCATGTTAAATAAAGAAACAATGAATTCCTGGTTTTGTGGCTTATGTGTTCTGTTTTGTTATCATAAATGATTCCTTATAGTAAATATTCCAAAGTTAACGGGATAAAAGTGTTCAAATACCAAGTTAATGGGATAAAAATGTTCAAGTCCGCAGTACTGAAAAAAAGCAGAAATTTAGCCTTAGAAATACCCTGATATCTGTATATGAAACACAAATGTTAGACCAAATCCATGCTACTGTACCAGTCGTGGTTTCATACAGCAATGAGATAATCCAAAAGTTTGAAACAATTTGTGAAGTACTTCCATATTGCTCAATGCATATTTGTGTGCATTTCAGAATGTAAGGAGACTTTACAAACACTTTCAGAAAAACTGTTTTCTTTAGGATCCTGACAAATTGCATATTTAAGCAGAGGCCTTGTGTACTTACCACCACCTCCTTCTCTGCGGTTACGTGCACTGCCATCTCTGCCAGACTTAATGCGCTGGGGAACAGTGAAAAAGGTTTGAAAAGACTAGAACAAAAACCCCCATTTAGTAATATATATATATTAGAGATAATTATTGAAAATTTAACTTAGCTGATTAACAAAACAGTAGAAGAACATTAAGCTAGACTTACTACACTGCAACTAATAAACCCTGTTTTTTCAACATACAAAATTGTCCTTAAAATCATTGTTAAATCCAATAAAACAAGAGTTCTGTGAAATTCAAAAAGAATATCTCAATAAATTATTTTTCTTCAGATAAAATTTATACAAGGAATGTGTATAAAAATAGTTCAGATGTTACTTTGTAAAGTACAGCTGAAAAAACAGGCAACATAGCCCTCCTTGCATGAGTTCAAAGTAGCCTCTACCTATTAACATCTTGTAAATCCCACAAGCATTTTATTATTGTAAAGACTCAAAGCGGAGAAGTTTGGGAATCTATAAAAAAACTACTCACCCTATGGATCTTAGATTTTGAATTCTTGACACAGTACTGTACTTCACAGCAAAATTTAATTTGCTGTTGAGTGTTAAATGCAAGATAAAGGTGAAGGTAAATACTTTAAAAGCTGTGTTTAAAAAGTCAGTTCTCTTGCAAAGAGGAAGGTACCATAAACATTTTCCAGCTGTGTTTTTTTTAAGTGTTATTTGAAAACTTTAACAGTTTATCAAAACAATACCTCTGTATGACATGGCAGACTCAGCTTCTCCTGGCAAAACACCGAATTTCTCACACATACATCTTGTGAATTACAAGAATGTATATCTCAGCAAGGGACTTTTTGATAGGTAGGTACAAAAACTTGGTGTTTAAAGCACTCAGATATTAATAAAGTATTTCTGCATCTTATTTCAAAATATGACTTCAGGATCTGAATAAAACACACATGCACACTACCTAACCATGTTTTCAGGTCAATTACTGAAGCTTCTTCACTCATTTTTCACCAGAACAATATAATGGAGTCTGGGAAAGTTGGAATGGTACCAAAGAAGTGAAAGAACTTTCAAGATTCATGCCAACAGAAAAAGGAAGAACTCTTAAATCAAAACTCACAGGAGTCAGACAGGAAAGCATTGAGCCTAGTGTGAAACCAGGATTAGTCTAGGAGCAATTTAGTCTGGAACCAGAATTTCTCATACTTTTTATTTATTTTGGGAAATCCTCAAGTTTAAAATATGTTCTCTGAATTTTGTATTAAATATCGTTTTCACAGTCCAGTGAAGTAGCATATACCAATCCTTCAGGAAGCATATTCAGACTCTCCAAACAATGAATGACTGACATCAAGTCTGACAGTGGAAGCTCAGCTTCTGACTGCCAGAGGGAAGCAGTCCCTAGATGATAGTGCCCTCTTGGCATTTACATCCTAGGACTTTACTCCCAAAATACTACATCAGTACTACAGCTTAAGCATATGATTAATTCCTGTAAAGTTCCAAGCGAGTAGTTTGTAAGTAATCCCATACTAAAAGCAGACATTCAAAATAGGTTTCCACCCTAAAAATGCCTGTTTCTCTTCCATGACTGCAAAAGACATTCAGGATGGTTAGCCCAGATGTAGATGCCTGAAGGTAAGGGCAGTAAGTCCCTGCCAGCATTTGCACCTATCATCACTGCTTCACAGCACACCCCATCAGCCCCTCATTTTCAGTCATTAAGCTCACTTAACGGAAATAAATAGTAATGTGTGTATACATCAGTGCCAAGGAGCTTGTGTGAACTTTTACACTATTACTTGTCTTTTTTAAACTGAAACATGAAAAGGGAAGATTAATGCAGCAAAAAACCAAACCAATACCAAACAACGAACCCAACATCCCCCCCAGAATGCCCCAACATATGAAGGTTGCAGTAAAAATTGAATGCTGTGAGAGGCAGGGAGAAAAATTTCTACAGGGAATGAACTCCACAGATGTTCTCAGATTCTTGGCTGGAAGTATTTAACAACTTGTCCATATTTGAGAACTGAGAGAAATAAGTACTCCAGAATATTTATTTTGGTAAAAACTCCATGTGGATGTACTTATTCTGGAAAAACAATGCCAGAACAGCAAATTTTGATAAATTTCTACAGGAAGACAAAGTCTGTGTGCAGACTTTGAAATGCAGGTATACTACACTAGCATTTAACTATTTTGTATTTACTGGGTGCAATCAGGAAAACATGGCTTAATCTGAAATTGGGAGCAGGAATAGAACTATATCTGGTACTGCTAACTGAAACCAGTATTCCTATTGGAAACTTAGGTGGTGAAATAAAATTTTGGTAATTTTAGAACTTGACAGTATAGTTTATGACTATATGGTCATGGAAGACAGAAGAAAATTCTTAGGACAAAAAAAACCTAGTAATTTCCAAAGCCAGATGGTAGACATAAGGCTAAAAAAATCACACACAGACCCCAACCAACGAAAGAAAAAAAAAAATCCCCAACCCAAAACCAGGGTATGGAACCCGGATGCAATCACAAAAAAAGGAACTGCAGGGCTATTGCTTGCAAGACAGCGCTGATGCTGGGATTCTGTCACAGAGATACTCAACTTCTAATACAGGACAGCCACATACTAAATTGCAGTGCATCCTGAAACATCTCTTCTTAGTCTTTGTTCCTTTACTATGCAGTAACTTGTGCTACCATGCATCTGTACTGGATTCCACTGATACCTCTGTCATTCAGATATGACAGGTACGAATTCCCTTAACACGATGAAGTCAGAATGAAAAAAACCTCCATAATTTAAGTGTGATTTCTCTGTTACTAAAATCTTAAGTAACTTAAAACTTCTAAATATTCTACTGGTAGCTTTTTCCTCATGAGAAAGTAGAGAAATGGTTTGGGAAAGCTCCCGCTTCCAATGTGAAATAAACAGAAAGAGATGTGACTTTTTTTTTTTTAACATATTCGAACATTAACTTTCTGAAAGGAAAAAAGGTGTTTTCCTTAAAATCCTTGACATTTGCAGATCTGTTGTACATAATTAACACCTTCAGTGTAAAAAAAAGCCAGAATTACATGCAAGGAAATAGATAGCCTCTCCACCTCTTTCTCTCTTATGAACTATTAAATAATCCAGTTGTAAATGGTTTAACTGGTGAGCTTTCCCAAGTAAAGTGCTGAGGTATTGAAAGTTATTGCAAAGACCTATGTATATTACTGACACTGAACTGGTACTCCCTAGAAACCAAGCAAAACCTGTTTAACACACTTTAGAGAGATCTCTTAATTATGAGTTTTGCAGAATAGAAACATTATATCTGGTCATCTGTTTTGCTTACTGATATGATTATGGGGAGACATGGAGGAATACTAATCCCACTACAGCCGCAGACTGCTTCTTTTGTCCATTTTTGCAAGTGCTTTAAATTTTACATTTACTGAAAATTCAAACCAATAGACTTCAGCTAGTCCTTCAAAGTATGTTGTAGCATAAAGCTGGAATCCTTTGATCAGTGTTTCCCTTTGTGAGTTTCATTTTTAAAATGTCCTAGTGTCCATGTGCATACTCAGACTCCCTGGAATTTAAGTAAAAGTATCTGGCATCAAAGGGGACCCAGTAAGTGTTACTAGGAGCACAGTAAATTAGTTAAGACTTAATGTGTCCTAATGTGACTATGTAGCTTTGAGGCAATAGGAAAAGCAAACTTGAACACTTTGCAGTTCAACAGCAGGGATACTGCTTTTCAAACAAGCAGCTGTTTTTCATTTTAAAATCTTACTTTATCACCAGAATAGCAAGAAAACAATGCACGAGTGCACACACACACAAATGTGAGCTCACTTCTGAGCAGAACACAAGTTATGATCTCGTACCTTTCCCAGCCTGTTGCTGTTCCATGCATTTTTTTTTCAGTTTAAAAATTGGCACTAATATGAATAGTTTATATCTAACTATGTAATCTGTCAATGTTGCAGCTTTGTATATAACAAAAAGACAAATTCTTAGGCTCCCCATCTCTCCCTGTAGTTGCATTATTACTTGGCTCATAAGTACACTAAAGTATTAAATGAAATCTGGCAAGTAGGTAGGAAAGATGACATTCCAGAGACATTGAATTATGCAAGTGGCTCCGGCATTCCCATCACATCCACACAGTCCATCTTTCACTAGTATTAAAAATCAAAGAAAATCCGGTATTCAAAAACTATTCAGACAGATATAAGACTGACCAGTAATTTAAAACTAAACTTCCCAAACCTCAAAACATAAGCCTCTCTAAACCAGGAAGTTAATAACACATTTTATCTTGAAGTAAAATAAACACTATTTTAGCTTCATCTATGTACTTACCTGCTCTCTTATTTCTTTTAATTTTTCCACTTTCTTGAGCTTTGTTATATATTCCTGGACTTCTTTCAGCCCCATATCTGTGCAGAGACGAACTAAAAATCGGAGGCCTAATTGAAAAGCAAAAAGTACCATTAAAAAAGGCTTACAAGCAGGTCCAACTACAAGTGCACCCCAACAGAACTGGACATGCAGAATGGCAAACAGTACAAGGTGCAAATAAGGTGACTCCAGTCCAGTATCGCCATCTGAGTTGTGATATTTTGCAGGTAATTCAACATTTTCTGTGTGTCTATACCCATGAAGAGTACAAATATCATTTATACATGTGGAAGGCACTAACTCACCTGGCTCAGAACTCTTAACATTTGCAAAATATTTTGGAAGCTGAAAGCACAGTAATGATACTAAGACATTACTGAGGAGCTGCTATCAAAAGCATTTTGTTGAAAGCAATTTTACAAATGCCAAGTGAATCAAAACTGTTTTTTCTGTTGCTGTGGTTGATTTTTAAAGAGTAGTATTTATAGAATTAAAAAATCCCAACAAACCTGACATGAAAATCAACTACAACTGTATGACTGAACCAGAAGAACCCCTAAAAACATTCTCCTGAGACACTATACCAAACTGAAGATATTGTTGCTATTCCTATGTGTTTGTCAACATTCCTTTGAAAGAACTAAAGCCAAAACAAGCATGACATGATACATTGCTCTGCTGACGCTTTAACAAACATGTTATTCATTATGTTCTAAGCTAGTTTTCTGTTGGTTTAGGGAAAACATGGTCAGGGAAGGATGAGTGAAGAACCACTGTTTCAGCAGCAGAAAACTTAAATCGGCTAAATTGTCTTGTCTAACTTCTGCCTCCATTTGTGTAATTTGTAGAAACTACATTCAGAAACATATTTGCACTCTAAAAGGTTTACTAAATACCCCTCCAAAATATGTGTGACCAAAATGAACACCATATTTTACTTATAACTTTGAGGAGTTAATAGCACTGAACTTCAGTTGTACAAGAGAGCTGTGTGATTCCTCTTTAAAAAAGCAATACATTTGTTAAAGCAGAATGATACAATTTTAAAATAAAACTGAATTAATGTTCTTCCCACGTTGCATTTAAAAGCATAGACTTGTTGGCGACAACCTCGTATTTTGGAATTTGTGAGGCAGAGTGTGGGATGTCAGAATGTTTTCACAACCACTGACAACCCCTATTTTCTACATGGCTTTTTTTATTTAGAGTACAGGTGTGACTGATTTTGCAAAATGTCTTACTCTTCAAAGATTTCCAGAGACTGGTTGACCAACTATACTTAAAAACCCAGCAACAAAATCTCACCCTCTACATTTTTTGGAAAGCCTGGCTTTGGTAAAACTTAGCAATATGATTTTCTCATATCTAGAAACTTACAGCAGGAATTTCAAGTAGCTGGAACTAGAAGTACAAATACATACATTTTATCACAAGAAATATCTAATAAGTAACATAGTTATGTATGAGAAAGAACTCAACCAATCCGACTCAGTTATAACTAAGTTTATTTTCATCACTCTTCTTCAGCATGGACCTAATATTTCTTAAATCACACTTCAGTGTTGTCACAGAAAACACGCAGCATTAGCATGAATAAAAATGTTAGTTCATAAAAATATTTTCATATGAAAAACACGTCATATGATTACTAACACACATATTCTATGTAACAAAGTTTCCTTTGATAGTTGTACCACAGAATTAAAAAACTTACATTCAACATTCTCTGGGAATTTTCTGTGAATGACTTTGTATTTCTCTAGAGCTTTCTGGTAGTTACCTGCAAATAAAACAAACATCTCCTATCCACACAGTCAAACATAAAAAAAGAATATCTGATGTGAAACTGATACACTTTAACATCAATGCATCTTTTTAGTTAGAGTAAATAATTTAATATTATAAGACCAAATTTGGTGAGACCAAACTTAAAATTCTTTAATTACGTAATTTAATAGTAATTTACTTTAACAGTAAAAATTAAGAACATCTGAAAACAGTCCAAATTACTCTGTAAATAACAGAATTAACGAAGAGCAGTTTCCTGACTTTTGCCTTTTTTTTTTGACCTTCCCCTAATACTACTCTGTTTCTACAACACGACTACTAGATGAACTGTATCAAGCCTAACAGGACTTGTCTGGGACTGCAAATGTATGGATTGATCAAATGGAAATATCTAACAGCAGAGCTCTGCCTGTCCTTCCACAAAATACAAATTGTGTGGCTCTCCTTTGCCCAGATCTGGTAGTGAAGTAATTATTCCTTAAGTCTTTTGCCTTCAATTTTGACTCAGACTGATTACGGAAAGGACTGACTGACCCTGTAAATCTAAAATATCATATCCATTAAATACTTGACAAAAAAAGTTTCTTGAGATATCGCTGTTTTTCTCTTCCTGGTGTGAGGCAGAGATCAAACTGATGTGCTATGTGTTAACATGATAAACTGGGAATGTTGCCAATGAACCATAAATGATCTAAGAAGCAGCCAAGCCCACTGTTTTTCTTTGCTAGGAAAATGTTTCATCTGTCTAGTTTTGGGTGGTGCTGATTATTCTTAATACACTGGCTTCCCCAGGTCCTGTTCCTTTTCTCACTGTTGTATTAAATAACTGAGCTAAGTGAGAAAATGCACTTATTTATTACGGAAGACTGCTCTGTGAAGTTCTAAAGAAGCATAAAGAAGAGAGACAAGATGGAACAGGAAGAAAGAAGAGTATAATTTACATCATCAAGCATCCTGAATGCATTTTAGGTGGTGAAAAAACCCAAAAAGGTTAGTCTCTTTAAATTTTGCTTATCAGTGTATTCTATTTCCAGTATGGAAATACAGCACATTAAGACTCTCTTCTGCTTATATAGTGCAAATACTATTTTAATATTGAAAAATTATACCTGTTGTTGAAAAGAAAAGGGAATTAAGCAACTTGAAAAACTAACTGTTTATGTTGGATCAGTTGGTAGTATAATTACATTCAAAAAACCTTCTATCAGATCACGTATGCTGTACTATTTTCTTTATTTATTTAAGAGCATAAGGAATGTTTCACATATAAGTCAGTGCAGGCATGCTTCCTGGACTTAAAAGAAACTTCATGTTTTATTACATATACAGAGAAAATTTATAACAAAATAATACATAACTGAGTGTTCACACAAACTTTAGCACCAATATTCACATCAGTCAGAAAAGATCAAGAGAAAAAAGTCAAAACATAATCAAAACAAAACAAAACACAGAATCATAAAATGGTTTGGTTTGGAAGGGACTTTTGAAGATCATCTAGTTCCAACCCCCCTGCCATGGGCAGGGACACCTTCCTCTAGACAAGGTTGCTCCAAGCCCCACCCAATCTGGCCTCGATGGAGCATCCACAACTTCTCTGGACAGCCTGTTCCAGTGTCGCACTATACTCACAGTAAAGAATTTCTTCCTAATATCCAATGTAAGTCTACCCTCTTTCAGTTTAAAACCATTGCTCCTTGCCCTGGAACTGCAGACACCAGTTTATCTCCATGTTTTCTATATGCTCCCTTCATATATTGTCTAGTCTGAGCAACCCCCATGGATTACAAAAAAAAGAAATGTTACAAACCTCCAACCAGTTACCAAAAAGTTACAGAACTTACCGCTTCTCCTGTAGCAACTTGCAACCATCAGCTGCCACTTCACTTGTGTTGGCCTGTATATAAATAAAATAAAGTTATGCACATTTGCCAAAGAATGAATAAGCAAAATAATCTGCATTAGCACTGCTAAAGACCTACTATTAAACTACTAATAAATTTTTCACCTAGCCTATTGCCTTCCTAGAAAGAACTTATCCAGTTCAATTCACACACAGTTCACCCCTGCATCATGCACCTGTTTTCAGGCCTTGATGTCACTTATTTTCGGTTGTATGTTATAGCCTTCCTCCTGCTCGTGATTCTGTGCCCAGACACAATTAGTAGACCAGACAGGTGAACCACTAACCTTTGTCAGAGTTACAGAACCATGCAGTGGGGAAGAAGAAAATGCTAAACTGTATTTTGAGGAGGCCCTACCACTAGGATCCCGTGCATGCCCAAGAGATCCCTGCCAGGAAGCACACTCCCCACTTACAGCTTCAAACTCTGGTTTCTCCTTTTTGCCTAAGATGCCATTGCAGCATCTAGCTGCTGCCTATACGCTCCTTCTCTTTTTAGCACATAATGGTGACAGGTATGTCAGAGAAAATATCTGAGATGTTTCAGCATGTACAATAAAACAGTTGGACTCCTTCCTCATTCTTCTCAAGTTAATGTGAAAACTGGGAAATTTTAATGTCAATAGCGTCAAGATCCTCTATAAGCCAAAGCACTTTCCACATGTGGCTTACAATGCAATAGCAGCATATCCAAAAGGTACTGTAAGACAACATTTTCAGAATAGTTTTGTACTTATTCTCTTCAGTTTTTCCTTCTAATCGTAGCACAGGCCATTTTTAACTCTATATAATCTGTTTGCCTGGTAGTTGCCAAAAAAGCTCATGAAATACAGACGCTGCACCTTTTTAGTTTCAGCTGAATGTGTCTCCTGCAAACAAAGGCAGTCAAGGAGACATGAAAATAAAGTTTATTACATAGTTCAGTATGAAAATTCTAGAGAGAAGAAATTGTCAGCAGCAAGCATTAACTGCACAACTCCTTTTATTAATGATAGATTTGTGCATGCTGGTAAAAATAAAATAATGGAAGCTGTTGTCCAGTTCATTGTCTAACGTTATCTTAGAATGCAATTTAAAATGTAGTTATTGTGATTAAAATACTGAATGCATGAAACATGAAGTATATGGATTGTAAACAAACTAAACAAACTAAAAATTGTTAAACTAAAAAATGCTGTTCACAGTTAAAATAATTTAAAAACATAACTATTTAAAATCAGTAGCAATTTATATTTACACACGTATTTACCATTTAGCATATCTAGGCTCTATTTCTAGTACCAAATAAACACCAAAATATTTATGCACCATTATCTACTGTTAAAAATCTCCTCCCACAGAGAAATTTCTCTCTATTACAGATAGATTACAATTACAAATAACAATGAAGAATTTCATATGCCAATTATTCGTTAAGTACTTTACAATCCATATACTTCATGCTTCATTCACGGACTGAGTGAGATAAGAAGCACAAAATCTTTATATCTTTGCCAAAACAAGATTGTGAAATAATTCTTTTTAGTTTCATCTGTTTCTTTCAAAATTTTCTAACAAGGCCATGAACATCAGTATTTGCAATCTCATAGTTTGACTAAAACATAACTTTTTAAGATGACCAGTATTTATAGGGAAAAGAATATTGGCAAACCTGTGAACTGGGTATTTTTATCTTATCTACATCTCTATTTCTTTATAATTATAACACCATTTGGGTGAAGTCTATGTCTTTTTTTATTATTTCTTTTTCATTTTTAATCCTTATTTAAACCTTGGATTTTCTCTTCTACAATTAATGTCCATTCCAACTCAAGTGTCTCAAAGCCAGAATTAGTATTTTTTACTGAACTTCTTACAACCTGTGGGAAACGACTGAATGGTAGGCCTTGAATTTGAGCAGTTGCAGCTCTGAAGTTGCAGAGGAATGTAAACAACTCTAAGGAAATATTTACTGCAATGCCGGATGGAACAAACCTAATGCAGCCGAGACCAAAGGTCACCAATCAAAATGTGTAAAGTATCACCAATGACAGTGTGCACAGTGTCTTCAGTGTCACCAATGACAGCATGCACAGTGTCTTCTGTGTTACCAATGAAAGTATGTACAGTATGCTTGAGACTTTTAACCAATTATGTTGTAGCATGATAGTATGCAAAGAATATAAAAGAAACACTTAAGAGCAACAAACAGTTTTCCTGATCACCTTACACCTGGACTACGACTGATATCTGAGCGCATTCTTGGCCATGGCAACAACCTATTTGCAGTATAATTTTTCCTTGAGTGATCTGTACAAACTTTTTGTTCACCCGCTGTCTTTGTACATGTATGCCCATTCAGATTCCCAGAACAAAAAGAATGTCAAATTTTAGATCATCGCAAGACAAGAAACAAGAGAGTTTTGTTTAGTATGATTTTTGGTAGGTTTCCTAAAACACAAAATAGAGAAATTCACACTTATTCAAGTGAATTTCAGTTGCATGAATTGGTCTGTTAACACAAAATGCTTCACGAATTCCAAATAAAAAGACCATATGCATGTCTTTTTAGAATTATCTTTGAACTCTGGATTATAGATTTAAATTTGACCAAATTTTATTTAACCATGCTCTGGTAAGCTCCCTTTCTGAACTAAAATAAAGTATATAGCCTATATACTTTCTGAAGTGCATCATGTTCTGCTAATGGACAATTTTAGCCATTAAGTTGCTGAACCGAACTCAGTATATTTCAAACATCTCTATCAGGATCGATTTAATCTGCAAACTTATTTTCACTGACCCCTGCACTGCACTGCACAATTTTGCTTACTTATATACCTTATTTGTAATAGCTTTTTTATGGAAGTAGGAGTGATGCAAAAAGTGGAAATGCAGCAAGAACGGCTAAAACACGCATTTATCTGAACCACCAAATCATCACTGCATAACAAAACAATAGAAAGGAAATATTTCACACAAAGCCATGGAGAAAGAGGTCTTGGTGGCTTTGGAGAGCTACTGCCCACTTTGTAGCTGTGTTTAATGGCAGATAACAGAGAAAAAGAGGGTCTAATACCTAATACTTTCTTGGGCCCAAAGGAGGATCTTATTTAACATTGAAGTTGCACAGTAAGAACAAAAACACACTGTAAATGAACAGACAGTTGAGAAAATTAAGTAATATCCCAAATACTCTTAATTCTGATGTTTGTTTATAGTATTAATAAAGTTATACAACTGATTTATCTCTAGGTATACTTATGGATGTCTAATCACAAATCTGAGTAGGCATAAAATAATAACTACTTACAGGATAAGTGCTGCTCTTTCAAAGTACTCAATGGCTTTTTCACAAAACTGGGTGTCAATATAATATGCTCCAAGCCATTCAATGACCTCAATGTTTGAAGGGAAATACCGGTATGACTGACAAAACAGGAAAGGTGAAAAACCCCACAATTTTAGTGATAAACAACATCTTTATGGTACTTCTGGAATATCTTACTCAAGTGTTTAATTCTCCAGATGCCCAAAATGTGTAATATAAATGAATAGAAGTAGTGTGCTGTACTAAGTGATCCTGGGGAAAAAAAAAAAAAAAGGCATGCCAAGTTTTCTAATTGCAGAATGCTTTTTAGAAGTTACCTGAGATGAGTCTGTCACATTTTCCATCCAGCCTTATTTGAAATACTATTTTAAATAGCTTGCAACAACAAAAACATTTACTTAGCTCATGTCTACATATGAGTAAGTTACCTAAAACATTCCCTAAAACATTACCTAAAACAATGCTAACTAATACGTGTACAATTTCATATTCACATCAGTCTGCTGGAAAACTCAACTAAAAGCATTCTTTTCTATACATACATACATAAATAACATTTTCGGCTTTTTAGAAATTCCCATTGAAATAGGCAGCAAAATTATCATTAAGCACAACTCGACTAGTAATTCAGACTGCAACACAGCCTTTGGTCATCCTTACTTCACAGATAAAAAGAACCCTCATATTGCAACAAAGCCATTTCCTATCATTCTTTTTTCTAAGACAGAAGAATCTCTCCAAACTACAGATAGTAGTACAGCTGGCTTGAAATTAAAGAGGCTGTATATCTTTATGCAACCATGTATACATAATGTATAGCTATACTGTTAATATATATATATATAAACTTACATATATAAACACATTATATATGTATCTCCATATCTATTATACAGACACAGCCTCCAATCAACTCAGTCACATTACACACCTTTAAAATTACTACATTTACTAAATTTGCTATATTCAGATTTTATTTTGTCCCAGACTATATTTTAAAATAAAACTGTTACAGGTCAGTGTAAACAATGACCACATAAAGAAACATGAACGTCTGGGTCGGTCTCCACACGGAACCACAGGCTATGTGTTTCCTTAGGCTCTGACTACAAAAATTAGATTTTGTCTCTCCCAGTATCTCTTTTTTTTTTTCCTTTCTGGAGGACATTTTAAAAAAGTTTAAATGAATCAATTGTTAATTTGATATAGGAACTTAGGGCAAAATTTTCTTTAATTATTATAAAGTGCACTGAAAAAGCAATATAAGAGCAAGTACCTCATAGTAATAATGAAAAGCTTGGGATTTATCACCTTCATTATCATATAATTTCCCTAGCTTTGAAAGTACACGTGGATCAGTTGGTACTACACTGATCAACTGCAGGAGCCACTCTATGGCTTGATTGGGATCTTCCATGATCTCGTATCTGAGTTTTCTTCTGTCAAGGACTGATGTCGATGGTAGTTTGATTTACTCAGAATTCCTATTACTTTACCTAATGCAATCCATGTGCTGAACAGATACACCAGTCACTGTAGCGTGAAGATACACTGGCCTTCTTTTTTTTTCATATTGTTTTCATAATTTCATTTCCATTAGAAAGTCTTTTTGTTACGCTAAAGGAAAAAAAATATTCAGAGACTTCGGCTGCTCTTTCACCTTAAAACCAGGCTGGACTCAACAGAACTATGGGCTCAATTCTCCTCTCTCTTTCTGACACTAATTTTACTTTGACTTCCTCGTTTATAAGAATAAGTCTGACAACCAGGCCACTGATTTTTAGCCTTTACAACTTGGTTAGTTTTTCATACTAACAGCATTTTGTTTTACTGTAAGTGATAAGGTGAAACTGCTATTCCCAAGAACAGACTTTTGCCAGTAGTGAGGTTTTCTGCTGTATGTCTAAGAAGCACAAGCCAGATTCTGGTCCGGAGAGGCAGCATTAGCTGTAACTCAGCCTGTAGTGTGCTCTTTCCTCCTCAGTCACCCCTGAGGGGCACAATGGCTCAGAGCTCTCAGCAGTGTGAGCTGGAGCTACTGCCCAACCTGCTTTTTCACTTTCTGTTGCATCCTACCTATCATGCAAAAAGCTTGTGAGTATTGGTGGAAAACAGTTGTACACAGCAGTGAAGCAGACAAGCTCTGCTCCAGATGGGAACTCGGAGTTGTTGGGCCATTTATGCTGTTGTAAAGGGGCTATACAACAAGCAATAGAGATCAGAGTCCTTTGGTATTCTTGGAGGTTACTTATTTTACTGACTAAAATATATTTTTATTATCTACACTATTCTTAGAAGTGTAGTACAGCAACTGAAATCTGTTCTGCCTTGGGAAGGATTTTATTACAGTTTGCACATCCTCAGAAGAATTGTTAAAGAAATTCATAGTGTAGAATATCACTGGTGATGTGCAAAGCCAATTCCTCCCTTCCTCAGTTTTTCAATTTGTTGAGCTTTTGCAGTATTGGGAGATAATTATTTTCTTACACATACACTAACTAATCTGAAAACAGCTTTCAGAAGAGAACATCATATTCATTAACCATAATTTTTTTTTCTTAAATATTTTACTTACTTGTGCTTATATATGCCATATTATTTTCATAATAAAATCAGCAGCATTTGAAATATTCCAGGACACAATTTAACATTGAGGGTAAATCACTAATTCCCTGCAATGAGAGCAGTCTTAATGTATTTCTTCACTGGAAATGTTCTAGCAGGTTTAAGTTCTGGTCTCATTTTCACAAACATCAGAGAACAAATCATCTTTACTATAATGGACACTGCAGTAAATTTCTAAGTCACCCTGTCATGACTGAAACACGTACTTCAGACTAAATGAGTTTACTATAACCACCACCCTTATCATAATCCAGAAAAAGATACATGCTTGCTATCTGGTAAAGGACTTGGGCACTATTTGGAAGGATTGCATGGAGTTTCAGCAAAAAATCCAAAGCTTCGTCTATCCTGTTTAACTTCTTGTACGCTAAACCTAAAAAAAATAAAGGTTACAGATTCAATGCAGTGAGAAAAAGACTACTTAGGCCTACTAACTGACAGAATAACAAGAACACCAAAATTGGTACTTGGAGGAAGTATGACTGCCTTGACATTAACAGACTCTTTGTGAGAGCCATGCTTGACCTACCAAACTGATAAACACAAGGAACGTGAACCCAATCAAAGTGCAAGGACGCCTGTAATCTCACTTTTTGAACAAGATGAATGGGGGAATAAGGGTTTAATAATGCTAAAACTGGTATACTTTTAGTAGGTAGCATAAATTTCTTAATCTTCAAAGTAACTTATTCATCTGGAATTACTAGTCAATTTTCTTAACACGGGGATTTTTTTTGCAGAACAGACAGGAAGTACAAGTTAATATCTTTCTATAACATAAATTACTCAATAAAGTAATAATAATTCACATATATTTCTACATAAGAACACTCTGAAAGACAAATTCTCAGAAAAACTGTTATGTTTAGACAAAAGCTAAATCACAAAAGCACCTATGACTTACCAAGGTTATAAAGTGCTTCAGTGCATAAGGAATCATTCCTGAGAGCTTCCTTATAAAATTCAGCTGCTTTTTCATAGTCTCCATTTGCAAAAACAGTATTTCCTTTGTTAGTTAGAGCTGCTGGATTATACCTATCAGAATTTACAGCTAAATCTGCATAGTTAGTTGCTTGTGCCAATTCATTCCCCTACATGAACAAAACAAACATTGTATTAGCCCTTTGTCAGTTAATTTTCTTGCAGCTGTGGCTTCTTACAGGAATTACAAAAGATTGAGGATTAAAAAAAAAAAAAAGATTCTTCATTCCCAAAATATTTCTTATATATTTGCATAAGGCAGATCATCTCTTTCTAGTCGCTGATAACTTAACACTTGAGATGTGTCTTGCTATTGTGTCCCACCTGGTCTGGAAGTTTTCTTTTAAAGTAGCATTTATTTAAAAAAAAATAAATAAAAAAAATACCCATACCCTACCAACTTCATACACAAACACACCTGCCTAAGCTACGTAGTTCAGGTCTTCCTAAGTTCAACCTGGGTCTCCAGGACCCACGTTTTAAATGGAGCCACTGAGCTGCTGCACAAATCCCACTGCAGACACACTTCTGTGGCTTGGGGCTCAATCTCACTCTTCTTCCCAGCAACAGGATACAAAAAGACCTGATCCGAACTTCAACTACAGCCAAGAACTGGTGTTCCAGATTAACTCCGCTAGCACGCAGTTTCTTCTTGTTTACAGGGATTATTTAGACAGACACAAAAATTGTTACAAAAATACAGAAATTGCTACATAAACCACAGTTCTTACCTGGTTTTGTTGAAACAAACACTTACCAAATAATAAAGGAATGAAAGGTTTGTTGCAGCTGCACTCTTTACTCTGCTATCCTTTTTTTCAAACATTTTCAAAGTCTCCAGTGCCTAGAAGTAATTTGGAAACAACTTACTTCCAACTGAAGTAAACTTACTCCAAAATCCTTTCAGAAAGCATTGATAAACTTCACAGTAACAAACAGCTAAAATCATCAACTCATGTACTCACATATTTGATAATTACTAGAGCTTGTAACACATACTTATAAGCATGTACATGCAACAGTATATCTGTATTATACATAACATTCATTTTGGTCACAAAATTTCTAAAATATTGAATATTTATTACTTCTCCAAAATTTAGATTAGATAAGGCTACTGTGAACTACACAGATATCTGACAATTCTATACATATAAAACACAGCGTTAGATGATTTGCTTTTAATCTGGCTAATTAAAATTCTCATACATATTTTCCCAGTTCTTTAAGTGAACACAAAACAATTGACATTAAAATCCTTATTAAAAAGCTAAAAGAGAACGTGCCATATGTAAAAAAATACACACAACAGCATAGGACTGGACTTGAACTTGCAGTTGGTTTGTGTATTAAGACAACGACAACTGCCCAAGTCTAGGAAGTACTCAAATGTGAAGCCTGAGGCCACGAAGTTTTTTAAAAACTTTTACATGAAAACTAAATGTCATCAACTTCAAAATAAAGATAAAAAGTAAACATATTTAAACTATGAGAGAAACTTCGAAATAAAAGGCAGCTTTTTCTTTTGGACAACATTTCTAACTGCAGACTAAATGATTAAGAAAAATCTGTCTTCTTGATGCCAAATATTTATACTAACTACACAAACTGTTAGAATATCACAGTGAGCACAGTCCCATCATGTATTACAACACAGATGTGGCAACCTCAATTTAGCCATCAACACTAGCAATTCAAAAGTTTCCCTCTTTATTGACATGAAATATTTCAGCTGCTATTTACATATCAAAGCAAATGCATTATACTGTATGTCAAATGCCAAAATAAACATAAATGAAACAGGTTTTAATTGACTGTCATACATACAATGTTTCACAGTTAGTCTACACAAAAAACAAATGATGTGTAAAATGACAAAGTATACACAGTTAAATGCAGTTCATTGATTTAGTCAACTACATTCCACCCAAGAACTATGAATTACTAATGATCTTAATATTCTCCAATAACAGAAAATTCTCTAAAAATACACCAATTTTAACCAAGAAAAGCATTTCAAAAGGCTCTGGATTTTGTGGTCTCAGAAATGTAAGAATTGTAACTATGATAATTTTAAATTTTATATATATTTGTGACTTTCTCCAAAAAGGGAACGATCCCAAATATTTTCAGATGTCATACTACTATATCTGAGGTACTCTACTATTAAGAAAATTCTTCATGGAATTTTTAGTGAATTTAGAGCTTTATAGTTCAAAGTTACTTTCTGAAAAGCTATTTCCCATTATAGCTGAGTTATTTAACTTTGCTTTTACTGCTAAAAGGTATCTTTGATGATAAAGATCAGAGAGGAAGTAATATCCTTTTCATGTATAATAAAAAGTTCACGTGGACTCTAAACTCAATTCATTTACTGGTCATTTGCTGGTAAATAATGTTGCAGGTCTCTTGAACCCTTTCAGCAATTATGAGCCCTAGGATGAAAATCCATAGCAATATTCCTTTTGTCCTTGCAACACAGCACTGTCTCATCAGCTACATTTAAAGATTTCTAAAGAACTTCTAACTTTTTAATCCCAACAATAATTATTAGTTAGATTCAACAATCAAAACACTGACTGTCCAAACTATTCTTTGTGACATGCTTCCAATGTACCTAAATTATTTGCTTACAGAAATTAAACTTCAAAGCAGCTTGCCTGACTCAAGCAGGGTGTGCCAGAGGTGTTTAGGAGCTGCATGGTTAACCTGCAGAATTTAGGTTTTAAATTGATTTTCAAAGGTTTTTTCTGATATTAAAAAACATTCAAAATGTCTAATACACAAAACCAGACATAGTATGGTAGTTTTCCTCTTGAATTTTCTTTTATTTTTTTATTTGCAAGACCTGTTTTAAAATAGCATATTCATTACAATGAACCCATCTATTTTAGTGTTTTGGGTTTTCTTAAACACAAAAAAACCCCCTTTAAGTCTTGAAACTGAGTATTTCAAAAAGTTTCCATTCTTGTTCTTCAGCCAAAGGTGTGCTGAGCAGGTGGTGAGTTAGTAAGTATACGAACAACGGGCAGATTGGATGAATTTAAATGGCAGCTGCAGTTTTACCAGAACAAAACCAAATGACTCTCTGCAATCACCATTCTGCAGTCCCACTGTACCATTAAGTGGTTTCAGTGCAGGTTAAATAATAATCACATAATCCAATTAAAAGGAGTTCTCCCCTTACTGCTAACTTCCAACACCCTTCCCTCTCCCTCCATTTAAGTACTACACAGAAACATCACCAACAATCTCTGTATATCATTTTACTACTGAGAATTGATTTTAGGGGGCTTTTTAGCCTATACTGGATACTAACTGGAAATCACAAAGAATTACCATCAAAATAGTAATTTCTTAAGTTTGTACGACTGTTTACCTACCCATATCACTCTCACCCTTCAAAATCTACCAAATTTGCCCAAAATTTTCCAAACTCTCAAAATTGCTTCCTGACCTCAGAAAAGCTATCAGTGTGCTGGTTTTGGCTGGGATAGTTATTGTTTTCATAGTAGTTTGTATAGGGCTGTGTTTTGGGTTTGTGTTGGAAGCAGTGTTGAAACTCAGGGATGTTTTCATTACTGCTGAACAGGGCTTACACAGAGCCAAGGCCTTTTCTGTCTCTCACCCCACCCCACCAGAGAGTGGGCTGGGGGTGCACAGGGAGTTGGGAGGGTACACGGCTGGGACACCTGACCCCAGTTGATCAAAGGGATATTCCATATCATATGGCATCATGCTCTGTATATAAAGTAGGGGAAGAAGAAGGAAGGGGTGAATGTTTGTATGAGCAGCTTTTGCTTTACCTATTACACTGCCTTTATCTCTACCCACGAGTTTTCTCACTTTACTCTCCTGATTCTCTCCCCCATGCCAGCAGGGCAGGGAGTGAGCAAGTGACTGCCTGGTTCTTTGTTTGCAGCTGGGTTAAACCACAACATTCAGACATGCAGTGTAACAAAGTATAACTCTCTTGCGGTATCTACAGGGAAGGAGAAGTGGACAAGACAGGCAGGAGGAGGAAGAGCTGTTCAGGAAACTAGAAAAACTTAAACATGAGAAGTAAAAGGGGTTAAAGTCAAGCACGTGGCCCTGTGTGTACCCGTCCAAGATGTGTGAAGGGGAAGGACCTTAGAAGATGATGGAGGTATTCACAGCTTCAGCAGTAATTTTGCTGTATATGATCTCTCATACTTCTTGCCACTTGTGCAAAACTGGGGGTTGATATTCCTTCTTATTTATTAAGCATTCCTATCACTGAATGTACCAACCAGTGCATGTTAGAAGGAAGCTGATCAAATCCTGTCAGATATCTGAGCTTCCTTTTGTTCAAATGAAGCTGTTTTCCAACTGCTCACATTTCAAACCAAGCCTTTTCCACAAGCAAATAAAAGATTACATTACAATTTTGATGAAAACCTGGTATTATAAGTTGTGCCACAACCCATAAAGATTAAGTGCAAAAAAATGCATTTGTCTTTAAATAAAACACTGTCAGAAAGCTGCACATTCACTCAGATAATACCAAAAACTTAAACGTGGCAAGCTGTGGTATTAATTTGTACACCTATATTGGCAGTGCATAGAAAATGAAAGCTAGAGTTAACAGCCTCCTGTACTTATTAAAAAGAAACTGGTGAAAATTTTTAAATGAAGCCAGTTTGGCATAAAATTCACAGGTAGAAATTTATCTTACTAGTGATTGGGCAGCCAGCTAGAGAAAGATCTTACCTACATAAATATACAGAAATCATTTCAAAATAACCATAAGTTATCTCACATGTATATTTAAAAATACAACAAACCAATTAAACATGCAATAATGTGCAAGATAAAAAAATACAAAGTCACAATGGTTTTTGTAGATCAATCTTCTGAACTTCTGCAAGCTATTGAATTTTGAGCAATGAGCTATACTTTTACTCGGAAGTACTAATACTGTATCTTTTCTATGACTTTTTTTCATTTGCTAATACACACTGTTGCTTAAACTGCTGTAATATCTTCCCAGTACTGGTGATTCAGCCAGCCCTCTGTGCTCTCCAGAGGGGCAAGCATTTTTATAAGACATGCAGAACTGTCCAAGCTCCTGAGCAGACGCTTAATTTAATTTCAATTTGTATTTCAATGGAATGATAGGAGGGTCGACTAAAGTATAAGAACAGTTTATAGTAAAATCCTATAAAAGCTGCAGTACGTGGGGAACAGTGAGAATACCAGAGCATAAACATTAATGATACACATGAAGTGCAGCTGCATATATTTTGGTACTACAGTCAACCTAACAAGATTCGGCTCATATTAATGAAAACACCTTCATGTTGATTAGCAACAAGCTTTCTAGGCTCTATTGACTGTACTAACCTCAGTTCCACTAACTGTAATGACAGCTTGGACACCCAGTGAAGATAACTAAATCTAGGTGTCTTGATTTTGAAGCGCATTCACGCCAGGTTCTGTGGCAGAAATTTTGTTTAGATAAAACTCATCTCTTGCCATTGTTTTTATAAAGTTATTTTACTGATCAGCATCAAAATAATTTTGTTTGCATAAATCATTCTTTCCCTCACCAAAAAATATGCTCTGGCTAAGAAAGGTATCTTTGCAAATACAGTAAAAGCAGTAATGTGAAAAGTTACTATACCTGGTTAAAATTCTGCTGCCTCAAGTAAGTAGTGGCTTTATTTATTTCCAGGTCATTGGCTAACTCTACATAGTGGGAAGCTTTTACCGCATCGACACACCTGCAACAGAAGCGATCCATAAAGACAAACAAAATGCACCTGTGCAAACCCCTCTAAGTTATACACTTTTGCATCTAATTTGTGTTCCAAATTCAGTTTTTCTTAGCTAATCTTTCTTCACAGAGGAAAAGAGCACTCTGATTAAAAAATATTTGAGAAAATATTTATACCCATAACTTACCTTCATAATAGTACCTCTGCTATCTCTTTTTTTTTTTTTAAGCCAGCTGTCTAAATATCAATTTATTTTTCACCACTGAGCAATACTTGATATCAAAAACTCACTAAGACAATTTTTCAAACTATTTTCTTTGGATACATTCTATATGGTGGTTTTTCAAACCTCATCTCCTGTTGCATATATTACCAAACCTGTAGACCAGATTAGTCAACAAACTGCAGAGACTGCAGATTGTGTCCCTGAGCTCCATAATAATAATAAAGTCATAATAATAAACCTCTTTCTGGTCATCTCCCAGTTATTTGTGGCTTAGGGTCTTCTGCAAAATGAGTGCAGAAGAGAATGCAGCAGACAGTTCAGATGTTCATTCACAAACTCCATCTTCCAGGGTTCGATGTGGTCTACCTTAAGCTGCCTGATCATATGAAGCAAGACCTCTATTGCATGTACATACTGTTCTCTCAAACAGCTGGTAATTAAGCACAGTCAATGAACAACTTGCAGGATGTTTCCTTCATCCCTTCCTCTATTTTTTCAACTGGTGGAGAGCTGACTTCTTTCCTTCCCACAGTTGGCTACATTGCCAACAGAAGTTTAATTTAACAAACTGCCTCCTGCTGTAATTGGGTTGGCACATGGACAGTCTCTATACAAATGTCTTTTATGCTGGAGGAAATAATATATTAAATAATAGTAATTTCTTCTTTTATTATAGATGTCTTTGCAAAGTCAAAAAAGTTTTCAACTGCTACTGCTAACATCTTTTAACTATAAAATGCAATGAGATCTAACTATCCAACTGTTCTTTTTGGAATATGACAGAATAGTCCCATGACTATGTCACGTTTTAAGTAAGAAGTTATGAAATCCAAAGACTATTTGTCCCCACTTAATTTCTCTAAAGACAATTAATCTGATTAAAAGCACATTTAATACTCAGAGGACTCATTAAAAAGTTTATCATTTGAAAAACCAAGCTCAAACTGCTGGTTAAACTTTTTCACTGGGCTCAAATACCTCAGCCTAAAATAACAGAGAGTAGATCTGTCCTGATACACACAAAACAATCCCACATATCTCACCAGAAGTTGTCTAACTAGCCAGAACACATAAAAGAGTGTGTTACTTCATGACAAGTATTCTGTGGATAGCACTAAGAAAACAGTATCTGACAACCTTTTCCAATTTTCCTGAAAAAAAAAAAAAACAACAAGATACAGAGCAAACAAATACGACTTACTCATGCTAACAAATTCTAAAGTGGCAAGCTAATTTTCACAGGACATACTGTTTAAGTTCTGATAATTCAGAATGGCAGAAGTAGTGAAATTGTAAGATTATAGTGATTATTAAACCATCAAACACCACCTTGTGGACCCTAGCAGACAAAGCACATCTGTGTGAGAGATTATTTCATATTAGTATAAAAATCCTTGTAAATTATAATTATAGGATCTGCACAATTTGAAAATAATCCTAACAGGCCAAAAACCCCAGGCAAAGGACAGTCCTCTTTTCTCAACAGATGTCCTTCACTACCCAAACACTGAACATGTAAGTAATTTTGTGCCTGCAGATACACAACACTCATTTGTGTACATGTTATTTTCCAGTGTTACTAAAAATACATAAAAATATCAAAGTCCTTATAATCGAAAACTAAAAGTAAGTTTAAAATACATCTTGGGAAAGTTATACAAATCATTTTTATATTGTCATTACAGTAAGTGTGTCTACTTGATTTTGTTTTAAAGAGAAGAGTATTCTCCTTTGGAAAATACCACAGAAAGCAAAAGCTAACCTATAAATTAAAAAATAAAGTTCAAATGGTGAACTGTATCAGCAGCCTATCCCTGTATATACTTGTAAAATGTTTAAGAAATGGTAGATTAAGTTTACATTTAAAAATATTAAGTTTTTAAATGAAATGCAAATAAACCTTTCCAATAAAAATTTGGATTTAAGTATTTTATATAATGAGTCTATGGAGTAATGAAAACTTCTTGGGCACCCCAAGTTTTCATCATGCTATCTTCAAACTTACACTAAAGAGTAGTGATCATTACCTTCCATATAGCGTTTGTTTACTGAGATTTTTAAAAGCTTTTCAATTTTCAAGTTGAATTTTCAAATTCAATTGAGCTTTTAGAAGTTCTTTCTGCGTGAATACAGAACAGTGCAAAATATATATTTAACAGCTGAGTTTCAATGATGGACTCTAATGCTTTGTTTTATTCTTCTCCATAGGATTATGGAGGCAAACTGTAAACAGCCTGGATACTACATTGGAGATGTGGGGCTTATGTTTCCCAGGCTGTTTATGTTTGTGAATCTAGTTTCATAACCAGCACAAGAGACTCACATATAGTTTAGAAAAAAAGAAGCCCCATTTGACTCTTACCAGTCATAGCCTACTGCAAAAGATGTCTCAATTACTGGTGCAATGAGTTTAGCAGCCGTCATGATGTATTCCTCTGCCATGGATTTCCTAAGGAAAAAGAAAACCAAACAAAGACACAACATAAAAATATTAAAGAAATTCTTCACTGCAAGGGTAGTGGGGCACTGGTGGCCTCAGATAAGTTGTGGATGCCCCATTCCTGGAAGTGTTCAAGGCCAGCTTGGTGGGACTTGGAGCAACTTGGTCCAGTGGAAGGTGTCCCTGCCCATGGTAGAGGGGTTGGAACTGGATGATCCTTAAGGTCCCTTTCAACCCAAACCATTCTATGTCATCATTTCAAAAACATGTATAGAAAAAAAAAACCAACACAAATCTTGTTCCTGCTTCTTCCTGCACTCAGGACAATCTCAGAAGTCAGTCTAACCAGTCCCCTGCTACCTGTATCTTGACACTGCCCTGTATCTTGCCCTGTATCAGTTTTTTCTATTTTCCTTTCACCGCACACTGTAGTTGTATTCTTAAAAAATCTCTAATGCTGCAAGTTTTAAGCAACGTAACCTAGATCATTTGGGGCAGATATTCTACTTTAGTGCAGTACACTAAACTGAGTGATCCAACTGGTTCTTCTGAGTGTGTTCTTTCCTAAGAATTATGACACTTTCGTAACAAGAGCTGTGGACAGGTGAGAGTCCGATAATCCTTTCAGGAGCTAAAATCCAGGCACCACAGTCAAAAAAGAACAGATTCCATCATTACCTCTCACGTTCCATTTGACTTATACTGTCATTTTTAATGGCTTCGAGCAGTAAATTGGTATGTAGATCATCCTGAAGGGGGACAAAATAACTGCAAATTATGCCAGTATACAAACATTTTAATTATTTTATAGATAATACGACTGCAAACATAAATTGATGCAGAATACATAGTCTATAATGTCACTTACTTTCCACATTTGAAAAAGCTAGCTTCAGTTTAAAGTAGTTTTCTAACTGTAAAATCTGAAATTTGGCATTACAACTACTTCAGTCCTGTTCTTCTGCTCATATATGTTGTCACAGCTCACGTTAGGGTTGTTAATGGATGTAGATCGTGTCATGTATATCAGACTGGGAAGGCTGCAGAGTGAGAATATTCTCATGCTTAAAAATAAGCATTTGCTGAACTGCATTCAGCAGAGAAGGACTTGTGCTACCTTCTCATTACAATAATTCACATGATCATCTTATGATTTCTATCTTTCCAGCTAGCTCTAAAAGAACTAATAATTAAATTCAAAAGAAAATGGTGTGGATTTTATGTACATCATATCTTTTGAGAAGAAAGGCTTTGAATTTTCTTCCATTATTTTACACTTCCAAGCAGTAGTGTCACACTAAATTCATGTTGGTAAAAAAAAAGTTATTTTAGATATCTAAGTACACATTGATTTACATATTCAGTACTTTCCAAGCATTACATATATCTCCCTCTTTCTCCCAATTTACTATGTAAAGACACAGTTTCTTTTTTTCAAACTTACATTTAATGAAATGTATTTGTCATCAAAATCTACTTCCAAAGGAACTGCAATCAGTTTTTTGAAGGCTTTCTTCATTTGCTCACCATTTCCAATAGCAAAATAACATAGGATCAAGTTGAAGCCTGCCTTCAGGTTTGGGGATATGCTCATTATATCTTCAAATGAAGAAATGGCATCAACGTATTGGCCAGTTTTAATAAATGCAACTCCAATATTTTCCATTATTTTCATCCTAAGTAAAGAAATCAGGATTAGGTTATATTTTTAACTCTCAAATCATATTGTATCCAAATCTTGTGTTTCATAAGCAGGCCTCCTAGAAGAAACTCACCTCATCTCTTTGTGGGCACTAGTAATCTGGTCTAGAGCCATACGGTAGAATTTGATAGCTTTGGAATAGTTCCGCTGTTTTAAATATATATTTCCCATATTTACCTTCAGTATACCTATCAAAAGAAGTCAATGAGTTACAAGATTTTTAAATTGTTTCAAAGTGGCACAGTAGAACAACTTCCTAATAAATTTGTCTTCATTACAGGATACCAGTGTCCCTTTAAAGCAGCACTGCACAGAACTGCCTTCACCCAGGAGAAGATGAAGTACTGATGAAACCTAGGAAAGAACTACCATGTAAGATGTATTCTGATTTTGACTATGAACTGAGGGATGAGGTAGAGATTATTTACAGTGCTCTCCAGAAAAACAGCTGCACATCAACATCTCTAAGAAAAGTGCACTGTGGTTGTCTCAAAGATGTGCAAAATACTAAAAGAATCTTTCAGGAGGGAAAAGCCAAATCAAAAGAGAAAAAATTAGTATTAGAGCAGACACCATAGTGTGTGTGCCATGAGAAAATTATAGACTTGTCTTTATGTTTAGCTTAGCCTATGGAAAAAAAAGATTTCATGAGTCAGTGTAACCTAATGTGGTTTGCCTCTCCAAGTCAGAGACTGGCTATCTGTTGCCCCCTCTGACCAGCTGACTCTGAGGGCTGAGATCTCTGTGAATCAACACCATACAGATGCAGCCCTCATTTTGAATGCCTAACTACCAATTTTAATCCACCTTAGAATATAACCTACCTCCACTGGTGAACATCTTATTCTTCACTATGACTTGGTAAGTAGTCAGTGCTTCAGCATACATTTCATTAGCAGCATACTGACTGGCCAGATTGAGAAGAACCTATAGAAAATTGGAATTATAGGTACAACAAAATACATTGTCCTCTCAACAGTAATAAACTTGAATTCATAATAGATAATTTGAAATTAATTTTACTTTGGAAGTCCTGTTTGTACCAGTTTTAAGCTTCCCATCTTTAATGTTCCTTTGTTCTTGCATATGGACATAGAGGAAACAAGTTTAAAAGATACTTATTCTAGGTAATTATTTTATTTTGTACATAAATAACTACCCTTCAAAGTCATACTAAGTGAGCCTTAAATCCAAGTAAACGCAATGTTATAATACAAAGTTATTAATAAATATTCATACAAGCTCATTCTCAGAAACTGTGTGTAATTTATGGCTCCCAACATGTGGAAAACAGTCCCACTGCCCGAGGTCACTCAGTTTAGAAAGACAGAATTTTTCCAAACTGCTGTTTCAAAACACAAGTTCTGCTGGTGTCAGGTAAAACACCTCCGCATTTTTTCCCCAGCTTTACCCTGACCTTCACAGTAAAATAAACTATTAGGTCTGCCTAATTTAATTGTTAATAGTTGTCTCTACAGCACTACCCAGGGTACAGCTTTAAACACACCTCTAGTATTTTTATACACCTTGTACCCTTTTTTTTTAAAAAAAGTCTACTATTAATTTGAAAACCAGAATGTAAATCTAGATATCTGCTTTAAGATTCAAGAATATTACTGTATTCTATTTCATGTAATACATTCTCTGTCACTTTATGGTTTAATTTAAAGACAGCATCTGATCTTTCCTGTTTTCTTCTCTTGGCATGTCACATTTTCTAGACTATTTATTTCTGAAGTACAGGGTTTATATCTGTTACGTTTTGATATGCAAGTTTTGCATGTGAGTAGATAGCTGGAGTAGATATTCATGGGCATCCTTCTCCACTTAACATTGAGTACATGGTTTCTCTGGTACTTGAGATGACACGGTAATAGACTCAATGACATAAATGGATCTCCTCTGGTACCCTGCTAGGAGCATTACAACACACACACTTCAGGAAACACTGAAATATCTGTTCAGGGGGGTTTTTAGCAACATTTCAATCACTGAAGATTTCTAAGCACTTACTGAGTAAGTGAGGTCTAAGTTGATATTTTCTGGAGGAGTAATTTGTTCACGTTGTCTCAGCAATTCTCTTTCCTGTCTTCCAGCCTCTTTTGCTTTTTCCAGAGCCTTAAACAAAATGCTAGAATTTAACAGTGCCTTGAATCTTACTGACCCAAGATGACAAAAGTATACTCAAAAAAGTATGAAGAGAATATACTCATGTCTATTTTCTTTAGATGCATAGACTGTACCAAATGCCTGAAAAAAGGCACTATAACCCACAAAAAGGTGTTACTTAGCACTAAACATACAGTCTATTTAGCTGTATAATTTTAGAGAAGTACAGTCACACACATGCATATGCCATAATCACTACATTATCATGATCCTAGACGATTATTCTACTTGTATTAATCACAGAAAGTGCACAGAAATGGTTAAAGGAAAAAAAAGAGGGAGCAATTAGGTTTGGCATGTTTTCTTATTGCAGAATCTCAGCGCAGGCAAGTGTTGGAAGGAAGTAAGTGAAGGCAAGAAATAAACATGCACGTTACAACCACACAAATGTATTCTGTACATACACCTTCACTAATTCTTGATGCTGGTAAACTGCTTTCCCTTTTTATCTATCCACAGTGGTTATGTCACATGTACATACCCAATTATAATTCTCTGCAGACTGGTGTCAAGACCCTTTGCACAACTAATGCTCTGGGTCTAGGAAGTGCCATTAGCAGTCCTGTATGCCTTCACAAGGGTACAATGATTAAGAAAGTAATGGTTACCACTCCAGGTAGCGATTTGGCAGCCAGCAATGAAGGAAGTACTTCAAGATACAGCTTGATTATTATCCCTTATGACAGAAGGCAAATCCAACTTGACTCTTCTATAGATAATGAGTTGGCAACTTTGATGGCTTTTGCAGAAAAATGGATATTCTGCTGGACTTACCAGAAACTAACACAAACGTTCTAGAGGACCCCTAGAATAGTCTGATATAATCTACATAAGAAACAACCCTTTGACATCAAGAAAAAAAGAATATTCTAGAATATACATGCAAGGAGCTCAGGAAAAATTAACAAAACAAGTTAGCTCATCTCCTGAAAGCTGAATGAATTCTAGATCTCAAAGCAAAAACAAAGACATCTGAAAAAAGATAATCTACCAACAGATCCAGTACATTAAGACAGTTGAAGTAAGATTAAATGATGCTGTACCCACCACATTTCATAAGACCTACGGAGATATTTGAAATTGTCTGAATCGGAGTAGCATAGAAAAATATCCCTTTGTGTCAAACAGAAAGACCACATTCATTAAAAGTGCTAATTTGTCCAAACAGCTTGAGCTCTCCAAAAACATCTACACTAGATGTAAATCAAATGGGTGAGAGCCTGTTACTTAGCCACTATTCACAGGCACAACATTGCTCTAGTACCCTCTATAACAGACGAAACACTTATCTACACAAATTGTTCTTCACACAACAGCAAAAGTGAAATCTAGAAAAATTACCAATTTCAAGTCTCCACAGCTGTTGGCAACACAGCTTTCTTCAACCAGTTCATTCACTTTTTTTTCCAACTGCCTCAACTTCTCTTCTGGACTAAAACAAAAATAACAATAAAAGGATTAACACTAGTAACATAACTGCAAACACTAAGCTTTTACACATAATTCAATTCTTTTACACACTACTCAGTAAAACAGCACAGTGATGTATCACACGTCGCAACTAACTGGTTTTCCCATCAATGAAAATATCACAAGAAACTATGCCCAAAGAAGATCCTCCAAAGATATCACATTCGCACTTTCAATTTGAGAACAGAGACCTAAGAAAACATAAATCCTCTTAAGAGAACAATACAGACAGGTAAATTTCATTAACTCAGCTTGTTCAGGAGAAGTAACAACAGAACAACAGATAAGGTGTTTCAAGTCAAACACCTAGTGAAATGAAATATCACATTAAAAGCAATTAATTGAACCTTTATTTACACAGATAACTCCAAAGTACTGCTTGCACATGCAGATTATAACAAAAAGTTGTTATTCATCTAGATTTTTTTGTCTGCTAAATAATTGAGCATTTCAGTAGGATTCCCTGTTCCTACATAGTTACATTTGGGGAACGTAACTTTTGTATTGGAAAGCTCAACGACATTTTCTGAGGGAACTCCACAACATTTGCACTAGCCTGCAAATTTTACCTCAAGTGCTAAGAGAGAAACGGCAGGCAAATTCCCTCAAATTCCCTCAAATTCTTCCCAGAGAGCTGCAAGAATCATGGTGTTCCTTGCCTGTCACACACACTTCCACGATCCTCCACAGTTCTATAGAACAGCATTTGTGTGACAACACCTACGTCCAGGCTGCTGAGCTATTCAGAACTAGAAATCACTGAAATCAAATGTTCCTGAAAGTCAATGTAAGTGCTCCAGCAAGTCAGCTAACTACATGTATACTGTTTGTGGCATTATTCCACAAAGTTAAGAGTTTGGCCTCTCAAGGTTTTGTAACTGCCTGGATGTTTTTGAACTCTATGCATGGTTGGCTTTCTGTTGCTGTTAATGCTTTGAAATAATTTAATGCAAAGCTGAACAAACCTGTCTGAATTTTTCTTTTCCAGAGGTGGAGCAGGACCTCTTGCTTGGCCAAGAGGATCAAATGAAGAACCTGCAAAATTAACAGCGTACTGAAAATTATAAAATAACATCTCCCTGGGGCAGCTGGCAGTTTCTACAAACCATACCTCTCATAGCTGCCTTAGTATAACCTGCAGCTTGCACTGCTGTCATTGGTCGAGAAACCCCATCCTCAAACAAAGAAGAAGATATATTAAATTAGACTTACTAAAAATTATATTGTGGACAATACAGACATCATTATATGTATTTAGAGATATATAATTTTATATATTTTATTATTTATATATAATTATATACTACAAAACCTTTAAATACAAAAATTAGTTACCACCCCACTCAACTGAAAACATTTTTTTAAATGCTTTTATTACTTAAATATTACAATCTTTTAAAAATACTTGTATCAAACACTTATCCGAAAACTTTATTGTTCCAAATGAATATAAAACGTACATATTGAATCTTTACCTGTATACCTCCTGTCATTGGTCTTCCCATAGATGAAGGTAAAGTTGTCTTTGGCTAAAAAAATAAGTAAATCGTTTGAAACTGGCATTCAGAAAGCATAAGAAGCCTAAGTACAGTCTTCTCAAAGCTGAGGTTTAAAAGTTGAGCTCTCACATAACTTCATAGCAAAGTTCCCATTTATGTTATTCATAAACAATACACTGCCAGTGCCTGGCAGACTTAAAGATGTTGAACACTTCTGTTAGCACAAATTTGCAATAAGGTTTTTTTTTATGTATTTGGATACTTCTGTCAGCTCATTTAAAAAGAGGGAACTTGAGGGAATTTGCCTGCCGTTTCTCTCTTAGCACTTGAGGTAAAACCTGCAGGCTAGTGCAAATGTTGTGGAGTTCCCTCAGAAAATTATCTGAGGCAGCAGTGCTTTCCATTATTAAATTATTGAAATTACTATCTTCAAATTGAACAAGTGATTTACACAAGATACTTCAGTAAAATTCTGAGTAGAGCTGATAAAATCTGTCCCTGAATTAATTCTTAAATTTTACTTTCATGCAGATTTATTTTATCATAAATACAGACACACTTTTTAACTGCCAATGGATATCTCTTCCATTTCCTGAATGACACATACTGTCTTCCTGCAGAAGGTTAAAAATGTAAAGAAACAAATGTGAAACATTTATTAGTAAGTGCTAAAGCTTGCTACAAATATACAATACAAACGGACAAAAATTAAGCGTTTCAGGCCATGAAAAAGTATTCCCCTACTTCCCACTCAAAGGCCTATGTCTTACTATTATACTCACTATCCACATACACCATGATTGTTTTTCATTTTTACTGCTAAGGATTAATGTACCTCAGCAAGGATTATTGTGTAGGAGAAGCAAATCTGTGGAGCAAAAGATACAGTATTGTGGACAATGCCTTGGAAATTCTAGTTCTGTTGTTGCGGATAAACAACTCAGACTTCCAGAAAAATTTTCCCAAGTCAAAATAACAAGCTATTCAGTTTCCCCTGCAAGAGAATCTGGTTAATTCCTTGGATTCTAATGCCTTATGAAGTATGGAAGTAGATTTACAGTATGGTTTGGGAGAAAAAACAAAATAATCTCACTTTGTGCGAGGAATTAAATGTTACATTTAATTTTTGGTAAATACCATTTTCATTAGGGATACAATAGAACAAAAACCTACCCCAAATCCAGTAGCTAAAGGTCTTGAACTTGCTGAGCCAGGAATTTTGGCTGTCACCTGAATGGGAAAAAAAAAAAAGAACCAAAAAAAAAATCCTCACCAATTAACAACCGTATGTGTCAATTATTAGTCTTTCTATATAAGTTCTGTAGTGATTTCACAGATATAATGCTTCAACTGTTACAGAAAGAATTCTCATTGTAGAAGCAGATTATTCTGGCAAAGAAGTAACAATCAGACAGTTCCAGCTCTTCTTTAGGCATTCAGTAGGTACTTCTAAAGTGCAGGTACGAACTTCATATTTGGTTTTGAAAACTGATGTAAGATTAAGTCAAAGCTAGATGAAAATAAGGGAATTGATGTCAGTTACGTTAATATGGAGGAAAAAGTTACCAGAACAATAGCACATGACTTTCTAAATCCCACTGTCTAGTATATATTTCAACCCTGTAACGGTACATCAGAGCCAGTAATTCTATGTTTGGAATATTAAACAAAGTCCTTTGTGAATGTATAATTTTGTTCTTGAACGAGGCTTTACCTCATTTTATCAAACAGGAAGACGCATTTTCAACCAAAGTTCCTTGTTGTTCTAGATTAACTCCAGAATGCAATGAAGTTAATCAGGCTCTGCTAAATTTTACTTATTTTTCATATGCATAACTGAAGCCTGTATCTTCATGTTAGTAGTAGACAAAACCCAAAAGGTAAGAGATTCTCTGGTTTGTATCAGTGCCAAAGTTCGAGCTAAGGCTCTAGAGAAGCTTTACATTATTGCAATGTATTTTCAAAGGTACTTACAGGGGGTCTTCTTCCATGACTTGTTCTTGCTGCCTGTTGAAAAGCTACATCGTTTTCTAAATCCTAGAAAAGATAAAATAAAAACATCAACCCTTTTAAAATGACAACACCCAAAGCCACAATTCCAGAACCTTCAGACTACTAAAAGCAGAAAGGTAAAAACACAGTAATTCTTCCCAAAATACTTGACCTGAAGATAACTGAAGAACAGGTTTTACTGCCATTAAATTACAACGACAGTATTTGTCTATCTTTTTTGGTATTTTAGACTAGGAAATCTAAAAACTCATTATTCTCTGAAAAGTAAAAACATACTGAGGAAGCAGTGCTGAAGTGATAAAATATGAAATTTTATCTCCATCCAAATGTTTACTACTCACACTATTTCTAAATTTTAACATTAAGACCTGCCATCCCAATACATTAAGACATCTCATGTCTCTCAGGTCATGCTGCAACTCCTGTGAATTTGGCATTGGGATTTCACACAGGATGCCACGTCTAGTGGGTTTGGATCAAATGAGCCCACTGTTGTTCCAATTCCACCATACCAGCAGTTACCAGAAAGTGGTCTGCAGGGCTATCTTAAGACACCCCAGATTGCACAGAGACCTACAGTATTCCATTTCACTGTGAGCTCCAGCAGCAGCAGCTCAGCAAGAGATCAGTGACCTATTGGCCAATGAGTAGCCTCTTTTGTCAGTAAACGAGCTCCTGCACATAATCTGGGAAACACCACACTGAATGTGCCTACAAATAACTAAGATTTTATACTTCATAAATTCTAACTGTTATAGTGTATTAGGTTTCCTGAGATGTACACAACTCCTTTGCTGGAATAGAAAACTATCAAAGAATTAACTAGTCAAAAAAATCTTGGAGAAGCTTTTTATGTTTTTTGCTAAATAAAGTACATTTCACTTCAAAGCAGTAGTAAAGTTGTACACAAGTTCTTATCTTGTACTTCTAAATTATAATTCTATCTATGGGAAAGGTGGAAAATAGCAAATATTTTTACCTCTGTATCAAACATGGGATTATAATCATTGTAGCCAGAATAGAGATCATCTTCATCGTTCTCAGGAGCCAGATGGACATTTTGCATCATTTTCCTGTGAAACATTTAACATGCCAAATGTTACCCTGGTGGTTTTATATAAATCTTTAAAAATGTAAAATACAAATGTAAGGTTTACAAGTTCAAAAGAGCTAGGACTCACCTACAGACAGTATTAAATAGCACCATTTCACAGAATTATATTTTGTTTTGTACTTATACCAGTTATGAAAACTGTTTAAAAGATATTCATCATTAAAACTAAACGATTATAACAACTAACTGTATTACTACTTTTCCAATAGTATCTTTCCATTGTCAGCTAATTCAGGTTTAAGATAACTCTTTCATATTCTAAAGTTTGTCTTTATTAGGCCAAACCATAGTAGTTAAGTCTAATGAAAGGTATCGCCCCTAGCTTCAAATCTTCCTTCCTTCATATGTCCTTATATCAGCATAGCCAAAGGTATTATACAGATACGAAGATAGGAAGAATGTTGTAAATAGAATCTATCATACATGAAGAATCTATCATACACGAAGAATGTTGCATATAGACGGAAGAGTCAAAAAGGTTTTTAAATGCCAGCATTAAACAAGCCCAGGTTCCAAAGTCTTTCTTCACAAACACTCCACTGTCTAATACGGCTGCATTCGCCTGGTGGCCTCTCCCTCACGGAGCACAGACACTAAGGAGGTCTCTCTTTGCCCGGCTTCCTATTTTCATAAAAATCTTAAGAAGGCAGCGTTTGATTTCATCAGTAACATGAAGTACGTGCCCTTCAGCAAGCGAGCCCCAGCCAGGATGAACCGCACGGCTCCTCTCCGGCAGCAGCAGCAGGAGGAGGAGGAGGATGTCCCCCGCGGAGCCACCGCGGCCAAACTGCTCCTTGCGCGAGCTCCCTCAGCCCGCGCCCGAGGCGGGGAGCGGCGATGTGCCCGGGGCGGCTCCGCCTTGGCGAGGGCGGCAGAGGGCGAGCGGCCCCGAGCACCGAGAGGCCCGCTGCCCGCTGCCCGCGCCCGACGGCGGCCCGGCGGCGTTGCTCCGGGACACGGCGCGGTCCCCGCATGCACCGCGGCCGGGCGGGCGAGCGAGCGGGGCCGGGCGCAGCCGAAGCCGCGGCCCCCGGGTGGGCGGGGCCTGCCGTGAGGGACAGCGCTGCTCCCCCGCCTCGGCCGGGGCGTGCTTGACCTCGAGGAGGTGGGGAAAGAGCTCGCCCTCACCTCGTTTCTGCAAATTGAACGGGAAGAAAAGGTCCTTCAAGCGTTTAAGTGTGCACCTAATTTCCCGAGTCACAATCCAAAACGTTACAGATATGGCCTAAAACTGCAGACGATTCCCTAGTGCTTATGGCGTTTATATACTTCCCATGGGTATAACTCGGGGCAAAGAGTGAGAAGAGTTTGTTGACTACAGTCGGCTTTGAATAAAACTTCCGTTTCTTGTGGTGGTGGAGTAAACTAGGACAACTCACATACTGGAATAAAAAAAACCCGCACTTTTCTGTCCCCCAAAGGGATTTTAAGTCCAAACATTCAAACAACTGACTTCTGTGAAGTTGTCTTTGCCATCTTACCCCACTGCTTCCAGGAGATGTGTGGGCTGTATCCATTGCTTCCAGCTTCCACCTAAGATGAAGGTCTTTATCTGAATGCTCCATTCATCATGTCAATATTTTAAAGAAGAATTTCTTTATTATAGTTTATTATATTTGAATATATTCAATATTTTAGAGAAGTGCTTCCCTATGAGAGCGGTGAGGTGCTGCCACAGGTTGCCCAGGTAAGTTGTGACTGCCCCATCCCTGGAAGTGTTCAAGGCCAGGTTGGACAGGCTTGGAGCAACCTAGTCCAGTGAAAGATGTCCCTGCCCACGGCAGGAGAGCTTGGAACTAGATCATCTTTAAGGGCCCTTCCAATGCAAACCATTCTGTGACTCTGTGTGTCAGGTTATCCATGTTTCCAATATGGGAGCCTCAGTGCTAAGAAACAAAAGTTGTATCATGTGATAGACGTACAAATAAAATTTTGTTTTTCCCTGTGCTTTTCTTGTCTTATGGAAGAGGAACACAAAACAGCTGTGTGGGCTCATCGGACTGCCTACCTTTGTCCATGGGATAAGGAAAACAAATGGAAACAAGATCTGTTGTCTGCTAGGCATTGCTTTGCTGTGTGCAAATAAAACTCTGTGGTGTGGGTGATATTTACCGACTTTAAAGGGAAAATTATTAGAATAAATTAATTGGTGTTTCTGAAACATTAAGTAGAGGGCAACTAAAGTTCAGAATGGGGGAAAAAAAAATCTATGCTTCTCCATAGCAGGGAATTTAGGATTACAGGATTGTAGAAGGGACCTCAGGACATCTCTCCCATCTTTATACCTAGTTTAAATTTCTTTGTGTCTCTTCCCAGTAGTAAAGCCAACCTACTGTCATTTTATGGTGCAAATTGTTATTTTATGCTATAGATTTCCTCGTGAGCGAAAAGCAAATATACTTTGATAAAGTAAATGGCTTCTTGCATAGCTGTCAAAGCTTGCACTCAAGCACATGCCCCATACCTGAGAGTACCTGAGAGCATGTTTCTCGAGCTCCAAATTATTGCTGGCACATGTCCTCTGGAGCACAGTAGGACTCCACTTGCAGGGATGGCTCTCAGGCAGCAGCCAGCACCTCTGGGCAGAGACCTCATCACAATCACCACTCACTCTCGGGGTGCTCAGCGACACCATTTTTTCCAATAAGCTGAGAAATCTGCTCTCAAAACTGAAAAGCTCAATTAAAAAAAAAAAGTTATTAAAGCTTCCCATAGGCCAGTCTCTGAAACAAAATAAAAAAAATTAAAATCCCTAATGTCTTAAAAAAAGATGATTCCTCCTACCATTTTTACTAGTTTCTGTTGATATTTTGGAAACCCTGACGAGTGTCAGTGGATTTGCTCACAGCAAATCATTAACTCTGGGGAAAGTTTCACATGCCTAAATGGGAAACAGAATAGAGCAGGGATCTCTGAACAAGCCTACAGTATTTTTGAGAGAGAAAATATTTTATGAGACCAATTGTAACCTACCCCTACTGCCTTATACTAATGGCATAAAAAGGCTGCAAAGACAATAAACAGTACAAAGTCAGTCAGAACACCCTTTTTGTGGTCAGGGGTTGTGCACATTATGCAATGTCAGGGCCTTCTGCTGCTCACCTTTCAGCCTCAAAGTCCTTTTTGGAGAGATAAGGTGAAGAGGATATGAGTGAAAGGTCTTTCTACTCTGACTCCCATCAAGAGAAACCAAGATAACATAAGGAAGTATTAAGACATTATCACTTCTTGCATTAACCTGTTCACGTTCCATGCATGAACCACTTTCACACAGAAACTTCAGACTTGAGAACTTTGGACATGAGAATCTTTATACTCTAAATTTCTGGAATACAAGTATTTTGCAGCATAACAGACTTAAGGTGGGAAAATATTTTGGTTGCATTCCTTGCCACAAATTATGAACTCCAGCATAAGAAATATATATACATTTATAGTAACCTTTTTCTGCCTGTGACTCCTCATATATTATTGAGCCTATGGTTTTTAGAATTTTCTCATTGTCCCCAGATGCATCAGTATGTATCTGAGTGGTAGGTGGATTCTGTGGATAGCTCTGCTATCCATCTTGTCCATATTGGAGACCTGGGCATATGGGTGCCCAGCGCTATTCTGATGTTTCAGCCCAAATGCCTAGGGCAGTGGAGAGGAGGCACTGGGGTAAGGAGGCAGTGCATCTACTTTGTAAAAGAGGTGGTGCCAAGGCACCACTGGAATCTGACCATGTTCATGTTGTCAAATTTTCTTACCCTCCAAAATTGTGTGTATACACTCAAACCAGTTATTGGAAGTGGTCCCTGGCCTCTATGGACTCTGACCATACTGGAAATTATATTGGCGAATGGTAATTGGCCAACACTTTAATGGGCTATTTCAACCTCAGAGACATTTAGCTCCAGCACTCAGTCCAGCCCCTCCCAATGCTGCATGTTGCCTGTGCTGCTGGAGCGTACACCAGTGGTCAGGACCTTGGGAACACTCCCTGGCCCAGGTCCTTAGGCCTTGCAGTACAGCTGTTACTTTTGACATCCTCACAACAACATGAGAGTCTCAACAGACTTTTTTCATGTTTCTAAAAGCTGTGTCAATCTATGATTTTTTTTTTCTGGTGCTGTAAAGTATAAAAACGCATGAAGATTTAAAGCAAAACCCTCAGGATCCTTTGGACAACACAGGACCATACTAGTGGGCTGTGATTATAAGATATGATCTAACAAGATGATGCTACAGGAAGAAACCCTGTAATGATGTAAGATGATGTAATTGTCTTTACTGGTTTTGGCTAAATCCAGAGGGCAAGCTGGAACACAAATATGACAGAAAGAAGTGTAGCAAGTTTAGTATACAGTCCAAGTAACATCATATGCTGTGAATTCCTAATCATTAAGCCAGCAGAGTCACTAAATGAAGTTCTCCTGTTCTTTTGCCACCTTCTGATTTTCATCCCTGCCCCAGATCAGTCCTCTGACTGGCATCAAGTTACATACTTGTGCAGCTGAAGCAAACTGCAGATCTCATGAGGTTTTTCTTCAGATACCTTTCAAGACATGAAGTAAAAGATCCAGGGACAGCAGTGAAAAATTAGGGCAGATTAAGGAGACCATGAAGCTATACTCTTAAGTATGAACTTCTTTTCCTTTCAACACATGGTGTATCTGTCTTTTTGCAGTGGTAACATTGCAAATTGATGCCAAAAAACCTCGGTATGATTAACTGCTCAGAGACTTTTTCATCTTTAAGCAGCAAGGTATTTGTTTATTCAACACTGGGAGCAAGCCAGCTCACGCTGGACAAACTTGCTCAACCTGAAAGTGCAAAAGCAAGCAATTTTATACGCTTCAGATACATGGTTACATCATTTATCATACATATTAATAAGTAGGCTAGTCTCTAGGCGGAGTCTTTCCAGGCACGGGCAGTCTTCTCCTCAAGCCTTCATCTCTCTGGTGGTCGCCACAGATATCTTCCATGATTTGACCTCTTCAATTTTCTTTATTAGGTGATCTGAATTCTTGAAGCTTGCAAAATCCTGGCTTTGGGCCTTCTATATCTTATTCAAACGTCTGGTTTACCTAATTTATTGCCCTGTGTATACTATTCTTATTCTTTCTATGATAAGGCCTTTGGTCCAGTGAGCAGAATAGAACATGATATTAACCAGTGCTCCTAGAATGTTGTTCTAGCAAAACAGGTATTGGGGTTTCTTAGCAGGACAAGATATCTCGGTTAACTCTTTTAGGCCTCTTTTAGGCTCCCATTTCAAAATAAGGACTGTTCCAGGACCTACAAACTCAGGTTCAGGGGTTACTGGCCACCATCTGCCTGTTACAATCGCTGTTAGTGTGTACCTTACCCTTGCTTTGTCAGTTGAACTGTTCTGATCGGCCACTAATTGTTTTCAGAAAATGGTCTAAATTGAAAAAGTAATTCTCCCATTATAATCTTTAAAAAGTAATTTTTTAGCATGGAATTTTGGACTGACCAGGTGTTCAGGATTTTTTGCTGTTATGCAGAGAACTTAATAACTACATTTATTATAAAGACAATTAAAAAATTAAAGCGATGGTTCATACTCTCCCTAAACTTGAAAATTCAAACTTCAACTGTTTACTATTTTGCTGACTGGTGTATGTTACAGCCTTGATGCTCTGAGCTTATTTATCCCATCAGCAGATACATGTTGCATGTTACTTTCCTCCGTTATCAAGTGTATGAACAGTATGAGTGTTAGAATCTTCATGTATTAGCTCATTATTTCAGTGCTGTTAAAAATACACCTCTGTAGCACTTTATAACATCAATTTATTTCGGTTAATGTTTTCTAAAATAGAAGCAGTACGTTAAAGAAGCCTTCTGTCTCTTGAACGAGATTTAAACATCCATTTTGTATTTATGATCTCCAAGTTTCTGTGCATAAACATACATAAATTACAGTAAGATAATTAAAGGTAGAAAATAAAGTGTATACAGCTACTATTGATGCAATGATAAGTAGCACATCAGAATGTTTTCAGTTAGGTTCTTAATGAGGAATTAATTATGTAAAAATATTTTATAGATTTATATTGAAAAGTTTTAAAAGAGCTACTTCTGAACAGTTCTAAAGGCAGAAAATATTCAGTATAGTTCTGTTCTAAACATCAATTTACTATATAGTCTGTATTTAGTAAAGCAAGTAAATAAATCAATTTATGTACAGTTTGAAAACAAAATTAATTTAAGAACCTCATTATGAATAAAACATATGTTACAGGTAAGCTATATAGAATCATAGAATATGATGAGTTGAAAGGGACCCACAGGGATCATTGAAGTCCAGCTCCTGGCCCTGGCATGGGACCACCCCAAGAATCACACCACGTGCTTTTATATGTCCCACCATATGTTATAGTTTGGGTTTCAAATACATTTGCAGCAGGAAAATTATCTTGTTAACAGGTATTTCTACTATTGAAGGATATAATTCTATCTAGTTTTTCTGAATCTTTTGTAATATCTATTTCACTACTATTTACTATTTATTTCCAGTTCCTGCAGATTGCTTCATTAAGAATCAGCATTTTAGCACTATTGGGAGTATTTGCATCAAACCATTTGCACTGTAAAGGACCACCTAAATTAACAGCACAAACTACTGATAATTAAAATTATAGTTTTAATTGTAGTGTAATTTCAGTATAATCACTAGTCATAACTACAGTATGCAAACTGTTAGTTAGAACTCTACAGAATAGCAATAAAGTTATTAATTAATTAAAGCTATAATTTTTAAGGCATTATGTTTTCCAAACCATTAGGATCATAGTAGCAACGTGCCATAGTCCATTACCGAACAAATGTACTTTCTGGTCGCTCCGGTGAGCAAGTAATGTATTAAACAGACCTAATACTTAACAAAATGTGAACTATGCCTCTGTTTTCATCCCATGCCAAAAGCTCAATCTAGAACCCTCTGTATCCTTAAAGCATACAATACCTTTATTTTCTCTAAAGGGAAATTCACATCTCCTTTGTATTCTGCCTCTATGTGGCTCCCAGTTAATGTGAGTTATTTCCCCTTGCTCGTTACATGACCCTTTTATACCACCCTGCTACTCCCTTGCAGTAAACTCACCTGTCCATGGCCAGTAGCAGATTTCAGCTCCACACATGAGGAGCAGAGAGACTAAAAACATGGAGAGATTAACTATGCAGTTCCCAACACAAGTTGAATCTGCTCCTAACTGCTATTGGGCTTAGAAGAAAGAAAACGCTGGTGAGCACATTTTGGCTCCACCTGGGCCCCTCCCACTGGCAGGACAAGCCCTACTTTTCATTCCCTAGTGGAGCCCAAGTCCTTTCTTTGCTGTTTCTGGGCTTAGGGCAGCTTTTCTCCTTCCCATGTGAGTTGCAGAAGAAGGAGGAGAATCATTGTCTCTTATTTGTGGAGGCTGCAAGTTGTGGGCCTAAAACTCTTTATGTTGTTACGTAGAAATGAAATTTGCACTTTGTTTTTAAGTCATATTTTCTTCCTTTGACTTACCCTTCTGATAATTTAATTATTTTTGTTTTCTTTTCTTCTTGCAAACTTCTCTCTCCTCTTTTGATCTATTCAGTTTGGACTTATCGGTGTGTCTCATCGCTGTAAACAATGGGGAATATGCCTGCTGTCCTGTCATACCCTAATTATGATTAAGGAATGCATGTGGCTTTGTCACTAATATATTAATAATAATAATAATATAATTCAGAATTCATTTCCACGTATTTGTTTTGTTCACCCCCAGAACTTAAAGGTCCTGTAATTGCTTTTATCATGACCGTGATTAGCTCTCAAACCCCTGTGGTAACACTCCTGAACAGTTGAACTGAGCTTTTAATTCTGCTGAATCCATTTGTCTATCTCTAATGGCTTTTGTCTCTTATAGTCTGTTGCTAACAACAACTTGAATATAAATACACATCTCAGGAAGTCAAAGAGTATTAAAATAATTGATAAGTACTTCCAAATGGGAGTGATGGTAAAGTTGTTCCAGAAACTATGTTTCCAAAGCCCAGGAGATATTAGTTTTATGTTTTAGGAACTTAATTTTTTTTCTTTGCAGTAAAAACTTGAGTTCACAAAATAAATATACATTGATTGGCTAGAGAAAGATCTTTGTGTTTAGAACATGTGTCAAGTCGTGCATTTTGAATTAGTCTTCAAAGGAACAAAATTGGTACTTGCTAAAATCATAAAACACTGCTTTCTACGCTTTTCTATGCAAACCCTGAGCAGCAGAACTGGCACAGCATCCTGCACTCTTCTGTCCCACTGCCCTAAATCTTCCATGGCCCAGTTACATCCACTTCACTCCACTCACACTTCCCAGCTACTGGCATGTCTCAGCTTATATGGATGATATTAAGGTCATGAAGTCAGAGATAGCTTGGTTTTCCACCTGCTACCTGTTGAGTGGTATTCATGAAGCCCTTAGGAATTTATACTTGTGAGATCTCTGTCTCCTTTTTGAATGTGACTGGAATTAGCAAAGTGCCAGTGAGGGGGACAGATGTACCAAATGATTATGTGGGTCTTTAATTTTTTTTCTCATAAACTAGAAGAAATGATAGCCAAACAAAGGTTCACTGAGCAGCTTGTTCAGTAACTATCAAACCTTTATTCTGGGAACAAATGTATTAAATTTCAACCGATTTTTTTTTTCAGAAAGCTAGAAACACAGGAGAACTTGCAAGTATCTCTCAGCTGTATTAAGAGTACAGTAATATAATCTTGATAATAAACAGGCATTTAAAATGCTAAATTTTGTTTCTTTTCAGGAACATCTGGCATGATTACAGAGCAGTATGCAGATGAGTAGGAACTAAGCCAAATTGGAAGAAGTGAGTAATGATGAGCACACCAACACGAACAGTGTTACAGAGCAGCTTGAAGAGTTGACATTGTAATGTCACATTTTGGCACAACTTTAAAAAGATTTTGTACGAAAATCAAGGACAGCAAAAAAGAAAATTAACTCAGAATTAGAGGATAAAGCATTTTTAAGAATAATAAAGCCTTGCTTAATGTGCTTTCAAATTTCAACTTTGAAATTAATTTGTGCCTTTGTCAAAAGCAGTGGGGTCGGATGCACTCTAGTACTGCCGCTGGCCTCTCGAGGGGGAAGAGGTGAGCTGGTCTCGGCTCAGATGAGAGCTGGCGGTGCGGGAGGATCGGGCACAGCTCTCCGTGCCGTGTGGGGACGGGGGGGGCACACCCGGCTGCTGGAGGCGGGCTGTTGCCCGGGGCCCCGCCCCGCCCCTGGCGGGGCCGCGGCGCGCGGGCCCAGTATGGGCGGCCGCTGACGTCCGCGGGGGTGGGTCGGCTGCGCGCAGGCAGAGGTGTCCCAGCGCGGCCGTAGCTGCGCCGTCTGCTGCCGATCCCGCGTCTCCCGGTCCCAGCCATGGAGCACTCCCAGGTTGCCATCGTCGGCAGGTAACGCCTCTCCTCTCTCGCAGGTGGGGGAAGCGCCCGGCAGCGCTCGCCGCCTTTGGGGGCGGATGCCCGCGGCGTACGAAGGGGCTCGGACGCCGTCCCGGCACGGCCCGGCCTGCGGCGTGGTGGTTTGGGACTCAGTGCGAGTACGGCCCTGCCTCAGATGTCACCGCTGCTGCCGGCGTGGGATGTGTCGGGGAGATGCTGGGTCGGGGCAGTCGGTGGGTTTTGGCCAGCTGCGGGGTCGTACTGCTCCTGGATCTCGGGAACCAGGCGGTGATGCACCTGCTGGGCTCCTTAGAGTGCCTTTGCTTAACGCCCCGACAGCCCCGTGCTACTGTAAAACAAACAGCAAAAAAAATACACAGCACCTCTACCGAAGTAAGTCATCCTTTAAGTGTGAAAGACTGGTGGCCTTTTTTATTGCAATGCTTTGTGTGCATAAGTGCAAGAGGAGTGGAGAAATCCAAGCACAGCTTTAATGTCCTGTTTGTCAACTGTGTCAAGAAACTTCTAAGTTCCTCTAAGACGCTCCTGAAGTAATGCTTAATTGCCACAAGATAAAGCAATATTTCTGGCTTGTGTGGGAATGCATTGTTTCATCCTCTCATTGTGAGCTGAACCTGAAGTTCTTGAACGATGATCTGGAGGGGAGAGAAAACACGTGCCAGACAGTAGCAGTCCGCTGTACCTTGGTGTAGAAGTGTGGGCTGCAACAAACTTCACTAGCAAGACCACTTGAAGCCTCAAGACATGAGTCTCAGTGCTGTTGTGTGACACTGACAAAAGTAAACTTTTGTTCCCCATGAGTGTGTGTGAAGGGTTGGGAAAGCTAGGCTCTTGCTCGCTGTGGCTGCTGTGGCACTGTTGTAGTGAAGGCAGAAAATTTGTTTCTGGTAGCACCCACAGAAGTTATGTGAGCAGATCTGGTCCTTAAGACTGTCTATCACTGGACTCAAAATGACAGTACTTAAAGTTTCAAAAAACACTGTCTTGGGGTCAAATATGCTAACATCAGGTTGTAATGATGTGGTTGTGTACAATGATGTAAGAGTGCAGGACTGATACCTACCATTGATTTGTTTTGTATTCTCTGTAATTCAAAAGAAAAAAAGCCCACGATCCTAAAAACCTGTATTGAAATAAACTTTTTTTTTCTGTTGTTTGTCAAACACTCTTTTAAGGAAACTTAAGAGTGCAATCTGGAGAGATGATGCAAGTTTATAAAGATACTGGCAGCTCGGATTTACTTGCTTAAGGCTTAAGTGGTCCAAGTTTTATAAATACTTGTTAGCCAGGAGACTACAGTAGCTTACAAACTTTGACCATACCTTACCGGTTCCATAAGTCTGTTCTGTAGCTTGCCTGAGAACTGATGAAGTCTGGACTTACTACAGTGAAGTTTTGTGTTTTTACTTTCAAATGGTATGTTTTTAGTGAGACTTTACTGTCTGTTTAACAAGACTAAATGCAAAGCTTGACTTTTTTTTTTCTGGTCCCAATTATTTCCACTTATTCTTGCTATTTCCTGAAGCTTCCTGTTTTGATCCTTTTTTAAAATGTATACTTAAACCAAAGGCTGAACATGTTCTTGTTTTCTCTTCCTTCTTTTCTCATCTGTCCTGCTGCTTTATCTTTGACTTTTGTTCCCGTTTTAATCTTTTATTGATGCCCTAGCGGCCTTACATTTTCCAGTTGCCAGAGATCACTTAAGTTTATTGCTGCAAATAAGCTGATCTTGAAAATGACAGGAAATGCATGTAATTATCAAAAAACCCACTGTAACAGTCATGGGTATGGAGTTCTGATCTTGTCTCTATTATGGATTTTTTTTTTTTAATTTTTAATATTTTTTTTTGTGATCTCAGGTTACTTAAGCTTGTGACACCGTGATTTGGGGCTTCCATTTGAAAAGGCTGATGCCTGCTGTACATCTAACTAAGTTAAAACCTGCATTGCTTCGAGAGACATGATAAAATTGTCAGTTACTACAAGTTTCTTCTATGTAGTGCTTGGTAATGTGTTTTCACCAAAAGATGCAGGCAGGCTGTTCCTGTGTGTATCCAGCATGTTGAAGTGCTTCATCTAAAAATAAAGGTAGTGCTAGAAGTGGCTAGATGGAAAAGTAGTATCAAACCCATGGTTAGGTGAGGGTTTTTTCCCGTTTCATGTGCGTATGGTACTTTCTGAATTACTGAGGACCTGTGACTTCAGTAGCTGTTAGAGACATTTATTTTTTATCGATATCAACTTATTTTTTAGTCAAATATTGAAGACTTCAAGCTCCTTTTTCCTTTTTGCAGTGCTTGCAAGACCTTCTTCCTCCAAATAAGTGCCATTTTATGAATTGGGCTGATATTTATTTTTTTTCTTTTCAGCGGACTCATTGGTCGCAGCTGGGCCATGGTATTTGCTGCTGGAGGCTTCAAAGTGAAACTTTATGATATTGCACAACAGCAGCTGACAAGCGCACTGGAAACTATTCGGTAGGTCACCTGGCTTGAAATGACTGGGGTTGTAACGAAGTTGTGGCATTGCTGTAACTATGAATGAATAGCCATATCTTATTATGGGAGCATAGATTTTAAGCTTTGAAGAAGGCTTTAATTTAGAAGTACAGGTCCTTTTAAGATCAGAACTGTGTTCCCAAGCGTCACTGACACTTGTGAAGAGAAATTTAATTCTTAAGTAGTTCAAGAGCTTAAGTTTAAATTCATTTTTGTTTAATTATGCTTACCACCATTAGGTTATCTATAGGCTAAGTTTAAAATATACAAACATAAGAGGTTTTGCATAGAAAGGCAACAAAAACGCTTTCAAAGTTTAAGTAGGTTAAAATGGATTGCTGAGGAACTCTGCTACAGTTATTAGTATTTTATAACTAGAGTTTTTTAAACTCTTAAAGTAATATTTTTGAGTCTTAGAAGAACAGGTTGCCACTTTCACCAAAGATACAACTACTAATCAGTTGTAGTTGAAGCTGGGAAGCATCTTTAGAGGGATAGTAAATGTGAGGGTGTGAACATGAGATCACTCACACTGGTTCAGGCCAACGGTCCTCCAGCCCTTTTCTCTTGCCCTGTGGCACTGTGGCTAAAGCCCCATGCTTTTCATATTACAAGAGCTACAAGTTCAAGTCTTGCCCGTCTGCACCCTGCCCCCAACCTTCAGTGCCCAGAAGCTGTAACTCTTTAGTTAATGTATTCAGTAGCTCTTAACTAGATTTCTTCTAAGTATTTCTCTAAATGTCCCTTGAACCCATATAAATCCTTCCATGGCCTCCTTGCCCAAGGACTTTGTGTTCTGCAGGTTTACTGCTCGCTGCATGAAGAGCTACTCCCTTTTGTTTGTTTTGAACCTGACACCTCAGTTGCTTTGATTGACCCCTAGTTCTTATGTTAGAAGGGACAGTGTCTGGTTGGTCGTATGCACCCTCTTCTTGCTGGTCCTCGAAATACAGCTTTTATATGCATGTGAGAGAGGGAGAGAGTGCGTTTATCGAGTTGTTCTGTGCACAACCTTATGTAGCTTTATCGGCATTTAATGCTAAAGTTCAGATTGCTTCACGATCAGCATCAACCTAAATGCATCAACTCTCCCTTCTGATGCATTGTAGTGATGTGTCAGCGGTATGGGGTGTAAGGTGCACCTAAAAAAGGGTTGTAGTGTGTTGCATCCTCATTTCTTTCTGTAACAAGGCTTAAAGCCAATAGAAATGACTTCAGGAGCCCCTTGTAGGTCAGTTCAGTTGTTGGAATTCAAAAGCAAAGCAGTATGTGATATCTAGTGAGATTTGCTAAAAAAGGCTTGATAACAAAAGAAGAGGAAAATCTATCTTTTACTTTTTTTTTTCTTTCCAGGTAGATGTTAGTCAGACCAAACATCTCTCTTGCATCCCTAGATGACAGACACTTTTGCTTTTTTTCACAACTGCTGTCACAGTAATAGCCATGATAAGATTCTGGATTATTGTGGAGGTGGCAGTTTTACTAAACTGTATTACTAAACTATGTTACTAAACTATGTTTACTAAACTTTATGTTACTGAAGACAGCATTTGCCCCTAATTTTTTCTTTTTCTAATAACAAAATCATGAAATGAGGATTTTAGCCTTCCAAGGTTTTCAGCTTGAAAAAGTAAAGCATAAAATGTCATGCATAATAGAATAGAGTACAATTTGAGTGGGTCTGTGCTGTCCTGTGCCTGCATGTGCTGTAGCATAAATGCTGACAGAGTCAAAAATGGGTAAGGTTGGAAGGGAGCCCTGGAGGTCATATAGCCCAACCTCCCTGCTCAAGCAAGGTTCCCTAGAGCATGTTACGTCCAGACAGCTTTTGAATATCTCCAGGGAAGGAGATGCTGCAACCTGTCTGGCCAACCTGTTCCAGTGCTTAGTCACCCTGACAATGAAGAAGTGCTCCCTCATGTTCAGGTGGAACTTCTTGTATTCCGGTTTCTACCCCTTGCCTCTCATCATATTGCTTGGCACCACTGAGAAGAGCCTGGCTCCATCCTCATGACACCCTCCTTTCAGATGCTTATAGACATTGTTTAGGTCCCCTCTGTTGCCTCTTCTTGAGGCTGAACAGGCCCAACTCCTTCAGCATTTCCCTGTAAGATACATGCTCCACTCCCATAATCACCTTTGTCACCCTCCGCTGGACCTGCTCCAGGAGCTCCCTGTCTCTCTGGTACTGGAGCCTGGGCACTCTGCTGGCTCATGGACAGCTTGTTGTCCACCAGGACCCCCAGGTCCTTTTCCAAAGAGATGCTTTCCATCAGGTCAGCCCCCAGCCTGATGCATGGGGGTATTCCTCCCCAGATGCAGGATCCTGCATTTGCCTTTGTTGAACTTCCACTCCGCCCATTTCTCTAGCCTACTGAGGTCCTTCTAAAGGGCAGCACAGCACTCTGGGGTATTGGCCACTACTCCCAGCTTTGTGTTATCAGTGAACTCTGTGGAGGCATCTGCCCCTTCATCTAAGTCATTGATAAGTTCAAGGCAAGTTCAACTGCGTTCAAGGCAGGTTTTGCCTTTTACGTAAGGTGTTCTTAACTCAATTTATAATTAACTTGTGTATCTTGGCTGTTGTAACATTCTAGTTAAAAAACTGGGTCTCAGGACAACATAGTTTTTGTGTTAAGAATACAAGCTATGCAGTTTCTTCAACCACTATTTTAATGATTGCATCTATCAGAATATGGTCAAACTTGAACTTCTTTGCACTGATTTCATAGCACACAACCTGCAGCAAATCACACTGGGTGCTACCTCCGTGAGAGCTGGAGCTTCAGTAGGTAATGAGGGCTCACAGGAGAACAGCAGCTCCCATTGGAGCTGTCTGACAAAGCCAGCTGGTGACTGTTTCTCTGGACTTGCTGTGATTTGCTTTCCTTTTCCCCTCCAAATAGCTAATACTTTTGGGGAAGTTTTTAGGCTTAGAGGCTTTTATGGTTTATTTTGTTTTAGTATTACAATGTATTTAGCAGGAAGGTTTCCCAGCATGAACTTGTCATTCTGATGCCAAGATGCCAAAAAGGTTAGATCCCCTAACTCATTAGATGCATTAACAAGTGAACTTACTTAGGTCACTAGATTTGGAGACAGCATTAGGGTTGATATTCAGAGAGCAAGAAGTGACTTGTAATGAGTTGCAAACTCTGATCAGACTCTCCAGTATTCACAACACTGTGTTTACTGTGGAAAAACACGGCGACGTTAAATGCTTTTCCTGTTACGAAGTCTTTGCTCTCGTTGCAGCATCCAGTTTGTGAAGTGCCAGTGTAGACATCCTGGGAGTGCTGTGGCTGGAAAACAGTTTGTGTGTGTGATAGCTTCAGGACATCTCAGAACTTTGATTGGTTTTATGCATCAGCACACTCTTATGGTGCATCCCAGCTCCTCTGTAGTCCGTTGCTTTGTGCCTCTTCAAAACTGTGTCAAAGGCAGATGTGCATCTGTCCCTCTTTAGTATACTGCTGTTGCTATAGGTGAAGTGCATTTGACAGCTCTGGATCTCTCTTGTCTGGACATAAACATACTGTAGTGATTCAGCTTGTACTGCTGTTTCAAGAAGACTTCATGTGTGATGACTTTTCCATGGGGATGTGTTGTGTGTTTGCCTTTGGGAAAAGCAGGAAGAGGAAAGTGGTTACTAATGCTTTCAGATAGCCAGTTGCAACAGAGTGAAGTCTTGTGCTGTGTGCTAAGGACATGACTGCAATGACCTCAGTCTCTGGTCATCCTAGGGACGAACCTTTGAATAAAAAGCCATCCACTAGAGGTCAGTGGTGTACCGTTGTATGTACAAGCTGGTCTGGTTTCTGCCTTAATGTATAAGTATCAGGGAACACTCTCTTCCTTTTCCCACACTTTTGTGGCAATCTAATAGCCTAGGGGAATACAAAGATGGTTTAGCATTTAGAAGACTTAAAATTCATTTGTGAAACAAAACAACCAAAATGTCAATAAGTATACTGTCAAAAGGTGCCAAAGAACAGCATTTCCTGGGAAGGAAAGCCAAAATTAAAGTAAAGCACATATTCCCAATAACTATACTAATTTAAATAAATAGCTAACATGAAGATTGGTGATATTAAGAGGGAGATTTTTGTTGAGGAATAAACAAAAATCCAGCCTTAAGTTGCAAAAGATAAAGATGGTGGTTTTGCTGGTCAATTAAGTGTTATCAGTGCACAGTGTAGTGTGTAATGGCTTATGACAGAGAAGAAGAAATGACAGGATGGTTATCACTGGCAGAGAAGGAAAGATATGGAACAGGAGACAGGTGCTACAAACTTCTGTGAGAGCTTGAGGAAGAATAATAAAAGCTTGGTCTCTCAGTCTATACCTCTAGCTTTTTTGAATCAAGGGTTACCAGTCATGTACTGTTACTGTGGAGAACCAGGGAGGATGAGACAAATGTTGTGTGGCATAGATGCTGAATAATAACTTGACCCCCTTCTTCAAAGAAGGAAATAATTCTGTTGTGGTCTCTTCAACATTAAGTTTGTTTGTTTGAGTTTTCTTGGGTTTTGGTGTGGGTTTTTTTTCAAGCAATATATATATCCTGTGAACAAGAGTATGCTGGATTTGGGCAAGAGCAACTAGAAAATGGACTTCTGACAAATGAATAGTTAAGACTTGAATTATTGGCTCCTTATCTTGCCTCACAAGGTGTGAGGTAGCCTTGTAAGGAGTTTGGATACTCCAGCTTAGGTGCACCATTTCTTTACAGATGAAGCACTGGCACCTTTAGTGTGCTAGAAACCTTAAGTGTTGGATGAAGTTTTTGCCTAGCAAGCTGTGGTGTATATACCCTGTGACCTTGGGAAATGGAGCTGAATATTCCTGCTTCCTATTCCTTGCCATGCAAATTGCTTAAGAGGTAGAATTCTGTGCTTTTCAGCCATTCATTTGCTGTGTCGGTAAGAAACTAAATGGGGAATTCCTCCAGACACTTGATGGATTTCCTGCTGATTTCTGTGGCTTTGCCTAGGGAGGGGTGTGTGCTTGAGCACATTTTATTAATATCCTTTTTCTACCTTGAAGTGCTCTTAAACAAAACTTATGAAAAGGAATTTCTGACTACTTTAGCTTTGGGTAGGAAAGGTCTAGGTTTTTGAGTCTATACCCGTATTTGAGAAAAGAGGCAGAAAGATATTTATGGAACTCTTCATCACTTTTAGACTGCATAAATTGGTGAAAATAATTTTAGTACCAAGTCTAAGGGACTTCAGGGAAGCAAACAGGACATTCCTGAGCAGTGTATAAAAAGCATATGACTCTTGGCTTGGTTTTCCAGTTAAGAATTAATTGATCTTTTCAAAGCTCTTGTCCAGTCTAAACAAAATGCAATGTCTAATGGTTTACTGAGGTAAAACAGTAAAAATTAAATTACTAAAAGAGTAAAAATTCATTGTCCATGATCATCCACGACAAAAATAAAGAGGAAGTATTAGAAGTTGCAGTACAGAAATGATTAGTTGGAGTTAATTGCTGAAGAGATTCATTGAAGAGGAGAAAGTTACTGCTGGTACGAATTAGCACTGTGTGTGTGCATGCATGTGGATATTTGGTGGTGGTGGTTTTGTTCTTTCCAATCTGGAATATAGGTGTATATTCTGGTTTGCAAGGTGCACTTCAACAGAACGTTAAACAGAGCCTCTGTTGATATCTTACCTGCTCCCAAGTTATTTGAAATGCTTTGATTTTAATGTACAAAGTCCATAGTGATTTGAAGGTATGTGATTTTTAGTGGGGCTAAAGGTTAGATGCCCTAACTCATTAGATGTGTTAACAAGTGAACTTGAACTTGCTCCCAGGATAACATATTGCTGCAAAGCTATTTTGTTTGCTGGGAAACAAATGTTCTCTTTTCTGATACTTGGTGTGGGAGAAAAGACATCAGAATAACTTGCAGAGCTGCGGGTGTTTATAACCTCTTAATAAAGCCATGATAAAACTAGTAGAGGCTGTATTTGCTCCATTTTCTTGGATACAGCACAACGACATGGATGCTGAAGTAAAATTCTGATTCTTTGGAATTTATTGGTAAATACAGTGAGCCAGTTCAAGCTAAAGATCTGAGGGCTCAGTGAATCTTGGCTGAGGTGTGACTTGCTTCTATATAGTTAAGTAGGAACTGCCTTGCCTTTAAATAAATCCCAGCAAACTTTCATCCTTGACTTCAGAATACTATGGTCTAAATTCTCATTCTGAACTATATTCTCTTGGGGTGGAAAATAGGTACTTCCAATGTAAGACAAGATGGATTGCCTACTTGGATGTCTAAAAAAAGATCAGACAAATGCACCCAAAACAGTTGTTCCTTCTCTAAAAGAGACCTGAAAATGATTGTCTCAGGTGTGCATTTTGTCAGAGTAGGTGGGATGAATTGCACTCATTTTGTTTAGGACAGTCTGGAGGAGGAAGCTTAATATTTTTATTTGATCTATGTCAACAATACTTGTTGAGAGGAAAGATTTCTAAATAAAAGGATGGTTTGACAAAGTGTGAGTGCATTATTACACATTGCTCAGCAGATGGCCTGAAAGGTGTAGAGAGAAAAAGAGGCAGTGTGATCTAAGTCCTCTCCCTTCTCAATTTACTTAAATGCTGCTTGAAAAGTGTAGACAACACCTCCCACAGCTTCATAAAGCAACTGAGATCTGGGATCCAGTTAGGATCACTGTCTGTATGTTTAGGATTGCTGGTGGCTGCAGCGGTGTCATTGGCAGGGGGTAAGGAAGGTCTGCCCCAGGGCGTAAGTGAAGGAGCTGGACTGGAGAAGTAGCCTGGGGCTGATGTTTTCCTGACCCTGGGATGGGGTGCCTGTCCTGCTTCATAAGAACAGTGTCTGTCTCTGGCTGCTGTAGATTGTGACAAACATGTATCTCCTCTGAGGTCTCTAGGTACAAAAGTAAATTCAGTGTTACTGTCTGGACACTTGGAGGGGACTGGGCAGGTGTATTAAGGTCTGAGGTGTGACTGGGAGTGGAGATTATCTGGGCCGATATAACTAAGTTCTGGCCATTTAATGTGTTCTGTAAAGCCCCTAAAGAAGACTGTCATGTGTGCTTCAGTGCCATGGTCACTTAAGAAACACATGATGGATCACTGGTTATTTCTATATTCAGTTATGGTTTGTGTAGTACAAAAATATACTTTTTCTATACAGTTTTTTTAATCACTACAGCTTTTCTACCCTCTAACTGAGTGGCAAGGGCAGTTTATTTATCGTGTAAAAAGGCATCCCAAAAGAAGCCAGTGCTTCAAAACTGGGTTGGTAGGGAGAATAAAGGGGTTTTTTTCCCTACTGCTATTCATTAGTTCAATTTTCTCCTGTATTCAGGATGAGCGGTTTTTGCTGAATAATAACCAAAGGCTCCGAGGAATTCTGGCTTGAGGTAACTGAACAGATTTAAGCATGATAATTCTGGCTTGAGGTAACTGAACAGATTTAAGCATGATAATGGCTACAGCAAAGACCTTTGGGTTGTTTGCAATCAGACAGTTTAATCCCACTTAATTTCTGTGGAAATTGTTCCTCTAAGTGACTTATAATGGGTTTGAAAAATGACTTGCTTGCTCTGGATGTTTGAGGGCTTCAGACTGTAGAGACTTTTACTGAGAAGGTAAAAGCAGTGTGTGTAAAAGTGAAGGTAAAAGCCCTACTAGTGGTGTGTACTCAAACATTCATTTCAAGCTTTGGCCACTCAATTTAAGAAGTACTTGAATTTTTTGACATTTGCTCTGTTAGTTACATATTAAAAAAACCTCTTGTAGTGATACAGGTTTTTTAGGAAGGACTCCTGGCTGCATGGAATGTGTTTATTTATTTCTATACAGTTAAAGAGCTGTTCCTACAAAGAGGCAATCCTGCATCTAGGAGTAGATCTTAGAGCTGCCTCTGCTTGAAGAGAAGGAAAAGAAAACCTTATAAAAGGGGGAGCAAAGAGAAGCCACTGAAATTAACCTTTATATTTTTGAGTATGAATATATGCAGTGGTGTTGCAAATAGCATAGTACTACTGGTTTGTTAAGAAGCTTTTTAAAAAATTAATGGTGGCTTAACAATTATAAAGTATTGAAATGTGTCTGTGTTGTTTCTGTCAGCAAACAAATGAAAGAGATGGAGAAGTCGGGATCCCTGAAAGGATCTTCTAGTGCGGAACAGCAGTTTGCTCTCATTAGCGTTTGTACAGACCTGAAGGCAGCAGTAGAGGGTGCTACTTTCATTCAGGTAAGCAAAGATTTGCCAACTTCTAGCAAGCAGTTCAGAAAGATGATCAAAAGCTGTGCTATGTATCCTGACATGGGAGATCATGCCTCTTTGCAGGATTTCCTACTCAAGACTCCTTGCAAGTTTCTTCTGAGTTGTGTTGGGAGAGGCTGGCAACTAAGCTGAGAGGGAATTGCTGCCCTCCATGTATAAAGGACACTGTACCTGTTAGAAAGATGAATGTAAGGTGCAGTTGGGCAGGAGATTCTTGGGGAAGAAATTGTCTCTTAGTAAACACCACACATTCTAGAGCTGAAACTAAAACGTGTTTCTTCCTGTCCTGGTACCTAGTGAAGGCAGGGAATATGACTATGTCTGTGCTGACTTCTATTCTGACTGTGAAGGGAGTGCTGTAGCTAAACACAGGTATCTCAGAGTGTTAGAGTATTAAAAACAGGGTAGATATATAAGTTTGGAATGTGTGCTGCTAAGTAAAATTGGAATGGGAAACAAGCTGAAGTACTAGACCTGATAGTTTGTGGCTGCTTACCTATTAATATGCTCACTGGATTGGGCATTGTTTTGGGGATAAGTGAATCTGAGACCATTTCTGGGATAAAGTATGAATGAGTTTTCATTAGGATTGGCATCTTCTACCCTGCATGGTCCCCCAGTATAGTTCCAGTGTCGTACCATTAGCTGTCCCTACGTGTATATGTGCTGCACCCCAGAGTTTACAAATTACATTCTTTCAGTAAATCCCATTGTCTGTTTAGCTCCAACACAACCCTAATATCAAATCAAACTGAAAGGGGATAGACTTCCAGACCTTCTCTTCCTCACAATTTAATGAGGTGGAGGGGAGAGAATGGGAGACAGGGCAAAGCTTCACATGGAAGTCAAGGTGTGAATGGACTCTAGATTTTTACAGTAGTATACTGTTTTGTGTTCACTTCCTTTTCTCTATATCATGAAACTATATACTGTTACCCCAGTATCTTACTCTTTCATCACTAATGAGCTCAGAACTTGTCAGTTCGTATTGTTGTATTCACGTATGTATTGCCTATTTCTACTGAGTTTAATCTGCAAATTTATTGTCTCAGTTCTGTAAAGTCCTTCTGTAAATGTTTGTGGTTGTAATAATGATGGCCAACCTAAATTTTATGACCTAACTTTCAAGTCATTTATGAATGGATGTAACAAAGGGCACAGATATTTGTGAAACAGCACTGCCCAGCATATTCCAGTGAGTAAGAACAGACTGTTCTTCCTATCTTCTGCTTACTCTCTCTGTACAAGTTACTGTCCATTAAAGGATCTTTTGTCTCACATGTGACCAGTTAACTTCATTGAAAGCTTTTAGTATTTTTTATTGTATTACTTCTGGGTGTTCGCACAAACGGCATCAGCTACATGATACCTGTGCTTGTTGCTTCCTTCAGAAAATTCTACTAGGTCTGTGAGTTGGGACTTCCCTCCATATTGTTGCTCTTTTCTTCTCTAATATTTCTTCTCTTTGATTCTGCTTCTAATTTATGTTATACTCATTTGGTGCTACCTTTTTCTCTTAACTTGCTTGATAAAGACATAAGGCTTACAGGCCTACTAGTGAGATCTTTCCTGAAGTTCCCTTGGAAGTTGCATCATGATTGCCACTCTTCTCTTTGGTACCAAAATACTGTACATTCAATTTTGTTTTAAGTGAGTGGTTGTATATCATTGTTACTGTGTTGGGGATTTCAACAATATCAAAACATGCCCCAGTACCTTAGTTCTGGTTCCACCCTCCTCTGTTCTATACCTTCAAATTCTTTCAATTTCAGAGAGACCCTGGGAGTCTGCAAGAGTTGAGGCTTCAGTTTTCTACAAGGATTAGAAGGCAAAACAGAACAGTTGCAAAGAAATTACTGTTCTGGGTGTATTTTCCAGATGATCCTTCATCATCTTGTGGTCTTATGTATTCCTCTCTGTGCATTTTGAAGAAAAAAGAGATATTTTTAAGTTATTTTATCTGTAAATTGTAAGGGGGTGCCTTATTTTCACAAATTAACAATCCTATGTGGCCATGTCCATTTGAGTACCACATCAACTTTGGGAAGGCTGCCTTTCTGGTTTCCAGTGCTCTTAATAGTTCTTCTCATTTTCTTTTGCTCTTTCAAACATTACTTACTACCTGGTTTATCTGTATGGTGTCTTTACTTTCTCTGTATGCTACCTGTAAGGATCTGATACTTCTTAATGCTAATTTTGCATCTCTTTAGCATCCTCACTTCTTTTTACCATCTTATTTTGAAGCTGAACACAGCTGTTGTGGAGTTTTTGGATCTTATTGCTCCAACAGAAATGTTTAGTCCAATGCCATTGATCCTGTTAGAGGGGGTCTTTGGCAGTCGTATTTTTGAACATGCCACTTCAGATTAAATCAAGGGCAGCATCCTTTCCCACCACCATCAGTTGATCTATGAAATGGGCATCGAACAAATGTTGCAAAATCAAAGTAATTTTGAGTTGGAAAGAACCAGTGGAAGTCATCTTGCCCAACCCACTCACATCATCTTGCTCAGGATTTGTGCAGTTGGTGTTTTGGATAAACACTTCTGGTCTCTTTGGGTAACTTGCTACAATGTTAATTACCCTCATTGTGCAACTTCTTTCCCAATATAGAATTGGAATTTTTCTTGCAACTTCAGTCTCTTGCCTCTTGTCCTACCACACGGACCTCAGAGAGTCTGTGTGTTCCCTTCAGGTAGTTGAAGACAGCAGTGCTGTGTTGATAGTCTCTGAACAGCAACATTGTACCTCAAGCTGTTTGGTACTATTTTATGTTCCCTTAGCCCTCTTGATATCTCTTAACATGTAGTTGTTATGTATATAAATAAAAATAAACTAAATTACTGCAGTATGCCCATGGATAACAAATCGTACGTGTGCAACATGGTTGGCACTATTTATGTCAGCTCATCAAACCATAGCATTAAATTTGAGTTTGATTCAAAGTGTTAACTAATACATAGTGGAAGTGGGCAGGCAACTTATTTGAACTAGTCTTTAATATTCTCTTGAAAGGAGGATGGTGGAATAGAATGAAAGAATCTTAATCCTAGGCTCACGGCCTTATTTCAGCGACAAGCAGACTACTTTCTGGCTGAACCATTGTAAACTCTAGAAACATTGCCTAGCGCAGCTTTGAACCTGGAAGGACAAAATGTATTAATAGTAACTTAGGAATGCAAGTGTTCTGACTTTAGTTACTTAAAAAATAAAATATTGGTTGCATTATGTTAGTTGAATATAGAAGACTAAATTTTCTTGCTTAATGGTATAACTTACTGATTAACTTGTTAGAAAACTTCCATGAGAACTGCATTTCTTTACCCTGGATTTCGGATGGTTAAATCTTAACTTCTTTTCAGATTTTGGCCTTTGTAGAGTAAGTCTACTTCAAGCTTTAAAAATTTTCTTGGATGTTTGCACTCCATGAATAAATTCTTCAGACAGTTGCCTTTGTAATTTTCATGGGACATAACACAGATGGGATGATGAAGTAAAAAGTAGAACTTCTTAAATTCTATTAGTGAAGATATAGAAGTGAAAAAGGTGCAAGAAATTATTAGAAGGACTGAGTAAGAAGAAAATTTGTAACTGTAATGTCATGAACCTTTAAAAACAAAGTATGCCTCAATGCATATTTTTATATATTCCCTCTCCTGACATTTTCATGAAGTAACTTGTCTTGAGTAATGTGCTTTGCATCAACTTCAGAAGGAAGTTAGTCCATATTTTGCTCTCAACCTGAGTATTCACACAGTTTCAGAACTTTTCTGTGCTGCTTAAAATGCATGATGTGCAGTATTTAGGTGAATGTACACTGCAAGCTCTTGTATCACTAGAAGCTTTAACTCTGAAATAAGTTTTCCATCAGCTGAAAACTCCATGAGACAAATTAATGGATATGTTTGTACTGTAATGTCCCTGGCACGGGACTATCATGGGTGAGGTAAATGTTTCTTAATATCGTTCTCTTAGCTTTCCTGCATAAATATGTGATGACTTTTGCCTTTTGTTCTTGTGTGACTACTGGGTACTGAACATCTTACTATGTCTTTCTATATTAAAACCACCTTTAAGTGCATGTGTGTCTATTTTCTAAATAATATAAACTGAATAGAAGTCAGTGTATGATCTCTTACTGCAGCGCTAATAAAACAAAACCAGTTAAATGGAACAGTTTACTAATTGAATAATAAAGTTCACTGGCTCTCAGAGGAAGATAAGGTGACTAACTATTGGTGAGATCTTACTCTTGACATCTGAGCTGCTGTGTGTTCTGGTGAGTTGTGAGGGTTGGTCGGGCTAGTTGAAGATGGACATAGGAGGTGGCTGAGATGTGCACTCTAAACCCATCAGTTGTGCTGTGGCACGGGACCGAGCAGACTGGCCAAGGGGATTAAATTAAGCTTTTAACTTATACCTTGTGTTCTTGAGGTATTTATCCTTTTTGCTTTTAAAAGAACTCTGCCTAAAAGCCTTTGAACAGTATCTTTATCTCCTGCTCCCCCCCCCTTTGAAAGGAGAGGGGTGCGTGTGTGTGGGATGGTGTGTGGGGAAGTTGTATCCCATTACACCTGCAGGCTCTCTTGAGCTGGTGATAACAACACTAATATAGATCTTCAACCTGGTATCTCTTAGGTATTGCAGGCTCGTTCGTCTCTCCCAGTTAGACATATTTAGAAAAACAGTGTTAACAGCTTTCAAAAAGCCTGGTGGTGCCTCAGAGTGCAAAACCACCATTGACTTTGGAGCTTTGACAGTAGGTGTCTCATGTCTCTGGTCATAAAAATTAGTTTTTTCACTGTCTGGTACCAATTTCTACCCCTAGCTTTTGTTTTGCTTTCCTGATGGCTTTTCAAGAACCCCTTTACTTCTGGGAATAAGGAATTAGCTCCAGACAGTGGGTGAAGATGTCTTCAGCTGCCCTGAGCTCGTAGGCTAGAAGACCATACCAGTTTGGAAGCTGTGTTAGTGTTTCTACCTCTGTAGAAACAAAACTGCTGGAAGGCAGAGTGTGCAAGCATTGCAGTAACAGGGCTTCTTCTGGATTGAGCCTTAGACAGACAAACATGGGTCTGTTTACTTTCAGCTGGGTAAATATAACCTTAGGCCTGACTTTACCCTACTTATCTTAAACGCTGGCCTGAGGCACCAGAAGTTGTGTTTTGGCTTCTGAGGGAACAGGTTTTAAGCATGTGACCTGACTTGCTGTCTCTGTAGATGTTTTGAGAAAACTCTTCCCCATTTTAGGGTTTGAAACCATCTGATCTCAAGAACTTGCTGTAAAATATTTTATCAAGTCAGTGTTTGAATTGAGCTGAAGGATGTTTAGCTAAAGAGCTTGCCAGTGTCACTGCAGTGGTGCTGCTGCTGAATGGACTTATGTCCTTCCAAACTTTCTAACATTCATTCCCCATATATTCTCTGCATGTAACAGCTGATGTTGTCTACTATTGCAGTCTTGAATATGGTTTTGGTCACCATTTCAGGAGGTTGTCATTGCCAAAACTGTCATTCTGCCTAACAATTAATCTTACTCTTCAGGTTCTCTTCCAGTGCTCCCTGGTCTCTTTTCTGGGGCTGTATTGTGTTTCCATTGCCTTTCTTAGATCACTTTCCCTGTTTTTCAGGGTGGATGGGATCAGGGTAGAAGAAAACAGAGAAGATCTAGTTCTTTGAGATGTGGGGAGGACATGTCAGTCAACAAAGAGGAGTAAGATCTCAAAGAGGTTGAAGGAGCAAAAAGGATCTTCGTCTGTCTGTCTTTTAAAAGTTTTGTAGGACATGAGAACATCATGGAAAATGGTGGATCTCTTCATGCCATGATACTAACACGAAGTGAAGCAAAATGTCTTCATTTGTTGTATTTGTTTTAAACAAACAAACAAACAAAAACAGCCAAAAAGCCACCCACTTCCCCCAAACCCTCCCAAATCTGTGAGTTTAATTTTAGAAAATGTAGTTCTGAAAACTAGTACTTCCTCAAATCCTCTTTTGTGTTTTTGGGTAAAGGTTGAACAGACACTTGTAATTCAGTCATTTATTCTGAACAGTATAAAATGGCAGTAACTTGATATTTTTATTGCTCATGTTCCTTAACAGAGTATGTTTCTGAACTGCAGGAAAGTACCAAATGTTTCTATCCAAATGCCAGATTTCACCTTACCTAAATGTTGTTTACTTGTGCAGTATCATGTGGTAGACAGTCTTTCATGTCACTCAAGAGGTAGTGATTTAAGAAGCATCAGATTTCACACTGGTATGAGCTCATATATTCAAGACAAATAAGAAGTTATCACTTCAGATCTGAAGTGATTTATAGCCCTAATTTTTTTTTTTAATTAGATTAGCCTGAAATTGCTGGTGCTTTAACTAATGCCTTTACAACTGCTCCATAATAAGCTTACTCATCTACTGTTCTTTTAGTTTCTGGGTTTGAATTCTGTTAAAGCTTTCCTGAATATGAACTTAACTGTGTTCTAAAAGTCAGGCACTTGTAGATTTGCTGTAAGACATTTTTAAAATTACATTTTGAATGGAAATTTAAAGAAGTTTAAATGCTATAAATAAGAGTTAAACTTGAATGGGGTCTGTGTGTCCCCACCAGCCCCCAGTGCTCTGTTCCTCAGTAGAACAGTGTATGAGAAAACCCTTTATCAGAAGATTCACCTTTACCTTTGCTGCCATACTGGCTACTGAGTTACGCAAAATCAGGCTGGAAGGGACTGTAGAGTTTACTTAGGCCAACCCTGGACCAAAGTTGGGCAGGATCAGTCATACCTAGACAACTGTGTGTCAAAAATGTGTTAACCTGTTCTTAAAATCCTCTTGTGGTGTGATTCCTTCTCCTCCCATGTTAAGCATTTTACTTCAGTGCATACATAACCCATAGAAGATCTGTAACTGAAGCCTCAGGATGTGAAGCCCTCATACCTTTATTTTATTAATATTTTTTATAATTGTGTCGCATGGTGATATTGTGGCCCTGTCATTCCTAATAAACGGCCAGTCTGCTTTTCAGTTAAAGGTGCTGCTCTCCTTATCATACTTTATTACCTTTGGCTTACAGGACAGAAGGAATTAGTAAGATAGTTCAGTTTCAGAGTAAAAGTCTTGTTTGCCAAGGCTGTGTGGCTTGTTTTGGGCTAACCAGAGTTGGTTTACATCTAAGGAGTCTTTTGTTGCCTAAGATATTTTTGTTAATGATCTGGTATTTGGACATGTGCTTAAAACCATCTTGGAGGAAGTTGTGTACCCACTTAGGTGGAATGAGTATCTCTAAAGGGGGAAAGGGGCAGACAGCCTGATGAGCTTCTGTTCTCTTGTGTGCATTCCACTGGATTTGGTTTCTGCATCACCTCCAAGGGTTTCTGTGGTGGTTCCAAGAGTTTTTGTGGTGGTTCATTTTGGTTTGTTTTTTTTTTCTCCTTCTTCCTCATTTTAACTGATCAAAATGCTGACACTGCAGTGAAAGGTGTGTGATAGCCTGGGGACTTCCTTCAATAACAGCTGTGTGTATGTGTCTCATCCCAAACCCATGCAGTGGTGAACAAGAGTGTGTGTGTCTCCTGGACATCTGCTGTCCCTGCTTTTAACCTGAGATGAGGGTAACAACACTTTATAAAAGGAGACTAAAATAAATATGTTTTCCCATCACCATCTCTGCAGTTTGAAATAACAAATTTTTATTTGTCATCTTGTCTTAATTAATGTTTTGGTATACTGTTAGATCCACATACTATCCGTCTTTAAAGTGCTTCAGTTTAAAACTATTTTTGAGGGGAGCATGACGGAAAATTCCAAAATACTTGAAGTAAAATATTTGCATTTGAAATGTGTAATGATTTACCAAACCTATTCAACGTATGAAAAAATTAGATATTTGAGCTAAGTTGTAATGCTTAACAATAATATCAGAAGAAAAATTGATATTCTGATTTAATAATTTATTCTGATATTAAAAATATGGTTTTATATGTCTACTTGTTTCAGTAGCTGAACTCCAAAACTCTGCAGTCAAAATGTCACATTTTTTGATTGCAGGTGGTGTAGTTCCCCAGGTTTGTGTGTGTGACTTGTTTGCTGAGTAGAGTTCACTTCAGTGTCTGACATGGAAAACAAAAGAAAAAAAGCTCCAGTTTCCTTAATAGAAAGTGCAGGGAATGGAAATACACACCTAAACTCTGCAGGAGCGGACATGTCATAATAATAATTAGAACTTAAAAAGTAGTGAGCACTTTAAACACTATTCGGCTTAAAATACAATTTGATTTTGATGTGAATTGAATAAAGTGGTGGTAATGACAGAAACACAGCAGTCTGTATGCAAGAGGGAGCAAATAAATGCAATCTTGTAACCTCAACTTTGCCAGTGATATTGGGGGAAACAGAACTGGTTGTAAAATTGCAGGGTTTAGTTTGCAGAGAGCTTATTGTAGCATATGTACTTCTTCCAACTAGGCTTTTACAAGAATGTTATTATTATTATTATTATTGTTGTTGTTGTTGTTTAGATGTGTTAAAATTCTATGCAATAGTTGTATTTGACTGTACAGTTGCTATCTATAGATAGTAATAGTGATTTGAAACCTGTATTTCATTTATTTAAATTTGCAGGTCTCCTCTTCAGGTATTTTTAATGTCTATCTTAAATTCAGGTTATCTCTATAAACAGGTCTCAGGTTTTTGTAGGTTTATGTTAATCAGGCTTTGTTTTAGAAATACAAATTCTGAAGTGATTCATTCAATTGAAAATAAAACAATTATGCCTGTCTTTTTTTGAAGTTCTTTTCTAGTGGATTATAACTATAGAAGATAATGGAAGTATTTGTAGAAATGTATTTGGCACCAAAACTTTCAGAAAAGCTGCTTTTCTGAGATGCAGAACTCTTTGTCTCTTAATCCTGTGAAGATCTTTATATTCCTACAAAAGCTGGATATTATGTGGTTCCTGTTGCAGGAGTGCTGACAGTCTGTGTCGAGGTTGTGAGATAGTTCGGTGCTTTGAAAACTGCTGCTACATCCTCATTCTATGAGAAGAGAGAATTGCTGTCACTTGACTCTGGGAACTGATCTACAGAAGTGCCTCGAAATTGTCAGCTAAATCACAGCACTGAAAAGCTGAGACTGCTTAAAATGCTGTAAGTTATATGTGTATAAGTAGACGAACAGAGCCAGGGCTTCTGGCACATTTGGAGATCCTCACTTAGCTGCAGAAGGTGAAGAGCATCCTATTGCAATCAGACTGATTATGACTTTTAAGCAGTTTACCTACTACTTGAAACCCTATTGAATTTATTGGGAAGAGGGAAGTCGCAGAACTCTTGAAAATAATTTTCTACCTCAGTTATGGTTAGGGGAAGGCTACAGAATGCTCTTGCATGGCAGTGAAGGTCAGCTTTTGGGGCTTAGGTGGTGCAAGGCGAAGACAGGAGGGGAGCAGCTGCCTAGGGTGTTTGTTCCATGCAGAGAACTAGCATGGACAGAGCTCTGCCCTGATTAGATTAAGGGAGTCGCTTGAGCACTTATGGGTCAGGATTAACAGGACCACCACCAAGATATTGTGGTAGATCAGGAAGAAAAGGCCTTCTTCAGACAACTGGAAGAAGTCTCACATTCACAGACCCATGTTTTCATGGTGGGGCATCAACCACATCAATATCTGTTGGTGCGACAGCACAGGAGAGCACAAAGAATTCGGGAGGATTCTGGAATGCATTCATGTGACTTCCCAACACAGGTGATTGAGGAACAGAAGAGAGGATATGTTGTGCTGGATCTCATACTTACAAACAATGAAGAGCTGGTTGGTGATGTGAAGGTCGGGGAAGTCTTGCCTATAGTGACCATGAGATGGTGAAGTTGAGGATCCTGAGAGGAGAAGCAAGACAAAAACTGGGATCACAGCTCTTGACTTCAGGGGAGACAACTTTGGCCTATTCAGGCCAAGATCTGCTTGGAAGAATCCCATGGTATGGGATACAGTCCTGAAATGGAGTCTAGGAGAGCTCAAGATAGATCAATCTTCACTTGTGGGAATTTATATTATCATAAATCTTATTAAGATTGCCAGGGAAGAAATGCTTTCTTGATTATATTTTGAATTTGCAGCAGCTAGAATCTAGTAAGGAGGTAGGAACTTGTCATTGTGCAACTGTGGCTCAGACTTTTTTATTCAGCAATTCCTTATGCAGGTGACTACCATCAGACTCCATACTCACTATTGAGAGGGCCCCAAGTGCTCCCTGTGACAAGATCTCCAGATGATCTAACAGAAAGTGACTTGCTTGTTGCTGAATGGTTGCTAATGTTTGACCTTCTGCATGCTAGTTTAAATATTTGACTTTCATCTTATATTGCCATGTTTATGTAGACAATACCACTTATTTTAGGACCATACCACTGTATTTCAGTGCTTTGCTTGAGGCCATGCTTTGCTTCTTTTGCCTCCCAGTACTGGCAGTGATTCTTATTGCTAGTGTAAGGAAAAGGTATTTTACAAGATAGTGTTTTGGGTAGTGTTTTCCCAGAAAGTACAGGTGAGTTGCTACCTTGGCACATTTGAGAATGGATGGGAAGAACCCGAGTAGATGCCAGCATTTAAATATAGATAAATGAAGTTGTGCACTTAGATTAGTGTGGGTGCATGTGGAGCACAGATGGTGGATAGCATGGTGAGAAAGGCTTATACAAAAACACAGAGACACTGGATTTAAAGAGATAAAATTCCCTAGCTTTCCATGTACAGGCATTCCAGGGGTTGTGTCATACGAGTGCAACTTTTTAATTAGGGGCAACTAGACCTCAATCACCTTTGTCAGGGTATTATTGTTAGCTAGGGGAGTGAGTCTAGTATGTGTTGATCTTTGTGTAGCTCTTTAAGAGTTCATATACTGGTCAAGTAGCTGCTATGTGTTCTCTGAATTCTCTGTATTTGAATAGTGTAATGCCTGTTACTTTTAACCTTTAAGCCTTTAATTCAGTACAACTCTTCCAGGAAGTGGGTTTTAAAAGTTAGCAACTGTCATGTTTTGATTAGGGTGTTAAGAGATGTCTAATAAAGTTTAAATTGGAAGTCAGATTAGTAGCAACCTTGTTTAAGTGATCGGGCCTTGAAATAAAGGTTCACTGCAAACAAGAAGTATGATCTTCCCTAAGAAAAGGGCACAGAAATATACAGTGTCACTTGAAATGTGTAGAGGTGCATGTAACCTTTTTGCACTGATTGTTTGAGAGAGACTGTGGCAGCTTTAAAACTGTATCTTACCTACTCTCTGTTTGATCTTTTCTTTCTCAGGGTAAACAGAGTAGCTTCAGACCTCTCCAGGCTCCATAACTGACATCAAGTGAGGTTCCTATTTAATGGATTGTTTAGGGTTTAATTTTCCCCCTGTTCTTTAGGGAATTGGTGTCTCTGAGAAAATAATTGCATGCTTGAGAACAGAAACTTTATTGCAGTGGTCCAACAACCTGAAAACAATTGTGACACTATACGAGAAACTTCAAGCAAATGGCCCATTCAGAAACCTTACGTAACCATGGCAGGTTTGAGTTTCCAGCAGATTTGAGTTTGCCTTTTTGATTATCATCTGATGTGAGAGCAGGCTTAGAGTTTCAAGTTCACAAACCTATTCAGAGCAGCCCTTTTATTAGCTTGAACAGTATCTGCAGAGTTCTTGTCATCTTTGGCTTTGCTAAAAGAAACTATTTAAACCTAACCAACAAGCAGGGATTCTGGAACTATGAGCAGAGTATCATTTTGTTTTGATAAGGCCATCTAATACTTTGGGCTCTATCTGAAGTTCTTAAATGACCCTGTTTATCTCTTCTGCATCATGAAACCTTTAGTACTGTTCTATGAAACGTATTTTTTAAGACTTCAAATTACTTTTAACCCATTCACTCAATTAAAAACTCTGGCTCTGGGCATTCCTGCCACTGAGGCTGTGAAGCTGAAGATATTAAATGTAAATTTTGGATTATGTCATGTGTGGCCTTTTTCCCTACCCCCCATGTGCATTTCAACATAACAGGAAAGACAGAATGAAGTACTGACAGGTGGGAGGAGGTTAGAACTGGAAAAGAACAGGTATTTTCTGTGTTTTAAGGGGAAAGCTGAGGTTTTGCAACTTTGGGATCCATTTTGGATTTTTTTAAACCCTTCCAAAAACCCCAGAAAACAAGCTGGCTTTGTTCTTCTGTTTTCCTCTTGCAGACAGAAGTATTTTCTGCTGATTGTAGGATCCACTGTAGTTACTCTCCCATGTCCTTGCTGCTCTCAGATTAGTGGACTTCTGCATTCTCTCCTTCAGGCAGCTCCTGGAAATAATTTTGGAAATCTAGTTACTGTAGATTGTGGCTCTTAGCTCATACATGTGAAATTTCACACGATACTGTAGAGCTGAACATGCTTGGTAGCTCTGGGAGAAGTTTTGATAGCATGCATTCTACTTCAGAAATCTTTCTCACATTAAAATTCTTAAGTATCTCCATTCATGTCAACTCTGAGAATTGTTTTGGTGCAGGTTGCAGAGCTGTACCTTGGCATCTCCTGCCATAGTTCTGTAGATTGTAAGTTTGTCTTCTTTTGAGATACACCTCTTTATTTCTATCTTGTCTGAGAGAGAACACTGACTACTATCATGTGATATTCTCTTTAAAAATAAAAAGGAGGCCTGGTCTTATTCTTCTGTGTTGTGTTATCTCTGTATGTGAGTAAATGTCTACACTTCAGATAAAGTAGAATCATTTGTTTTGTGTTATATCTCCTGTAGTGTGTGGTGGTCCATCTTCTGCTGTAGAGAAACTCTTGGGCTTTCCCTTTCTTTATCAGTGGGAAGGTATTTTTGTGTTATGGCTTACTGGTATACCTAGTTTGATTAAAATAGATGGTTTGTGCTGAGTTCCTAGGTGTCAAGGTGGGATCAGTAGCATCTGGATTATATGGATACATACTATTGAACTAGATGATTTCTAATACTCATGTTTACTTTCATTCCAGGAATGCACTCCAGAAAACCTGGAACTGAAAAAGAAGATTTTTGGTCAGTTGGATCTTATTGTGGGCGACAATGTTATCTTGAGCAGCTCGACCTCTTGTCTCTTACCCAGCAAATTGTTCACTGGCCTTAAACATGTTAAGCAGTGTATTGTATCACATCCTGTAAGTATGATGGCATGTTTTTTGTTTTGGTATAAGCTGCATCCCAAACTCCTTCCTGCAGACTGGAAGATACAGAAGGGTTTTTGGAGTGTTTGTGTGCAACTGTTAGCGTGCAGGGACCCAGCTTTTCAAAAAAGGCGTAGTTTGTTCATTCTGTGAGCAGCAGCATTTACTAAATTGAGAGAATATATGCACGTTTCCTACTGTTGGCTCAATATGTCCTGTGTAAGCTCCTGTGCTCATACTCTTGTGTGTTTCTCAAACTACTGGCTTTCAAAATGTTGGAATTCTGTGTTTTGAATACAAATCTCTAACATTGCCTACTTTCTTCTTGTGCCGTGGTTAGTCTTTTGTAGTATCCTTTTTCAGCTACTTTTGAGTAACAGTAAGAATCCAAACACTGAGCTGCATGTGCTTGTCAGGTGATGAAAGATGGAAATGTTTGACTCTGGTTTCTTCAGATTTCTGGTGCAGAAGCAGTACACCTGAAAGAGGAATGAAGGAATGATGAAATGGAACAAATTGGACTTGGAGCTGAATTTGCATGCTTCACGACCAACTGGGACAGGGCAGTGATGCAGAAATGGCATGACTAGAGGCTGCAGCAGAACCTCAAAATTGCGAAGGGTACTTGTGAGCCTCTGTAGAGGTCTATGTAAAACTTGCAGACAGCAGTTTATCACATCTCTTCTCAGCATGGAAGAGCATTTTATCTTGATCACTGGGATTCTTACTGCTTTTGTTTTCTACTACTCAATAAGCTAATGGATTTGTTAGCCCAATGTTAATCTGGTGTTTGACCGATCAATTAAGAGGCCTGTGGTTGTGAAGGTGTACAGTATCTGGAGAAAGGTACTACTCTAGTTTCTGCAATTTGGTAACTGCATCCCTGAGTGTATAAAATAAATGTCGGTTCCCTGGGCATGCTCAAGAACACAAAAATACAACACTACTGTAGTGTCTGTACAGCTACCTGTAGCCTAATGCTGTAGTGTCAAAGCATTTGATCAGTCCCTTTCTGACACCCCTCCACCACCATCCTTGTACCTTGGGGTGACTGGATGGCAAAGGGAACGAAAGGATTGGTTTGTTTCTATATAAATAGGTTTTGATCCTTTTTAGTTAAAAAACAAAGTGAAACTTCAAAGTATGCATCTGTGCCTAGATTTAGCCTTTCTCCAGTTTGAAATTCAGTAGTTCCTTATGTCATATTTCCAGGGCTATAACTTTCTGTAGTGCAAGAGAAGAAATAGCATTTCTTCTAGACTTCTGTATTAAGTAACTATACAATTTTATTTTTTTTTAACCAGTTCCTGGCCGCCTGACTGTTTGTCAGTCTTTGATTTTATTGTACTCTGTCTTACTGTTTTCCCAAGTTGGTCTGTACCAGTTGACTTTGTTTAGTCTGAACTGCAGTCTTTATAGGAGCTTCTCCTGAAACCAGGTTTTATCAGATCTGGAAAGGTAGCTAGTCTCTGCATAAGCATTTCCTAGGTTGCTGTGGTAAGGATATATGTATTTTTTCAAAACAAACACTCTGGAGTGCCTTAAAATGTCTTCATTGTTCTGAAATGGCTTTGCAACTGAGACTATTTTCTTAGTAATCTCAGCTGTACTGAGTGTCCTGGAGAACCTGTAAACCAGTGTACTCTTCTAGGGGCCTTTCTGCATCTGTTATATCAGGAAATATGCTTGCTTTGTAGTAGTCGATAGCTTTTGGTGGGGGTTTTTTGTTTGGTTTTGGGTGGTTTTGCCATTACTAAGATCTCAAACACAACACTAGGACGTGGTGGCTGCAGGAAGGAAGCAGCTCTGGAAGACACTGAAAACAAGTGTAGAATTTGAAAATTAATTAAAAGCTAAAGTTGTAGAGCCTCTGACACAGGTGACGATGTTGAGATGAAATAAAATGAAGTGCCCTAAGCGCAGAAGCAGCTCATCCCTTTGCTTAACATGGTTCAGTAATTTAAAAAAAAAAAAGAAATTAAATCCCATAGCACAGCTGTGTGATAGAAATGCACACAATTCTCACAATACAATACAAAACAGGTACAACTGTTCTCTGAGAGCAGTTTCAGGCAGTGTATCAGTAGAGGTCTGCTGCAGAGTTGTTGTCTCATGTACTATATATGCCTGCTAGGTCACATGACAGAAATATGGAGCTAGAGGAGACTGCCATTGAGTCAAGTCCCCTGTTGTACAGGAAACCCTTTAATCAAATCATCCTGAAAATGTATTAAACTCTGTTAGTTTTTCTTTTAACTCCACTAGTCCTGTTAGAAGTTGTTTATGTCTTCTAATTTTTGTTCCAATCTAATTAACAGTCCATTAAAATTAATTTTTATGTATGTTGGTAGCTTTTGTGTAGCTTAATTCTTTCTGGTGTTTTCTTTGTCATATCCTTTCTTAGCTTTCATTTTCATAGACTAAGGTAACCTTCTGCTTCCTGAAATGCTTCTTATTTTTAGAAATCTTCCACTATTCCTTATTTCATGTATGTTCTACCAGTTTTAGTTTTTACCAACATCTATTATCTCACTCCTGAAAAATTGTCTTCCTGAGTCTCCTCAGTGTGCTCATGAACACACCCATATACTCCCCATGCCAAATTCATGAAATGGAATATTTCAATAAGATCATTGTCAACACTAGTCTTGGAAGAAATTTTTAATAGCTCCAGTCTCCCTCAATAATTAACTTGTCCTCTTTCCGATTGGAACTTGTGATATACTTGTGTGTTAGAAAAGCCTTCAGAGAATGTCCTGGTGCTTGTAGTGTTTTGGGTCTTGCTCAGTTGCCTGACACCACACCTGTGATGGTATCCATCGCACTGTTCTTGGCGTCAGTGGTGGCACTGCCAAAGAGACTATGTGAGAGAGGCTATGTGAGACACAAGGCACTTTAAAGGGAATGAAGTGTGTTACATCAGTAGTTAGAGGAGATGTAACATACATCAGATTATTCATTGGTCAGACCCTACAGTAAAGGGAACCATATAAATACTGAGAAGAATCACAGAACCACAGAATATTCTGAGTTGGAAGGGACCCACATGGATCATTCAAGTCCAGCTCCTAGGCCTGCAGAGGACCATCCTCAAGAGTCACACCATGTGCCTGAGAGCACTGTCGAAATGCTTCTTGAAGTCTGTCAGACTTGGTGCTGTGACCGCTTCCCTGGGGAGCCTGTTCCAGTGCCCAACCACCCTCTGGGTGAAGAACCTTTTTCTAATATCCAACCTAAACCTCCCCGACACAACTTCAGGTCATTCCCTTGGGTCCTGGTCACGAGAAAGAACATGCAGAGAGGAAAGACTGTTTGCATGTTGCTGGAACTAAACCCCATACTTGCATTTACATGAGCATAGTAAAGAGTGGTTGACAATAAGGGAGCATGATGAAAGAATCAGTGCTTAATTACCATCCTTTAAATGTTAATGTTATTCCTAGTAGTCATTTATGATATGCTAGCTTCTTCTATTGCCTGGAAACTAGATGGAAAGCTGAGTTTAACACCTTAGGAGTAGGGCTGAAGAACTGCTACTTTGGAAAGAGCATGCAAGGCAGTGTTTCTCTCTATAACGCTGTGACCTAAAGAGCTTTTAGCTGTTTCCAGAATCTTCTTAACGATTTTTTGGTTTTTACTTCAAAAATACATTACACAAAGCTCTTGATTTGATGAGAAATTACATTTGGGAAGAGTCAGGGAGAGGTAATTTTTTTTTTTTAAGTACAGTGTTTGAAGGTAACCTGTTCAGCAACATTTTCAAAGTATGTTTTATGTGATATCTGTTACTGTGTTTAGCATATATTTACAGGCTTGGGCCAGTAGCAGCTTATCTATTAAGTGTTGCATCTTACAGATGGTGTTTAGCAATACTTTTATTATAAAGCTCCTGAATATCTAAAAGGAAATGCCTTAATTTGGAAAGACAAGTGGTGAACATATGACTTAAAACAACAAGCAGCCTGAATATTGAGAAAGCATCAGTTACTCCAGTCAATATAAAGTCTTATAGTACTGTTTGAGTGCTGTCATCTTTAGTGTAGCTCCATGAACTTTGCTGGGATTAAACAGAGTTCAAATTAGTGCAAGATTAATTACTTTTTTTAATTTGAATTAATGCACCAGCTTTTATTGGATTGGTGAAGTCTTTCAGGATCAGAATATCAGGCTTACTGAGTTCACTGGAAAATATTCAAGCTAGTAGCAACTCTAAAGATGCTTTATATTACCTTGTTCCATTAATGGTTGACATTCTTCTTTTGTGTTTCTTCTTGAGGTAAATCCACCTTACTTTGTGCCGTTGGTTGAAATTGTTCCTCATCCAGAAACAGATCCTTCTACTACAGAAAGAACATATGCCCTAATGAAGAAGATTGGTCAATCTCCTGTCAAACTAAACAGAGAAATTGAGGGGTTTGTTCTGAATCGACTACAGTATGCAGTGATAAGTGAAGCCTGGAGACTTGTGGGTGTATGTATATATTTTTTTTGTTATCTACACACACATTTGGTCAGTTTTGTAGATGTGACAAGTGAGATGTATATTTAAACTTCCTATAAATCTGTGTAATCTTTGTTAAATTGTCCCTTATGAACATGAAATATATATTTAACATGTAGATTAAAATCGGTAAGAAGTGATGTCAGATACAAATAGCAAAGACTGGCAAAAACAAAGTGATATGTGATCATAACAACTATTTGTTATCCTGCTTTCTTTTCAGAATATTGTTATTTTCAGAACAATAAAAAGAAAAATCTTAAAAGCATAGAAATCAAAATACCGATTTTTCTTTTTTGTAGGCTGTCTCATAATTTCCTTTTATTTTTTTTAATGTTGCTGGCCTGCTGGACATTGGTTATTAAAATAATATTTGAAATGGTTTTCCCTTTGGCCTTTCAGGAATTGCACTCAGGTTCAACTGTTACTTGATACTTGTAGGTAAAGACAGATTTCTGCTCCTCCTGCCCATTCAGACTTCTAGCTGAGAATCATTTGTTTGTGTCCCTTCAGCTTTTCTCACAGTTACCTGTTCTGTGCTGAAAAGTCTGATCTTTCATCAGCAGGAGCTGAGTTATGAGTCTGTTGCTATTCTCTTGAGATGAGTTTCAAGTGGGCTTGAATAGGGCTTACTTTTTTGTTGTAGAGAGTGTTTTGACTTTTCAAGCTGTTTAAAACAACCATGCACACAAATGTAGGTTAAGATCTTTAAGGTAATATTATCATAAATAAAGCTACTCTTTTTCCAAAGAAGTATCTCAACATAGTTGCTGAACTGATTTTGCTTACCTGTAGCTGGCTCTCGCTAGCAACATAATACAACAATATAAAGGAGGTGGTGAATAATAATAAGGAAAACAATATTGTTAGGAAGGAACTGATCTTCTGCAGATATTTATTTAAATTTTAAAAATTGCTTTCGTTATTAAACATTTAATACAAAGTCTCAAGTTTATGAAAAGAAAAACCCCTTCAGAAAGCTGTAATTATGTTGAAAGACATAGGCTAGAAGGGGTAGTAACACAGGATCACAGAATACTTGGGGTTGGAAAGGACCTCTGGAGATCATCCAGTCCCACCTCCTTACTAAACAGGTTGCACAGGATCACATCTAGGTGGTTTTGAATATCTTCAGAGGAGAGTACTCCGCAGCCTGTTGCAGTGCTCCATCACCTTCAAAGGAAAGAATTTTTTCCTTCCTATTCAGATGGAACTATCTGAGTTTGTAGTTTGTACCTGTTGCCCCTTGTCCTGTGTGCTGGGCACCACTGAAAAGAGTCTGGTCCTATCTAAATTAACCTCTAAATTATTTTTGAAATCATAGAAATACTGATGAAAAGAAATATTTTTGAGAATAAAAATGTAAAACAACTACTACAAATTGTGGACAAGGAAGGTAAGTTCATGAGAAGAAAGGTAACTGAACTGCAGCATTCCCTTCTTGAAAGGGAGAGATCTGATGCAGAATAAGTCATTCTAAGAACAAGGTTTTTGGAGGAAGAAAGAATAAATAAGTAATGACAGACCGTGAAAGAGAAATGGAACTTCTCTGAGGATCATAAAACTGAAATGTGAAGTTGATGAAATTCTAATTTAAGTGCTGTTTTACACACTGTCTAGCAAAATACTGCAGAAATGGAAGTTAGCACACCGTAGGTCTTTTAAAAAAAATCACAGAGTCTTTGGGAAATTGGGGACCAGTAAGTCTGATAACGTGTAGGTACATTGATATAATACCCTTGGTTAGCACAGGTAGTCAGGCAATAATGCCTCAAAAATCTAGTCAGATTCTTTCACATCTCTGAGGGCAAACTCAATTGTGGAGGCTTGCTGCCATAGTAACCTAAGATGCTAAATTTGAATGGGATCACTTAGGCACATTCATGTTAGACTGTGCAGAAGCAACCTCCAGTTGTCAAGAGTCTCAAAGACTGGACTGCTGGGAGCTGAGGCAGTACATATCATTGAAAGTATCAATCTGTGTTTGGTCTTCAGCTGTGGAAAGAGTGCAAGAACACTTCATGGGTTACTATTGAAAGGAGGTATTGAATTGAGGTGAACCTTTAGTATGAACCTGTGTGGATGCTTTTGTGTGGGTGGTGGTTATGTGAGTAGTGATAAAATAGGGCTTGAAGCACTGACAGATAATTAAAGTCGCTTTTGTTGTGCCTCATCGAAGTTTTAAAGTTGTTCTGTTGTTGTATAAACTTACCACATTTCAGGCAAATGTACGTTTAAACTGTAACAGCTTTGGTGGCTGTATTTCCATTCTAGAAGCCTGAACAAATAGCAGCTGTCAAAGCTGTATAGTTTCAGCTCTGTGACTTCAGGCTGCACAGTACCTTTGATGGAAGAGGAATCACTGCAGATAGGTTAGAGCTGCAGTCCTGGGGCAGTTTGTGGTTCTACTGTTGTGCTGCCAACATAGTAATTTTTATTGCAAGTCATGTTCTTTTGGTGTTTTCCACTTTCCAAATGGAGAGGAATACTTCTTGCTTCTAACTGTTAAATCACTTTTCAGATCTTACTGTTGAAAACATCAGCCTCCCCAACTCTTAGTCTTTGAGAGACTCCTAAAAATCAAGTTTTACTCACGTTGATTATATCTGTAACAAATGTTTTCCTTACTCTACATAGCACCTGGGGGTGGAAGATAAACTGCCAATGATAGCAGGAGGAACATACTAATAATGCATTCTTGACCAAAATAACCACACTGTTAATCCTGTGAATGCAGGACTGGACTAGATATGGGAGTGGGAATTGTGGAGTTAAGATGATAAAAAATTAAGAGGCCTGAAAGTTGAGATTTGAATTGTAGGAAGGTAGGAGAATGAAAACTGATTTGGAGACGTACAATTAGGTCTGAGAACTTTGGTCATGTGGACAACTAGGGTTAAAGGATGCAGAAGTTTGACTTTACAAGAACTTAGAAGCAAAGACCATAAATTCATTTATGGGTTTAAAAGATGTAATTCAAGCAAGTGCTTCCCTTTGAGGCAAGAGTGCTACAAAGAGATGTTTCATTTTGGATGTGAGTTACTCTTTTTGTGGCAAGATGTCTTTTTGACCATTGTTTTGACTTGCATGAGCACATGGGCAATGCAGGTGTTTGTGGCAGGAACTTTTTGCATCAGTTATCTTTGTCTCCTCATGCTCCACACTTATTCCATGAAAAAGCAGATACCAGGATACCAAAAGCAGATACTAATCTCTTTAAGGATTGAGAACTTTCTGTAGGACCTCATAGACTATGTGAGACTGAGGTTCTTGTAGATTTCTTGTTTATGTTTTTAGTCTTTAGGTCTTTGGTAGAAGTGTTACAAAACTGATGATTATGAGAGTAAAAGATGTACTGTGAGGTTGAAGATCTTTATTCCTCTCAACCCTAAATTTTGATATTACTAGTTTGGAACCATTAGAATACTCTGTAGCCAGTAATAAAAAATATCTCAAACTGCTTTCTCTGTTAGTCTCTGTTACCATTTATTTACTTTCTCACATCTCCATTGACAGTGGTCACAGAGTCTATCTGATTGTGTTCATAATTCCTTGGAGCAGAGACTTACTGCCTTTATTTGCCTGGGAAGCACCCTTTGCCCTGTGGACAGTATTACTTTTGTACTTTTACTACTACCAATACATTTTATAGTAGTTTGAGATTACATTGCAAAAGCTTGTTAGTTAAATAGCTTGACTTTGTCTTGTTCTGAAGGTACAGTTTTGATAGACATAACCCAGAAAATAACAACCAAACGGTTTCACCAACACTTCAGTTTAGAGGTTGCAAGCCTTACTCTGAATATCTAGGACTGTCCTTTAACTGTGGATTATTGAGTGGAATCTTAACTTCTTGAAGTATTTTTTTAAACATCACCTGGAATTTGCCAGAAGGTCATAAAATACAGCAACAGAGATAACAAAGGGAAGATGACAGTTTTTTAGCCTTGATATAATTTAGGAGTTTCAGCTGCTTTTAAGAATGCATTAAAACTGCTTTGCATGATGGATTGTGTAAATATCTTAAGAGTCTCTGCTTCCCTCTGTATAAGTTTTTAATACTGTCTTCAATGTGGTTTTTTTCTTCACAAGCAGGCTTTCTTTTATGTTGTAGTCATTGTAAAAGACGAGAAGAATGGGCAGCCTGCCGTTTTTGTTAATCTTTCGGAAAATAAAGTCACACCATTTTAATTTGTTTTCACAATGGTCAGATGCATTGTCTTAAATTCTTAATTTATGTACCCTTCCCTTCTCAGGTGATTAGCTTAGCAGTCCTTAAATGCTGGCAAGACTTATTGAATTCCAAATTCCTTACTATTAATTATATTTCAGCATTATACAGAGGACCTTTCCAGAAGATCAAAGATAACATATAGGGTTAAACATCTAGTTACAGTGCCCCATGAAAGGGGCCCCATAAAAGGAAGTTGAAAGGGACAGGGATAAAAAAATGTTGATATTAAGTGTTTCTTACAGTGTGAGGTGAGTGAAGGTGCCATGGAAGAAGGAAGATAAAGGCCAGCAAAGTAGGTGTGAAGTGTGTAGGACAACAAGTTTCTCAAACATTATGAAATGCGCAGAGATGAAGCTGGTAGAGCGATATAGGAGAAAAGTTATCTGCTCAAAATGACAGGACTGGAAAAAGATCTCATCAGGGTGTATGTAGATGGAAGGGACTTCATTGAAGTGATAGTGAAGAGAAGGGTGTAAGAAGTGCTGCTGAGAGAGAATGCATATGTTAGTGGCAATCAGAAAAAAAAGAATACTGGATTTGGGAGATACAGAGAATGAAGTGGAATGAAGAATGAAGATTTGAAGACAGAAGGTATGTGGTCCAGGAGGCAGTGGAATCCAGAATAACTCTATAAACAGACTGGAGTGAGTAGAAGAACGTGATGAATTGGTAGAATGAAAAAAAGTAAGATTGGGGGGTTTTGGCCATGCTACATCTAATATAATTACAAACCAAGTCAGTGACAGAAGTTGCAATGTGAGTGTGAGTCATAGATGTAAAGACTGTTGATTAAAACCAAACAGATTGGGTCAAAGCATAAAGGTGGATACTGCAGAACCACCGCAGGTTTTTGGAGAGGTGAAAAGGGTCCCTGCATAGAGAGAAGCACTAATAGAATACCGAAGGCTCATTAGGACAGTACTGTGGCATCACTGGAGATTAAAATCGCCAGGAAAATGAACTTGTGATGTCATAAGAAGTGTGGATGATTCTGAGCTGGTCTAGATTTTGAAGTTTGACTGGCCATTGGGACCACTGAGGATTCTGGTGGAATTTTTTTTAAATTAAGAGCTTAATTCTGTAGCTTCAAGAGCTTCTAGTGAGCTCTTAATACACTTCCTCTTCCCTCTGACAAGTGCTGGAGGTGAAGGCTTACAGGAAGGGTAATCCAGGATGAAAACTCCCCTTGGGAAGATTATTTCACACCTAGACTTAATGAAACTGGGTTGGAACTCTTTCTTGTTTGGTGCTTAGCATAAACACCAATCCTTGTGGAAGACACTTTGCTAACCTTGCACCCACCCTCCTGAATCATTCCACCAACTTATGATGTCCTTAACGTAAGTGGGTGTGGGATTATTCCCTAGGGGAGGACGGTCTAACTTGTTTATCATTTATGTGTTTTTAATTTCTGAAGAGAAAAAGCAAAAACCTTTTCTTTAAGAGAGTCTATGTGACAAAAAGCTGAGTCTGTGTGTATAAAATACTATATCTCTCAGCTCATGTTTTCCTCCCAGTAGCAACAATTCTTGCCTTTTAGCACCTGTAAACATCAACTGCAGCTATAGTCAAAAGACCAAGAGCAAAGCACTCATGTCATGACTCAGGGCACCTGGTCTTCAAATGTCAGTATCAAAGCTGAGGACTATGGTATCAAATAAATAAATAAGTTTTTAATTTGAAAATTAATTTGCAATTATTCTGAAGTGCTTCAAGAGCCTGTTAACTCTTTTAACGCTATGTTTACAGTTTTTAACTGCTGCTGTGGTTCAAATGCTTGTCTGGAATTTGTGGTTAATCTTTTGTCCACAAATACATGTCAACTGGGGTGGGGGTGGGGAGAAACAAACACTCATGGAGCACAGCTTTACCAGCATAACTCATTGTTTGAATGAAGCACTCCCAACAGAAGAGCACTTTTGTTGACTTTGCTGACGTTGTTCAGAGAAGTTGTGTTGCCACGTCAGGAGAAAAAGCTTTCACAGAACCTATGATGCCTGTGTTAGTTACACTGATGCTGGTCTGTAATCTGAATTCTGTCTGAGGTTTTCATTTAGTCCTGTCTTTATGCAGACCTTTCTGTCTGCCTTTAGATGAGTTACTTTACCATGCCTATGCTTTACCTTTAAGTTGAAGAAAATAATGCTTTCTTATCCCTGCTGTTTACTGTCTAATTAAATTGTTACCAGAACCATGTGTTCCATATATAGTGCATAGATCTTAATAATTCTGTTAATGTTTTCTTTTCAAGGTAGAGTTATAAAGTCATTTGCAACAGGGATTCAGACAGGCTTGTTTTTGATAGAAGCAATTGACAAGTTGAGACTTGAGATCATCTTATAAATGTCTCTATTTAAGCCTGAGATGACAAAACGATGTCTATGGCCAGCTGTAGAAGTTATGTTGGTTCTTGGCTTATAACTTTCTTTTAAAGCAACAGGAGATGATGTAGATGATGAACACAGGAAGACACTGTGGGGTGAGAATTAAGTCACTTAAGATGGGATGTCTACAATGTAGACTTTGACATCTAAGATCCTTACTCATCTTTCAATCAGTGAGGAGAATTAGGCCCTTTTAGGACACAACTCATCTTATCTATTCTAGGAGCCTGCTTTAGGATGCTGATTTCCTTTTTCTCCCTAGTGATTACAAAGAGAGTCTAGATGTCTAGCTCAGATGTCAGTGTCTACCACAGGTTGTTGTCCTATGTGCCTGTAACTCTAGCTGATGCCTGTGTGTTATAAAGGGGCATTCAGGCAGGGCCCTGCAAGAGGGAAATTTAACAGAAAAAGATGTGTCTTTGGCCAAGCAAATGTGTATACGTACTTGTATTCTGCAGCTCAAAGGGGCTTGTTAGTAAAGAGGCACTCAGTGAGGACAGCACCTCAGAGTAGGGTGAGAAGACAAATTAGAAGCAGTTCAGAACCTCTTCCGCCTTCCTAAACCTGAAGGAAATGTTTTCGTGTCTCTGTGAATAAAGAGGACAAATTCTTGAAACTAAGCTTTGTCTGACAGAATTGGTTAGAACAAGTTTTGTTAATTCATATCTTTCTAGTAGGTGAAAACAACCTCATGTAATAAATAGTATTCTTCTCGAATAAATCTGTTAAAGTAATGAACTGTAACTCATTTTTTTACAAGCTTTCCTGTGCTTGCCCTAACCTGATGGAGGCGTTGGCTTTCTTCTAAGTGCTACCATGTGAGTGGAATAGCAGTGCTCAGGTTTTAACACCAAAATGCTTCATTTTGCATACTCTGTATCCTGCCAGCTGGGAAATGGGAGGCTGGCAATGAACTTGAGAACCCTGGGCAGGTTGAGACTGGGTAGGTTGAATGTTTGATGAGTTTTTTGGGAGGGAGTGGCAACTGCATTCATTGCCTGCATGTTTGGTCCCAGCTTTTTTTGCAGGTGGCCTCAGGAGTAGTACCCACTGCTGCACTGCCATTCTGCTAACTGTGACTCTGCCCAAAACATCCAAGCCCAAGAGAATATGAGGGAAGGTGTAACATTCAGCCAAAACTCCTGTATTTGAAAGAGTTACTATGGTACTTAGATTTGATATAAACTCTTCTGGTCATGTGCTATTAAGAGTGTCATGCTTGCTTGCTTCTCTGATTCTCCGTTTCTGGGGAAAAAAAGGATATTGGTTAACATACACAGCTCTAGTTTAGTCTTAGTACATGAATTATTGAAAGTAATAAGTATCAGGCAAACTACTGTGTACAAATAGTACATACTGTATGTAAAAAGTATATTAATTTATAAATTAAAAAAATACTGTGAAAATGTATCAAAGTGTAGTTGGACTATGAAGTACAGCAATCGTAGAGATATGAATGAGTGCTTATACTGAACCATAGGAAGGTTTGCATAAAAGATGGACATTTCTGGCAAGCAGTTTTGTTTTCTTTGCAAACTAACTGCTATTTCTGACCTCGGTTTTTATTACTTCTTTAATTTTTTAATTATATACAAAACCTGTGAAATTTTATATTAAAAGCAAACATTCACCACCCTTCCTTCCTGTTTTACTTTTACTGCTTAGGAAGGAGTAATATCTCCTACTGATCTAGACCTTGTGATGTCTGATGGATTGGGAATGCGATATGCATTTATTGGACCTCTGGAAACCATGCATCTTAATGCAGAAGGTAGGTAGTTTAAAATGTTATGGATATGAAGGGAAGGCTTACATTGCACAAGACTGGGAAATGTGTAATAAAACCATGTTAGGATTGCTGCAACTATGGCTTGTCTCTTTCTTTATTGTAATGGTAAGAAAAGGAAAATTTACCTAAAACTTGAGGTTGATGGAAGGAAATGGATATTGACTGCTCTATTGTAAATGATCAGATGAAAGACGACAAATCATTAAAACACTAGCTGTGTAATTAATTTTTTTCCAAGATTCATCCCAGTGCTTTGACAGCATTGCTGTACCCATAGTTCAGGACTGTCTGAGTGTCAGGAAAAGAAAGTATTGAAAAAATTCAGCTGATAATCCAGTGTCAACAGAAAATCACTTTCCGTAGATGAGTGCTGCCCTCCCTGAATTTGTAGCAAGAGCTTGGTATAAATATCACTGGAGCTGATGTGCTTTAAGCTGGCTTAGATCCTGAGTGAAGTAAAATTACTTTAGTCACATAATACTGTGCATACGAAGTTGACTTGACAAAGCAGTCAAGTAATGGTTCAAAATCTGTCTTGCATAATTAAGACAGATTTTTAGATGTTTTTAGAATAGTATATGTGAATCCTGGCTAAATAAAAATTGAATTTCATAAAATGAAAGAAAAATTGTGGATCAATGTTAAAAAGACTGAGCAAAGACTTTAGCAAATCACAAAAAATTCAAGAAATGAAGGTCAACTAAAAACTAACTTGTTATATTATGGGCTGTGCCTTTATTCTGCTTTTGTATGGTCCCTAACATGAGGGGTCCCTGCAACAGTAAAATAAACAAAAGTAGAATACAATAGTAAAATAAAAATAAGAAACCAAGATCATAAAATACCAGTGCACAATTAAAGTGTTATTTTACTTCTACTTCTTGGTTAGTTACTTAGCAGAAGCTTATGTCTCTTAAGGCTGACTAAGCAATTTGCCATGAATGTGGAATTGTGGATGCTCTACCAGAGTCTTTCAGCTTGTCAGTTTGGTTGTATATCAGTAAATTAAATGTCACAGAGTGTTTGCTTTTGTGTATTGTTAGGTAAACAACATTCATCCTCTAAATAGAGGCACCTTTCTAAAAGTTTCCCTCTTCTGATATATTGATATCTAGCAGTTTCCATTCTCTCTAGTGATTTTAGACTTACTCAGTATAACCAAATACATTCTTTATATAAAACAGATGCATGTAGCACTAGCCTTCAGCACAGCAAACTACCTGGAGTCTTGCAGGCCAGGGTTGTCCTGTCCAACCCCTACCATTCCACTAAGCTCTCATGCCATCCCTCTGCAGGAACCATCCATACACAAGGTCTTCTGTCAGAATAACTTGTTGAACTGCCTCTACTAAAACATAAAACTGAAACAGAATGTTTATTAATACCAAAAAAATGGCAATCCATTTCAGAGATCAAATCATGCTTGTGAATCCTTTTTTTTGTTATCCATATTTTAGACTCCGTAATTCTAAAACAATGTTTACTTGAGATAAATGGAATCATGTAAGTCATCTGGGTTGATTTTGAGGCTCTTCCTGGAGTGCTCTTTAGTGTTCCATCATGATCCAGTTTAGCTTCTTTCTTCCTATCAGGAAATAGTCATTGTTACAGAAACATTTCTGAAATTTCCCGTCTCAAACCAATTTTAGGTAACACATGAAACTGGTAGGTTGTTTATTAATGGCAGAAATTATCCAGCTTCTAGATTTAATGATTCCTTCTATTAATATGTTGGGAAGAAAACTTGGAAAATACAATCCAAGTGACTGATAAACCGAAAGAGTAGTCTGGTGATAGGCTTGCAAAATACAAAACCAAAATACATCTGTAGAGTTATTTTAACATTAAATAATATTCTCAATTAAAAATAACCCCAAAATAACATATTTAGTACACTTGTGTACTGGACCACTTCCACCATTGTTCAATAACTTGGATCATGAGAAGTATTGCTTCACTCCTGCCCTTGCAGATGCATTGTCTCTGAGTCTAGAGCTGCTCCTCTTTATGTGCTCGCAGACTGACTCAGGCTCTTGCCCTCATCAGTTTAAATCAAAATTGCTGATGTCAGGACATGTGATGGCTTATGTTCATAGTTCCATTCCAGTGCTAACTTCTCTTCAGTTGTCCACTATTGCTTCACATAATATGAATAGTATGGACCTCCTCTTGTTTGCCAAGGGTTTTCTAGACTAACCTGATCTTCTATGGTAAGATGACTCACTTAGTGCATGAGGGACAGGCTATGTATGTTGTTTGCCTGGACTTTTAGTAAAGCCTTTGACACTGTTTCCTACAGCATTCTTCTGGAGAGACTGGCTGCTCATGGCTTGGATAGGTGTATTGTTCACTGGGTAAAAAACTGTCTGAATGGCCAGAGAGTGGTGGTGAAATGGAGTTACATCCAGCTGGGGCCCAGTAAATAGTGGTGCTTCCCAGGGCTCAGTATTTGGGACAATCCTATTTAACATCTTCATCAATGATCTGGACAAGGGGGATCGAGCACACCCTCAGTCAGTTGGTAGACGACACTGAGTTGGGTTGGAGTGTTGATTTTGTGGAGGACAGGAAGGCTCTGAAGAGGGATCTGGACAGGCTGGATCCATGGGCCAAGGCCTACTGTATGAGGCTCAACAAGGCCAAGTGCTGGGTCCCACACTTGGGTCACAACAACCCCATGCAGTGCTACAGCCTGGGGGAAGAGTGGCTGGAAAGCTACCCAGTGGAAAAGAATCTGGGGGTCTTGGTTGACAGTGGATGAACATGAGCCAGCAGTATGCCCAGGTGGCCAAAAAGGCCAATGGCATCCTGGCCTGTATCAGCAATAGTGTGGGCAGCAAGATAGGGCAGTGATTGACCCCCTGTGCTCGGTACTGGTGCGGACACACTTTGAATCCTGTGTTCAGTTTTAGGCTCCTCACTACAAGAAAGACATTGAGGTGCTGGAGTGTGTCCAGAAAAGGGCAACACAGCTGGGGAAGGGTCCAGAGCACAAATCTTATGAGGAGCAGCTGGGAGTGTTTAGCCTGGAGAAAAGGAGGCTCAGGGTAGATGAGCCTCTGCAACTACTTATCACTCTCTGCAACTACCTGAAAGGAGGTTGTAGCCATGTGGGATCCATCTCTTCTCCCAGGAAACAAGTTATAGGACAAGAGGGAATGGCCTCAAGTTGCACCTTGAGGTGGAACCCTCAAGGGAAGGTTTAGATTGGATACGAAGGAAAAAGACTTTGTGGAGAGGGTTGTCAAGCATTGGAACAGGGTGCCCAGGGAAGTAGTGGAGTCGCCATCCCTGGAGGTATTGAAAAGACATGTAGATGTGGCACCTGGGGACATGGTTTAGTGGTGGACTGAGCAGTGCGGGGTTAATGGTTGAACTTAATGATCTTAGAAGTCTTTTCCAGTCTAAATGACTCTGTGACAACCTGCTCTGAAGCACTGTACTAATACTGTCTATTTTTTATCAGTGGAGGGAAATGGAGGTAGATATAAGAAACCCCCTCTATCCATTTTGTTAGCCTGTCTATCAGCTTCACCAGCTTCACGGCAGCTGCCTTTCTTTACAGCTGTAAGATATTAGTTGCCCACAATCTTAAAACTCTGTTAATCAGTGAGGAAGAATGGTGGGCATGAAGGAGGCATGTGAGAGAAAAATAGTGTTATTTGTAGGAGAGTCTGTCTTTTCTTTTTTTTTTTTTTTAGGGTGATATGACATTTTTGTTTGGTTTTGAATAAGAAATATTATTCCAATTATTTTTTCTGAAGTCAGTGTTTCTTCTTTCCCTGTGGGATGCATACATCAAGATCTTCCCATGAACTTCCTATGTGCTAGTGCCTTGTTTCTGCTGTGTTAATTCATAAATGATCCTATCAAACCTATTATCCAGGCTACTTTAGGTTACCAGTTAATCCATGCGTGAGTATTAGGAATGTTGAATATATGGCAGTGAGCCAACAGCCTTGAACGTGAAATAAAACGACAGCATCAAGTCATCAAAAGAAGCAGAAACCCCACCAGCATATTAAGAACTGAATTGCAACAGACAGGAAGAAAACTGCTTTGGGGGGGCAAAAAAAGCACATCCGAGTGGTTCATATTGACTCAATTTAATTCCTTGATCCATCTCACAGACCTACAGAAATGTTTGTGCATTGCTGTTGAGGTATAGGAACAGTGAGAATAAAACTTTTTTGGGTGCTACTGCTGTCTTAGGGTAGTCAAAAGTATTCATACAACTAGATTTTGAAGTGAATTCATATGGGAATTAATGTAGTGTATGAAGCGTCCTATGAATTCACACCCTAACTAAGAGCATGCATCTGTGTTAGAGACACCTTTGCTGAAGATAGGATTACATTTAGAAAGTTTCCGTTGGAGCTGTAATGTCTAGAAATGTAATTCCTCCATCAGTAAAACAGAGTTTGGGACTGTTGTTTCTCTGAACATAACCTAACCATGTCAGATTACTCCATGATGTTCCCAAAATATGCCCCTTCTTTTCTACTGTCATCCATACTCATCTTTCAGTGCAGCTGCTTCTTAGATTTTATGTGCTAAAGTCAACCCCACCCCAGTCTTTTCAAGTTGTTGATGCTATTGCATCAGTGGCTTGACCATCTTAGCAGCTCTTTTTGAGTCATTACAGTATCTTGTTATGCTGTTCATCAGGTTGAAAGTCATCAAGTTAATACTCAGTATCATGAAGCACCCTCTCTTTGGCGTATTCCCTGACCATGCCAGTAACACTTGCTCCTGTCTCTTGCTCTCTTTCACAAATATCTCAGTGCCTTCCTTGTTTTGCCCCATGTGTAGTCTCCTTGTCAGACTGGTTTACCAAGTTTGCTTGCTTGCATCCCTCATGCCTGTTGTCTTTCTTATGAAGAGAAAGGAAGAAGCTGAGGTACTTCAAGATGCTTACAAACTATAATGCATGAATATACTACATTTTATACTGTTACATTTTCCCTTTCTTCCTGCTACTCCCATCACCTTTCTCTTTATGAACTTCACTTGTGAAGAGGTCTTCTTGGGGCAGTGAAGCATTTTATGCATGTTTCTAAGCTAAATATCTGTTCTGAGTTATTTTTTCTTCATCAATGTCGTGTTCATCTTGATGATGCAACTGGAGGCATTTCAGCAAGAACCATGTTTGAACCACACCAGTGCAAGTCCTTCAGGTAAGGACCTGTAAACCTGAAGTGTGGTTATTTGGACAAATTCTTGTGGGACAGTTCGTTAGCCATTTTGGAAACTGCCCGGACTCCTACTGAAGCTGAGTAAGTAGCAGCTTATTCCTTTGGTGGTGGTGTAAAGAGCCTTGTGTGTCCTAGATACATATGGGCAGCTGAAGAGCCTTGAATCAATGCCCTTGTCTAGCCTGTGATAACATGTTCCCGTAACTATACTGTAGAAGTCAGAAAGGCCGAGATGGGTTTCGAACTTTCAAGGAAGGTAGGGTATTCCCCTTTTCTTCTCTATAATCATGCATCCACTACTCCCTTAGAACTTTTTGTTACCTCAAGAAGAGGTTCTTTCAATCTCTGCCATAGCTGTGACTAAGTGGTGGAAGGAAGATTCAAGGAATTCCTGCCTTCCCTGGAGGTATTTCTGCCTTGTGTTCATAGTTCCCAATTGTTGCAACATCTGCCTTCTCCCACAGCCTTTTCTCCAAAGCTGATGAAGTGAGCGTGTGCAGGGAAGATGGAGGTTTAGACAGGGAGCCAACAAACCACACAGACAAGAAGCTATCATCCTCTTTCTCTGTCCCAGATGCATTTTGCATCATTCTTGTTCTCCAGTTAGAGGTAGTGAGGCACAGTGTGGGTGCAGCAACTGGATGCAAGAAGAGATGGTTGTTTTTAACAACCCCATTTGCCATCTTCTTCCTGTTTCTCCATCTCTAGGGTGCTCTCCTATCTGTCTCACACTGTTTACTAATGCTAATTCTTTAAGATTAAGCTGCTCCCTGGGTAGTATCAACAAGGATTAAAGTTAAAGGGATTCTGTCATATTTGTTTTCCTCCTCCTTGTCCCTATGCTCTAGTCAAGGGCTCTTCACATCCACCTTTGCAATAGCCCTGACCTTTGAACCAAAGAACTCCCAAGACTAAAGACCTGGAGTCAAATATTTGCTAATTTTGAGTTTGCAGTTGAAAAGCAAAGTGATTTTTCCAGCAATATTCCCCATTGCTCAAGTGCCCTCTTCAAGCCAGCAGCATACAGTTGATCCTGATTGCTGAAACTAAATTAAAATTGCAGTTGTCTCCACTGACATTTCACACTGGGAGTACTACCTTAAGTTAGTTATTTTGAAACTACTATTTTTTTAGTCCTTGGCTGAGACTATGTGTGTATTCTAACTTGGTCTATTTCCCTCACTTGAGACTTGAAAGATTCTGCAGTGCCCCCTCCCTGCTTGGTGTGCAGCATACGGGCCTGCATGTTGCCATTTCAGCCACAATGTTGAGATCAACTGCACTAATGCTGCTGCTCTTCTCTAGACCCATAACTTTTTTTCCCCACCTTTTCCTATTTTGCTGACTTTATGTAAGGCTTCTTTTCGTTCATACATTATGTGCAGTAAGTCAATTGGATTACCCAGCCTGCATTTGGCATGTCTCTGTTGAACTGATGAGCTACACCCACCCAGAAATTGTTCTGATTCATTCAAAGTGAGCTACCAGTAGGAGCTCTATTTTCAAGTCTAGCTGGCTGAGTGAGCTTTGAAGGCCATATCCAGCTCAGAAGTTCACATTCACCAGGTAAATGGATCAGCCATATCCGTTCAGCATTCCAAAGATACTATCTCTTTAGCTCTTTAGCTTAAGGCTTGTGAAAAAGACTTCTGGCACACAGTCTTCTATTCTACCTTCTCCTGTACCAAAATCAAAACTACCAGATTTATGATATTATTAAACTAGCTTACCAAATGTTTGAAAGGTATCCCTTGACTTTTGGAAAAGTACCAAACCCAAACTATTTAGCACTGGTCTAAGTGTCATAGACCTGTGTCAGCTGGATAAGCACCAGAATAATTGGTAGCTGACACTACTCTGTTTACCATATCCGTCCACTGCAGCACTCCAGCTGTGTGAGCCATCCCACCACACCACAGTTGCTCCAACAATGTTGTAGTTGTTTGACTGCACTCTTACTTCCCCTGGTTGTTTTCCAGCTGCATGCATTTGTGCATATACACTAGAGTGGACTCCTTCTGCCTTTTTTTGTACTTTGAGATTTTTCTTGTACCTGTTACCCTGCACTCTTTTCTTTCCATCCCCATGCACACCTTCCTCTCTTGATTACTGGTTGTAATCTCACTTTTCCAGTGATCCTAATATAAAGCTTTTCTAACCAGATTGGCCAGGTTTTTGGCAACGATGCTTTTTCTCCTCTTTGTCAGGTGGATCCTGTCTCCCCCTACAACTGTTCAACCTTCAAAGAGGGTCATAAAAGTCAAATCCCTGTCACTAACACTAGTTACAATATAAGGTATTGATCTGCAAGATCCATCTGTTCCTCCTTAGGTGTTTTTCTTTCACTAGAGGCCACCTGGGTCTCCATGCCTTTCTCCCTGAGCCATGTTGTTCTTGATACACTCCAGGTTCATAAATAAAAATAATAAGAGGAATGCTGCAATGGATATGACACATACTGAACAGGAGGAGAGGAGAGGTGAGAGCACTCTCCTTGTGGACACTGGTCAAGGAGGCTTTCTTGTCTCAAGTAAAGCTGTGGTTGTGTACAACACCCCTCACATAGCATTACCTGCTGGTATGTAACATTAACTGGTTTTGCAATGAAGGTGTGTCCTAAATGATTTTTCCATGAACCTTAATGGAAATGTGGTGATTAGAATCCATTTTTCCTTGATGACAATTAGATGTCTTAATCATAAGAGCAGACCATTTTTTGGGTTTCTGATATTAGACAGTGCTTAAGCACAGGCAGCCTTACTGACCTTAACTAGGAAATTTTGTTGAAATCTAACTTTTCACTCTTATTTTTAGGTATTGCAAATTATTGTGAAAGATACTCTGAAGGAATGAGACTTGTTCTGAACACCTTTGGGCCAGTTCCAGAATTTTCAGGTGAAATTGCGCAGAAAGTCAATCAGGTAAATACGGAATTGATAAAAACAGTGCCACTCGGAACAAAGAATATTAGCTTTTATTTTAAAATTTGTACCATTTCAGTTAACTGCTATAGGTATCCGTAGTCTGTACTTATTGTGTGAATATGTACTTTAAGGAAGAAGATTCCTTGCTGTATAAACCCTGTAGCTTTTTTCCTTCTGGGTGTTCTTTTTCTTGGTTTTGTGTGCTTTACAAACTAGAGTTCCAGTCTGTAGTGCTGCAAATACATGTTTAAGTTAAGCATGTGAGCAGTCTGGTAAGGTTACTTGCATGTTTAAAGATGTTTTAAAGTGCTGTTCTGGATTGGGATCTAGTTTATCTATTAACATTTCTAAGCCCACAATTTGTTTATACTTACTATGTAGGCTGTTTTGAATGACCATAGGAACTAACTGAAGTGTTTCCTAACTCTGCCTTTTTTAATGCTTCACTAAAGAACGCATGTATGTGTTGGATCATTTCTGATCAGCTATCAGAGATTCATTTGAAATATGGAGGCAGTCTGTCTGGAAGATAGCACTGTTTTGTTTCTTTTTATGTTAATGCAATTTCAACATGAGCTATTTTAAAAAGGAAAAGAATTCTTTTATGCTTTAACAACATAGATTGCTTATAATAACAATCAATAATAATTGTGGAGTCATTCACAATTAGCAGCTTTTAATCTGCATGAAAGACTTTGGGGTTTTTTATAAAAAGCTGGATTCCACTTCAACATCTGTTTCTGTGTCTCTTTATTATCTTCAGTCTTCAACACCAAAGATGGGCTTGCAAGGATCCTTTCTTAGAGTAAATCATTAGACATTTCTTATCTTACTTCTCTATCCCTCCTGCTGATTTTTTTCTGGAGTGACCACAGCTTGCCAGTCATTGGTAGCAGGTCCTGGTTTTACCAAGTTTCTCAACACTTGATTTTTAAGCCTAAGATCTCAGGTACTCTTTTGGCAAAGATGACCTTGTAATCTTTACCTGCTCTCTCAAAAAAACTACTTTTTCTTTGGCACTTCTAAGAACTTCAGTTGTACACTCAGAAATACCTTTTTTTCCCCTGAGTTTGTTACGTGTCTCCCTCTATCATTTTTATTATAACTGACACTCTTAAGACAAAATGTTTTTAATAAACGTGGTATCCCTCATTACATTTATTGGGAACCAGAAGAGACATCACAGCTTTAAAAACGCACACAAGAATATGGTTTAGAGCACATTTTCAGCCACATAAATGGCCCGGTTGCCTCCCTCCTGCTTGATAAAAGATTATTGTCAAAGAGACTAGGCAGTGGCTGTGTGGAGCAAAATGAGGGAAGAGGCTGATGTTTTGTTGTTTCTGTAGTCATCTTCATTGTCACATTCAGGATAACCTTATACAAGTGGGAACTCTTTTCTTCTCATATGGGTTGGCTCATTTCCAGTCATCCATGTAAAGAATTAGTGACCTGTTGCTTGTGAAACTACATTATAGTTTGTGTGGATGTTGACTTGATCTGACACAGGGAAAACAGGAAAACAGTGCTGGTGAGAAACTTTCTATTCAGAACGTGAGATTTAATCATCTTAAATTTTCTGTTCCAGGCAATGTCTGAAAAAATTCCAGTTGTGCCAAAAGTCTTGGATGCCAGGAGAAAATGGAGAGATGACTGTCTCACTGGTCTTGCCAAACTGAAAACACAAATGAAATCCAACTGAGGTGCACCTTGTCTAACAGGAGAGACCAAATGAAGAGCAGATCTTCATAAAAAAGTGGAAATTTTTTGTCGTGCGGAAGAGGAGACTGAATGTGCAACCAATGATATGTGCACATGTAGAGACCAATGAAACATTTGGTCCAAATTTGACAAATTAATGAATAACTAGAAACAGTTATTAAAAAGTTCAGTTAAAATTTATCAAATTACTGTATAAATGCATTAGATGTGCAAGCATTAAGTAGCTTTAGCAATATTAATATTGTGCAATGCTGGAACACAATCGTGTTTTAAATAATGCATTTTTCAGCTTGCTTAGGAATTCAGCACTTGAACAATATTTGCAGGGATTATGCAGGGATCTGAAACAGGCAAACATCAGCTGTTTGTCACTGGAGAAAATAAGCCCACACCCACCAATCACTGTGACAGTGAGGTTAATTTGTGAAGCTCTGGCTGCAGATAGGAGAAGGTTGCATTGAGCAAAGAGTGGATTCACTGGTCAGTGAGCTGAGACCTCAGCAGCAGTAAGGGTCACTTCAACTCCTGTCTATTACTGTACCACAATGTACGGGAAAGAATTGCTCCTCCTTTCCCACCCTTTGGCACTTCTGTACTTGTATGGTGATCTAAATGTAAGTAAATAGAGCAGAATTTCCCCTTTATTCCCTACCCCTTGTTCTGTTAGACTTACCAGAGACCTACTTGGTCTTTAAGACCATGCACTTGATACCCCATGGCTTTGCCCACCGATGTTTGATGCTGGCCATTGGCATTGCTGCATTAGTATGTGCCTCATTTTAAGGCTTGTCTCTGAGAAATAAGAGATTTTGATTTAGTAGCTAGTTTGGGAGACAGTACTGTGTAGTGGGTCTGTCTGGGCTTTCTCCATGATCATCTGAATGATCTTGGGAAGCCAGTTCACCTCTCTCGTGCCACGTCTGTTTTATACATTAGCTGAAACAAGATCTGCTTCTTTAGGACTCAGCTGTAGTGAGTGTAACAGCTGCAGCTGAAGGGACCGCAGGTATCTGGGTTGGAACTAGATGATCTTTAAGGTCCCTTCCAACACAAGCCCTTCTATGATTCTGTGATCTGCTATTTTGCTCCCCTGCAGAGGGAAAGATACAGTGGCTTAAATGCAGCATTTAGGCTTTACTGCTGCCCTTCCCTCTGGAGACACAACATCTCCATGGACAAAGAGGCAGGATACACCTGGAAGTAGTATCAACCTCAGGTGCTGCAGTGGCATGTTTTCATCCACAGCAGACAAAGTGTTATTATGAATGTCTGAACCCTGTAATATGGTTGGACTTTGATCTTAGCTGGAACCTTGGGGCATTATTGTTATGCAGATAGTAAGAATAACTTGAAACAGTGCATTGCACCCACCCTTCCTGAGTTATGCATTTCTGAATTTGTGCTAACTGGTCATGTAACTTCAGTCACAGCACAGATGCAGAAGTTTTAAGCTGTCATTTTGCTAATTCTCCTGTTTTTTATAGAGGATACAAACAAGCTGTTGAAATTTTATTAGTTACCATTTTGAGCTGAAACGTCTGCATGAACATACCAATACCACTTATTTCTGCTTAGGTCACAGTAAAAGAGATGTAGGATAAATTGTATTGCTTGACACAAATGGTGGGCCGAGAACACGTTTCTGGATGTGAAACATAGGATGGGAGGCATAGTGCAGACATTGTCCTGTGCTTCTTTATAATCAGCCAAGAGAAAGGAAAATTTGTAAGCTTAAATTATTTTATTCCAATATAGACTTAAAATTGTCAGATTTCTTCTATTGTTTTTTATTGCCACAGCAACTGGCTCAACCTGCATTTAGATATCTGAAGTTGGAGAGGTCAATCCTCACTCCTGAGGCCTTATTAAACAAGGTTCTGATTACTTTCAAGATTTGACCTGTTTTTCTTATGGGCATATGACATTGTCATAATTAATTAGCTTGCATTGCTTCTGTTTATTCTGAGATATTTTAAAACTGAATCATGTAATGAAATATTTGCCACTGTTTTTATTTTGCTTATTAATAAACTATTTTAATGAGGAAGGTATTAACTTCTGTGCTCCAGTGTGATTGATGTTTTAGTGGTAGCACTACTACATACTACATACGGGTCTTTAGAAACCAGTGTCCTGGTAGAATAACTTGTGGAAGTCAGGGGAGAAAACAGACAAGAAATAATGCACACTCTCCTATACTTTATGTGTTGCTGCAGACACTTTACCAGTTGCTGCAGACACGAGGCTCTGCTGTGAGGGAATGGTTTTCTGTGGGGGGAAAAGCTCTCTGAAGAGAGCCAGAGCACTTCCGTGTTGTGAGCAGCTCCTCCACAGGGTCTAGCATACAGCAAAGCTCACCTTGGAGCATCAGTTCCCACATAGGTTCACAGCTATAAGTTGAAGGTGGGGGGAGATTCTTGAAAAAAAATGTGTTTTAGCTGACATTTGCATAGGATTTGAAGTACACACAATTATTAGTTAGTAAATGCAACAACTGGAAAGCATTAGGAAAAGGTAGCTAAAAGAATGAAATGGGCTGTCCTCATCCCAGGGACCTGTACCCTGTTCACAATTAATCCCCTTTACTCATAGTCGTTAGATGGTATCTAAATCCTGCACCCAGCTTAGAGGTCCCAGGACAAGAAAGACAAGAAAGACATGGGACATATCTTGTACAGGGACAAGGGGTAGGGGAGGCCCCCAAGATGGTGAGGCTGGTGCTCCAAGGAGAGACTGGGGGAGCTGGACTTGTACAACCTGGAGCAGAGATGGTGGCTTTGGGAGGACCTACCAGCTGCCCCCAGTGCCTGTAGGGAAGTCATCGAGGAGACTGAGTCAGGCTGTAAATTGGGGCTGGGGGAGAAGGTAGAGACAATGGACATAAATTGAAAGGCAAGAGTTTCAGTCTGGATGTAAGAAGACACTTTTTGCCCCATGAAGATAGTAAGGCAGGGGCACAGGTTGTCCGCAGAGGTGGTGCAATCTCTGTACTTGGAGGTTTTCAAGTCCCAGCAGGGTGAAGCCCTGAGCAGCCTGGTCTGACCTCAGAGCTCACCTGCTGTGAGCAGGAGGTTACAGCAGAGACCTCTGAGCTCCATCCCAGCCTGCATTTGCCTGATTCCAAGTTTCATTTGATTTTGGACCATTTTGCATCAGAAATGTTGCTCTGTCTTAAGTCAGTTAACCCCAAAGAATGTAGATAGATTAGTTCAAATTGTCACATATGATGAGAGGACTTTTTTACCCAAATCATAAATGAAATTGAGGGTGGTGTTACTGCATGTAAATAAGTCTGCAAAATTCCAATTCTGTTGAATTAATTGGTTTGATTTTTTTCTTCAAATTTGTCTTACTCCTTTTATCCCATTACTTTTCTCCTGAAATGCAATAAGCTTCTTGTGATGGAAGATGGAATTTTCTAAGTCTGTTGCACTGTGTTTTTCTCTGTTTTACTAATTTGATATTTATTATTTTCCTTATTATGCAGACTTCACTATAAGTTACTGCTGCTTACTGAAAGCCGAGACCACTGTGTCCATACCAAAGCCTTTGACTTAATGCTGTGGGAAATCAAACTAAATCATGTGTAAGATAAGGAAGAAAGGACAGATGCAGGAAAATACCTCCTTCACTAAGGGAAGTCCAATACCTCTGTTTCCCAAATCTTTGAGTGTAATGGGAGTAGTTTGCAGCCTGCAAAGCAGCCATGTGAATTTACCTTCCCTATTCTGTAGTTATTCTTCTAGTCATGATAATAGTTTGAAAGTTAAAATGTAAGCATTTTCTGATTGCCCTGTTATCTAATTGGATGGTATTAAGAAACTGTGTTATCCTATCCATACTATCTTTTGGGCAAAGAGTGAACTGTGCTTCATTACGGAAGCAGGATAAGTGCTTGTGGTGCTTGTTATAAAAAGAGAAAAAATAATTTTGAGACAAAACTATGTCATTGTCAGTCTCAGTCAAAAGGTGAGATCTGCTGCCAGTGCCTATATAGTTACATGTCAGGATTGCATTGCCATAGTATGGAGTTACAAAAAGATCTTTGCAAATATGTAACTGGGGCCCTTGCAGAGATGGAGATATGGAGGACAGGAGTTCTCCATGAGAAGAGGAGCCCAGCAGATGCGAACCTAGCAATTACTGTAAGTAGGAAAAAAAAAAAAGGTCTTTTGCTTTCAACAGCCTACCAGGCCCAAAGGGAACGTTCCACAAATTAATTTAGATCTAGTTAAACAAGTGTAAATGAATATGTTTGCTCTAGCTGCCTGCTTATCTGCTCCTGTTCCCTCGAGCTTCAGAGCATGTGTGTGTGTGTGTGTGTGTGGGTGCTATTGCAAATCAATCAGAGTGGAGAGACGAAAACTGACCACAGGGGAAAACTCACATTTGATTTGGTAAGGCTCTGTATGTATCAAGCCAGCAGCCAAGGATTTCCTTCTGTTCTTTTCTGTGATTTCAGACACAGAAAGGAATTCTTCCCTTCAGCCTGTTATTCAAAGTTAAACAGTGATGCAGCTTAGAGCACATTGCTTACAGGGTGTTACTCATGGACTGGTGTCTCTTACAGTTCATTTTTCAGGTAGAATTTTCTTCTCTAGAAAGGCTACACAGACCTCTTGCTTCTGTTGTAAATGGGAGGTCAGAAAAAAACCAGAAATTTTCTAGTTTGCTAGGGAACAGCTTGACTTATTTTCTTAACATTTATTCGAAGAAGTGCTCCATGTCCCTCAGTATTTTCCCTTCTCTCTGACAGTTTTTGTTCCTTCAGCAAGGATGGATTGCTCTTCACCAAACACTGAAATGGAGGGACACTTGGAATAAAACGGCACTTAACATGCATGAGATTTCTTCTTGAACCTGAGTGTGAAATGGAGATTTTAACATGTGGCTTTGTAGACTTCTTCCAGCTACATGGATTTCAGACCTGCTCTTGCAAGCAGAGACGTGTAAGATGCACAATCATCCATAAACTTGTTTCTCTTTATCTATGAGTAAAATACCATCTAACATGGAAAGGTTAAGAGTCCATACTTTCATATGGATGTAGGAAAGCTTTCTGCAGAAGCTGAACTTACTTTTTAGAAGATTTTATATAAAATAGAGCTGCAAATTTGTCCTAAATTGGATGTTTCATCTGCCTAGCTTAACCCTCAATAATGACTACCGTTACATTTTTTAACATACAGCCCAAGGTCTCTGTAAGGTTCCAACAGCTCTGTGTCATCACAATGGAGATGTTTTCTAACAGAAAACATTAAAAAGCCTCTGCAACTTAAACATTGTGAAAACCTTCCTTTGCATTTGTGATGTGTTTAAACTTTAACTTTAGATCTTGCACTAATTTTTCCACTACCTTAATGGTAGATACTTTCCACACAAAGCCCACAGTTTCTTGTTCTTGGTCTGCTTAAACAGATAATCCTCCTAAGGAATACCATAGGGGCATTTTTGGCAGCCCAAGAAGGGCTAGATGAGGCTAGAAAATCCTCACTCTCACTCTGATCTTACTGAGGAAATGAGGTTGTAGTTTACCAGTCAGCTTTATTCCAAGCTGTGTTGCTGTAGAATTTGTATCTTTTTTTAGCCCTATTTAAAAACTTAATGGACTGCAATCTGCCTACTAAGTTCTTAGTAGTAATATAGAAACTATTTCTGCTAAAAAGATATTATTGGAATTGCCACTATAACACAAAGGTAGCAGTCACAGAAATGCTTTTCACATTCCAGAGCACTTTGCAACCACAAAAACAGATTTTCTGATATTACTCAGCAATGTCATTTCAAAGCCATGCAGTAATGAAAAGATGTAACTGTGCCATTTCAAACATATGGGCTAGTGGGGACAGCAAACTGTGAAACTAGGCAATTTAATGGAATGAGCAGTGCCTGTGCCTGGTCCACGTCATACAGAAGCTTATGGAGTAGCACAAAGTAACATTGTGTAATTCTGTAAACCAGAAACGTTTCTCGTGCTTGCTTTTGGTTTTCTTTTTTTTAGGAAGAAAAGATAATTACAAACTACATCTCCCTTCTATCAAAATCTAGTGCATACTAAAGGGTAATTACAGAAGTCTGAAATAACTTCAATTGCTGAAAGAGACATCTCACACTAGTCTGTTGTTTACAAAACAAAAGGCATTAAAAATAAGGATATGACTGCAGAGAAAAACAGAAAATATAAATTTTCTTATCAAGATGCAGGTATTATTTATACTATTACAAATAAAATCAGATTTAATTAAGTAGTAATCTGATTTTATGTTTTAATCTGATAGTAGTATCTTAATAGTTTGTTATAAGGAAACCATTAGATAGGGATTAATGCAATCATATTTAATCATTGGTGTAAGTGAGGTATGCGCTTGTTACATTGTGTGAACAGTGCTTACTGCATCTGCATATAGCTTTTGGTTTAAAGTCTCCATTTACAAAAATTACAGTCCAGACTCCTCTGGAGAGTGCTACCTCAGTAAAGTGCTGCCTGACCAACTCATTGCACTTACTGCCACAGAACTTATTGTGACAACTGTCCAAACAGTGGCTGCTGATTGTAGCCTCAGGTAGTTACTGCCATGTCCACCCTACTGGCAGTCCTGTCCCTGTGCCTGTGAAGAGCAAAAGGAAGTGTAATTTCCAGCTGCCACCTTCCCTGTAATCTGCCGATGAGTTTCCTTAATGTCACCAAAAGGATTTTGCTCCAAAACCTCACTCCTGGCCGTGCTGATGCAGTTTCAGTAAATAAGCAACATGGACAGCCTTGCCCACAATCCTGGGGGTTTGTTCCATTTTGTAGGCCAGATCCGTCTGTGCTGGCCTCCAGCATGGCTTGCTGCCCTGTTTCTGTAGCAAAGGAGTTTTGCTTGCACTGCCAAAATAGGCCAGTCTGCCCAGCTCATAGGAAGCCCAGCCACAGCTTACTGCATAGTTAGAAATAGATGTTAACAGCTCATCCTCATTCACCCATTTCCCAGGCTAAGAAGCTTGAACTATTCACCTATAATAGATAATTAACCTGTAAAAGCTAAGTGAGGTCCATCTGCCCCACTGCTGTGCTTGTCCAGGCTCTCTGCTCCGTGATACCTGCTGCAGCTTTTCTGCTTTCCCCTTACACAGGTTACCGCCAGCTGCCACCCACCGGATGGCATTTCTTCAATGTGAGGAAAGCTTGAGAACTTGCCATGAGACAAATCTATCAGCAGCATGGGGCTCTTTTGCCAAGTCTTGTATAGTTGTAGGACCTTCCTCTGGTGGTCATATCAAAGGTTCTGAAACTTATATTAAAAGGCAGAGGTGATCACTACTGGATGTTAGAGCCTACAAGAACAGCTTGAATATGACCATGGTCATGATTTATGGATAATATGGCATAACACAACAGAGATAATTTGGAAGCTGCCTAATTAAGGCAGTGTTGAGAGACTTCTAGAACAATACATGATCACCTTGTTTATAGTAAGAAAGCACAAAGACCAGAACTGAATAAAACTCAGCTACCACGGGAAGACTGGTTTGTTTTAAGTCCGTAGCTCTTCCTTATTTTCAGTAATGCTCAGTGAGCTTATTTTCAATGGTGACACTGGAACAGCATTACTCTGTTTGCTTCTCATAACTCCTCCTTTCTGGGTACATTTCATCGAGAAGTTTCTCTGAGGGAGAAACTTGTATTTTCCAGCCCTTTTTAAATATGTGATCCTTTCCATGATTGCCAAGCTCATGTAGACATATGGTTATATGCTGCCCTATGTTATAGTTCTTTTTCCTTTTTTTTTTTAAACCTTCTTTTGAATTGTCCATTCACCATTTACCATCCACCTCTGTTTCTACTCTGTTTCTTCTGACCCTTTATTACTGGTGTTTCTCAGCTGCTCAGAGGATCATCTTTAATTTCAAAGCTGCACATGAGGATTAATTGCTATGCAGATGTTGTACCAACCTCCCTCTCCAGCCTCTACAAGCAAACTCTTTATGGTGACTACTGATTTTTTTCACTCAGTAGACGGGATCCAAATTCCAATCTCTGGCTGTCTGGACCCTGCTTAATCATAGCTGATGTCACAAGGGCCTGTGTTGGTCATTCTCAGCAGCAGATAGCAGTTCCCCAGACACAGCCCAGCTGCCCATCTGACTCACATTCTACCAGGAGAGTGCTATGTGCTGGAGGTGCTAGAGTGCCAAACACACCCTTTTCCTAATCCTCTCTGTTGAAGGTGATGTTTGACTTGTCCAATATAACTCATGATAGATTTGAAGATGAAGCTGCTCCCAGTTTTATGGCTGACTCTGTATTTATTTGTGCACTTGGTGCCTGCTGAGATCATTGGTGATTGGCTGCTCTGTGAGCTTTCAAACAAAGTTATTGACAGAAGGCCTTTTTATACAATGGGGGTTTTATGTTTGGACCTAGTAGGCACAGGGCAGTAGAAGCAGGACCCTTGTGGTCAGCACAGTCCCTGTAATAGGGAACATTATATTCCCTTTTTAGCCTCCCAGAGCAGCTCTTCCAACTCTTGGCTCCTGCCTGTTGCCTTTTCAACTCCTTGCATCCTCCCTAAGAAGCAGAGACCCCACAGATGGGATGTGTGGTGGACATACTAGTGCTCACTGGCACAGCTTTTCTGAGCCCTCATTCCCTCCAGCTCTCACTTCATATTCTTTATATTCTCCAGCCATGGGGTATATTTTTGTTGGTTTCCAGGCCTGTTTGGCAAATACTCTCCTTCCACTCTTGGTTTTCTCGGGGAGTCTTTACTCTTTTTTTACTTGAAATATTATTTTCACTTTTTTTTTTTTTTGTGGTATATCCTACAATCTCCCTAGGAGAAAACTTTAGCAAATCTGTGACACGTCTGCCTCTTTTTATCCGTTTTGTAGGGAAATTATTAAATTTTTAATACATGCTTGTACTTTTGTCGTTACTTTTCTCAGTTTGGATACGGAACCACAAGAGTTCACATAAACTCCACCCTTGGCTAAAATCCTCAGCTTGCGTACCTGGGAAAACCACAGTAGCTGGGTGGAGAAAGTATAGTCTTCACAATTAAAATGCCAGCTGACTAATGAAGGCGAATTTATTAGGGAGAATTTTCTGACAGTACATTTTCGCCCTTGGCAATAATCTAATAGGCAGCATAACAGATAGCAAGTGAAATAACACCTGAGCACAGCCTGGACAGAGAGAGGCTGCAGTGGCTCATCCTTGGATTCGTGTGAGCATCTCCCTTCACTGTCCAGGAAGATGGGCAATGTTCCTGGCCCACCCTGTTTCTTTCTGCCATTTGTTCATAGATAGTGAGTTTTCTCCTAGAAGCCTTTTTTTTTCCATTTGTGTCTTTATACAGTTCCTGCCCTAGTACCCAATTTGTTAATTTTTGTTAATCCATGCCTGTTTGGAGGTCCCTTGCAGTCTCCCTCATTTTCCAGTTGCCCACTCACTGCTCAACTGTATCTATGAAATAGATTAAAAACTACTTGTGAAGCATTTCCAAGGTTGTACAAAGTTCATCATAGATGGAAATACAAGTACCAAGAGAGTTTGATCCATAGCTTAGATTTTTTTTTAAAAGTCTTCCTACATGTAAGTCAGGCAACTGAACAAGCTATTTAGAGCAGTTGCAGAGGTCTTTGAGTTCTTCTAGGAAAGATTAGATACACGTCTTGAAGATGGTGCAGATATAGTTAGTACAAATCAGAGATCCTTCATCCCTACAAACATGCAAATTAAAAACAATTATAATATACAACATTGCCTAACGCTTAATATAAGCATACACCCAATGCTCATGCAACCACAAATCAGTTTATCTAAAGAGACAAAGTGGAAGATGAAGGAAAAGGCAGGATGACACCTGATCACATTAAGTAAAGGCTAGCTCTGAGAAGGTGGTTTCCAAACGGATATTTTGGGAGCATTTTAGGTCATTGTGGAAAAATAGAGGTGGTGGGCATCACAGAAACATGGTAAAGCTATGCAAACAATACATAACCCAATAATTTCCAGAAGGATATGAATAAGCCAGGGCTCTGAGACATCACCATTGCACAAAGTAATGAAGAAATCACCAAGAGTGGACAATCATAACTTTTAGAAAGTGGAAGTCATGAAAGAAATGGGAAATAAAGTCCAGACACAGGGTGTTGAAATAACCAGGGAGCCTGTCAGAAGGAATCACTGTCAACACTGAGGCTGTGACAGATGAGGGAAAAGAAGAGGGAAACAGCTCCAGAGCAGAACATGGATGTGAAACTAGCGGGGAAAGGTCACTGTAACACCAGAAAAGATCTCCAAAACCAGAAGAGCACAAAGAGGTACTGACTGCCCTTTCCTGATTTTGTGGAGAGTCACTTCAATGCTTCCTTAGGGATGCAGTGGGAGTCAGTATTGGAAGCAGCCTTGGTGAAAGTTGCTGTCAGTGGATTCACATCATTTTAAAGGCAGCAGTGAGCAAGGAAGAGCCAGTCAACCCCAACAGCTGGTCTGGGAGCTGGAGATGCCATGGGCTGGTCGTGCTCATTCCTTCCAGGAGGTATCTGCTTCAGGAGGCAGCACTTTTCCAAGAAAGCAATAAGTCATGCAGACACTCAAATGACAATGCTGTTGTAAAACAAAATGCAGTTTTCCACAAGATTGCAGTTTTCCAAGAATTAGCAAACCTTTAGGCCTTTGTCTGAGGTGGAGTGCTAATGGTAGCCAAGGAGCTGTGGAGCTCCTGTGCTTTTCCTTTCCATGAGTAATGATTTGGCATTTGGAGTCTGGGAGAGATATTCTCATGGAAGATCTGAATGCTGTTCCTTGGTCACTGCATGTAAGAAGTACAAACAGCTGACAGGTTTAAATTACTGACAACACTCTCCATTGTCCTGCAAACATTAGTTTTTCCATCTAAGATTTATAGCCTCTCATCTCCGGTGTCTTCATCTAATACAAAGGGCAAAATCTTGCCATACCCAACAGGAATTAATAAAGAGCAGATGGATGCCATGTTCATAGGAGCTGGACTCCACATTGCTAATTCCTCCATGGTGATAACAAAAGGAGATGTGGCTCAGCCACCCATGTTGAACAGACATTGGTACATGGAACCATTCTTTGAACCTCTCTTTGATGTCGAAATGCAAATGTGTCCAATCCTGAGTGCAAGGGGTCCACAGGTGTCATTCCACGGAGTGAGGATGGCTGCAGCAGGTAGAAGGCTGGGTAAATTAGGGACGTAAATTTGAACAAAATGGGCAGATTAAAAGGATTGGTTGTGAGATAAAGTGAGTATGCTGTGAGATAAAGGTACGTAATGGTCTGCAGCTGAAAAGATTATAGAGGTGATATGTAAAGAATGTCCTGAATTAATCACTTCCTTTGTGTAAGTATTTATGTTTTGCAAATCATTATCACTTAGCAACCTATGCTGTCCTTTTTATTTTTTACAGGCTTAAACTGTTTCCTGGGGGTATTATCTCTGTCTGGCTCAGCAAAATTAAAACAGTATCTCACTTGACACTGTCTGTAAGTAGATGGAAATAGTTGGCTCCAGATGTGTTATGAATTGCATGTAGAGAATTGACATGGTTTAGATCATAGAAAGTGGAGCATATTTGGTGTTCAACACTTTCTTATAGAGCAGTAAGCTGTGTTTAGCTTTCTGGATCTTATCAAATGCTTGTTCAAGCCAAGTCACAACTCTTGCCAAGAATACTTAATGCCACGTTTGGCATTACATTATGGAATGTAAACCAGGAAGAGACCTGTCGGGATTGCTGGGTTCCCCCTCTGCACTGAGACCCCCCCCACCCTTGCCAGGGAGCCCTGCCAGACCCCTACCACACCACTGGGAAATATCACAGGGAGGATTGTCCAAGGACTCCTGAAAAATCTTTCTGGAAAGGGATGCTCCAACCTCTCCCTCCACTCCATGCCTTGTACATTTTGGAAATGTTCCCTAATAGGCTGTCAAAGCACGCTTTGTTGCAGAAGGAAAACTGATTTCTTTATGTCTTTGTCTACACAAATAATGTAAAATGATCAAGAAGCTTTTATGTGTTAGAGGATTGTTTCCATCTTTGTTCCTAATATTCTTTTCTTGGACTAAATGAGCCAAGTTCCTAAGTTTTTCCTTTTGAATCCCTTGGTGTATATTTCTCCTAATTCTTGTGCTCCTTGAATGCTTCTCACTTTATCCAGGTCTGCAAGCACCATGCCCAGACCAGGACCCAGCACTCCAGTTAATTTACTGAAAGATCATAGCGTATATCAAACCACACCAAATTGATGCTCACTTCTGTGTCAAGAGGAGTGAAGGTAATGCTCACCTTCTCCCAGTTCTCAGACTGATTTGCTGCCATGCCAGGGCAACCCACATGAGGGTCAGTGGTGATCCCATTCAAACTCTGGCAAGCTCAGACCTCCCACCCAGCCTGCAGCTATTGCACTTCCTCTTGCACGCTGTTATTTTCAGCCCTGTCTAGATGAGCAGAGAGCAAATCAGCAGAGGATATGGAGTGGATGGTGTGTGCTTTGTCCTTCTCTTCCTCCCTGAAATCTGCTGCCCGGCACTTGTGGATGCCAGGGAGGGAGGACAGGGTTGGGCTGTGAGTCATCCTCCACCTCTGCTCCCTCCCTGAACCAGGAGCTGCACGTTCCCTGCTGACTGAAAGCTATGGTCAAGGCCCCACTCTTGCAGGGAAAAAATCTCTCACTGCACATATCCACTTCTGTGGCACAAACATGGCCCCATGTTTAGAGCAGCACTCCCTTCCCATTTCTCTGGCAGATGAGTTCTGCACTCCTCTGTGTCACTGCTGGCAGCAGATGCCTGCTGCTTCCCTGCTGCATGGCCCAATCAACAGTCTAGCCATAAAGAATTTCAGCATTAAAAATGGGTCAAAAAGTCTGAAGAAAAAAAAATTATCTCATGACATTTTAATACTTGATGGAGAGTAAGACAGTACAGGTCCGCAACATGGGCATTTACAAACCTGCAGAAATGCAGGTTCCTGAGCTGATTAATAGCAAGAAAAGTTTAAACACTTTAAAAATAGCTGCAGTAACATCAGAGGTACAGACCTAAAGGGAGAGGTGAACTGAGGAATTAAACACTGGATAGCTTTTAAGCGTTAAAAATAACATGTTTCTGGCCATAGCTTTCCACTGGGAGTCCCCTCTAACACCTGAGCCTCTCAAACTCAGAAGCTATATGCTGGGAGATGCTCTCCATCATTGCCTATCCACACTCCAGCTGTGGTGGGGCAGGACAGACCTTGTCTGGTCTGCACTGGAGGAGCCATGTGATTGGAAAGTGGGTGCACACACCTGGCACCACTCCAGCTCCAGGGCATCAGACAGCCAGAGGCCTGGCTTTCATTGTCAAGAACACTTTTTATTTGTTGTTATTAGTTTGTGAGAGTTTTTTAATTAGTTCTTCGTATTAGAGCATTTGGCTACTTTAAGACTACTTTTTGTTTCTTCTATCCACAATCTGCAGAACTAAAAATGCATTTCTGCTTGCCTGTGTTGTTTGCAGAGATCTTTGCACACTCCAGGCAACCCAAGCAGCCTTGGCTTTTCAAAGAGGGAATCTATCATCAGCCAACACTTGTAAAATCCTGCAATACCATGACCAGCATCCCATGGCTGTGCCTTTGGCTTTGCTTGGCATTTGTAAATAATTTTTATATAGCTCTGTATGAAGGTGCTATGCAAGAAGTGCCAGTTCGCACACTGCAGCGCCTCAAAGGAGGCGACTGTCCTGCTCTACTCTGCACTGGTGCAGTCTCACCTCGAGTCCTGTGTGCAGTTTTGGGCACCACAATATAAAAAAGACATTAAGCTATCAGACAGCATTCAAAGGAGAGTCACGAGGATGGTGAAGAGTCTGGATGGAAAGCCTTATGAGGAGTGCCTGAGATCACTTGGTTAGTTCAGCCTGGAGAAGAGGATACTGAGGGAAGACCTCATCCCAGTCTACAAAATCTTCACAAGGGGAAGTGGAGGAGCAGGTACAGATCTCTTCACTCTCATGACCAGTGACAGGACTCAAGGAAATGGCATGATGCTGATTCGGGGGAGGTTTAGGCTGGACATCAGGAAGAGGTTTTTCACCCAGAGGGTGGCTGAGCACTGGAACAGGCTCCCCAGGAAAGTGGTCATGGCACCAAGCCCGTCTGAGTTCAAGAAGTGTTTGGACAATATTCTCAGGCACTTGGTGTGGTTCTTGGGGTGACCCGTGCAGGGCCAGGAGTTAGGCTCAATGATACTGATGGGTCTCTTGCAACTCAGCATATTCTATGATTCTTTGAGTATTTTCCCATAATTTCTTTCCTGTACAAAATCTAAGCCCTCCTCTTGTATGAAAGGGAGGTGAAATCTGTGCTCAGCATCTCTGAGTAAGGGGAGGCACCTGCCCTCCACTCCAGCAAGAAGCGGTCCTTCTCTCCTGTTCACCAGTGCTGCAGGGACCTACTGGAGCAGCACGTAGCAAAGCTGTCCTGAGTTAACTAGGCCAGTCTAGTGGGGCCATTAGTCATCCACTCATCACATGCCTCATTGCCTGTGCCCTGAACAGACATGTTCCACTGCCTTTATGTAAACCCCACCAAAGAGCTGGTTGCTGATGGGGGGCCTCACTGCCCACCACCACCCACCACCCCAGTGCCCATCAGGGACCTTGTGCCTTGGGTGACATTGAAGCCTGCCATGAAAAGGCAGAGGTGCATGAGCTAGGTGCAACAGTGCCAGCCCTGAGATGAAAAGCCCTCATGCAGCAAAAGCCCTGGTCCTGGTTGGTAGGGTTAACTCTCTCCTCCCACTCTCTCAGCTGGGAGCACACCATCAGGATAGAGGGTTGCCATCAATTTTTATGCCAAAAGACATGGGGAACTCAGACCCTCCCGGTCCCCTAACTTGTAGGCTCAGCCCCATCTCAAGCCAACAGTCCTGGTGGATGTTTAACAACCATGAAGCACTTGGTTTTGTCTAATCCCCTGTATGTGCAATCAAGCAAGTTCTTATCTTGACTTAACCTACAGGTAAAACCACTCTGGTCATACTGTTGGCATATTTCAGGGATTTATGTCCACACCCCTGTGGCACACGCACCCCTGTATCCCTCAGGTTGCCTTTCATCATCGGTTACGCTTCAATCCTCTGCAATCAGATACGGTTATATGAGCAACAGGGAGAAATATTTACCAAAATGAAATTTAGATGGGGAAGTGGGGAAGAAAGAAAGAAGAGAGGAGAAAAGAACTAAAAATTATAAGTCAATGTTATTTGAAATACACATTGATGTTTGTTAGAAAAATAATTGGCTTCACTTTTGCACATTGGCAGTTCTATACAGGAAAATTTATCTCATGCAATATATTCTTTGCCTTCTAGTTTACACAGTAATTTGATTTTTAAGATATAGGTTTCTTTCCTCCCACAAACATTTAGCTCTTGCCAATGCTGAGAGTGGTCGTTGGTGAGGACCTCAAGAGAACTTGGATTGTGATGAGCTGGGCATGTTGGAAGTCCAGTTCTGGATAATGTTTCTACATTTTTACTGTTATTCTGTAAAAATCCACTAATGCTTTCCCAGAGTTTCCTCTTATGGGATGCTGTCTTGGCTGTGGTCCACTGGGGATGGCTGAGATTTGGATACAGATTGCTGAGTGGAGGTGTTGCAGCACCTGTGTGCAGGTGACCAACCCAAGTCCTGTTCACCTGCCAAAGCAGCACATTAGGCTGAGGAACACCCCTTCCTCAGGACCCTTTATTCCTAGTAAGAGAAAACAAGACCTTGGTTACTCCTGCAGCCATGACTTTGGGCAGAGCAGCTCAGTGATCTTGTGTTCTTTTGCCAGTCTTTTTGAGAATGCCTGACAATGTCATTTTTCCACCTGATGTCCTGGTGGGAGGCTATAGAGACACCACTAAAAACAACAGCTTAGTAGACATCACCATCTATCACTGTGTCTGCGTGTGAGTGGTGTTTTACCTGGCAGGGGAGTTGGGAGTCAAGATAAACCCCACTGCAGTCTCCTGCAGCACGCAGCTCTGGGCAAGACAGACAGCAGCAGAATTTTTTATCACATTTTTATTGTAACTGGGGAATAAAAATAAGAAATTGTGACAAAACCTGAATGGTCTTGTGGAGAAGGTGACCCTAAGCTTGTATCCCATGCTGTGGACTGCTTCGTGTTAGGGCACTCAAGATGCCTCCTCCATGCTCCAAAATGGAAATTTCTTCTTACTGATGGCAGATTCAGCTGGTTAATCACCATGGGCTTCTCTGAGTTCCAGAAACAGAAAGCTGCATCAAAATTCAGTGTTGTTACTGCTGGTATTGTCCACAGCCCCGTGGGATTCAAGTGGGGTTTCTGCTCTCTACAGAAGTTGTTCATCTGGCTCTTCTGGATGCACCCTGACTTGTGACTGCCACCTCAGCACTTAATGAAGGAGTTAATGGACATCTTCTCCTCCTTCTTGCTCAATGTGGTTGTAATGGCAGTCTGGACCCTTCAAGGAGGGAGAGCAGGAATAGATCTCGTCAGGGATCTGAACAACACTAAAATGTATTCCCAAAATCATGCTGTTGCCTTGTGAATATCTGATGTGGCATGAGTTATAGAGACATCTTTGTGGACATGGAAAGTGTTAAAATGTGCCTACTTACTGTGCTGCAAATGCCATGCATTGCAAACTTGGGAAAGTATCTCAGGCAGCATGAGTTTTGCCCTTAAGCAATATGTGAATTACTACTTAAAATTAGTATCCCATGCTTGTTAGGATTTGTTTTTTCATTAAGTTCCTTTGCACCCTCCTCGGCATATGTACATCTGATATGTGTTGTTATTCTTTCTATTGCTGTATACTTTCCAGCAGGACCACAGGGATCAGGGTTCTCTGTACTAGGGTTTTACCCTGAGAGATTTGCAGGACAAGAGCTATGGATGAGAACTGTGAGCGCTTCAAAGCAGTCTGAAAGCCTGTAGGTACATGCTCATTGGTACCACCAGTCCCCAGCCAGCCAATGCCAAGGTGAAAGCCTCACCCTGACTTTGCAAAGGAGGGAGAGGTCAAATCAAGGTCAGACTTAAGTAGCTCATGTAAAATTTTCTTTCTTAAAACTCCTGCCTTATGCCATAGAGTCCCCCAAGGAAAAGTCCCAGGGAACACTTGTTCTCTGGGGTTAAGCTGGGAAACTGAGCGGGGAAGCCAAGTGGACGTATGATTTCCCAAAAGTGTTCAGAGGACCCATGCATTCCCATGGAGGTCTATGGGTGGGAGGTGACATATGTCACAACAAAAGCCACAGAAGCATGTAAAACACAAGCTGGTCTGATTCCCTCTGTGAGCTCTACTCTACACTGATGAGATGGACTCAGAGACCCAGTGCTTGGCACAGAGAGGGCCATCACTGAGGGGGAAAATACTGATGTTTCATAGTTTGGGTTTTATTTTGATTGTATCCACTTCAGTAAGGCTGCTTTCAGGACAAATTTTCTACTGCTGCTCAGCATGTGGCATGGTCCATGGCACAGGCTTTGGAGACGCAAATTTCAGTCCTTTCACTGACCCAGTAATTGCATGTGTGAGCCACGGCTCTGTGTCCCAGGAGAAGGCAGGGGCTCTCCTAGAGGTGAGACCCTCAAGTGGTTGCAGCAGGCGGGTCTTGGGTAGGTGGATAAGGATGGCCCTGGGAGGCTGTGACGGCATCTGGGCAAAACAAACCCCTCTGGACATCTGTGCCTTGCAGCTCTCTTTCCTACTTACACTTGGGATGTGGATTTTATGTGCAGGACTCATCTCTCATAAAGACAATGAAAGAGCAGTTATTTACCTTTGCTTTGTTCTCTGGTTTTCCTAATTTACTATTAATTTTGTTTTACAGGTAGGCAATGAGTTATTTTCGTATTGGTGTGGTTATTTCATGGTTGAAGAAAGGGCAGAGTTGCATACGAAGTACCAGGTAAAGAAGGAGTCCTTCATGCTCAAGGCCCTGATGATGGCAAATGTACTCAGAGAGAACTCTTCTGCTCACATAAAATACAGGAGGCTTTAACAAAAAAAGTCTCAGGTTTCCCTTTTAAAAATTCAGTCTCTTAAACCAAGAAAAATGCATTCACGGGAGGGGAGTGCCAGTAATAACATGCCTGCTCTCACATTCAGTGGTAAAAGAGAAATATGCAGCAGTTTCCCCTGAGGGAAGAGGGATTCTGGAAGTTAAACAGAAATGTTTGTGGTTGTGAAGACTTAAAAGGCTTCCTAGACACCCTGACTTCCCTCTTGTATCCTGAGCACCTCAGAGTAATGCATCACCCCTGTGGCCCAGAAAAGAGCTTGCTTTCAGTGGCCCCATCTTCTGCTGGGAGACAGAAGAAACACCAGAACAAGGATGTGGATAAGTGTCAACAGCTCCTGCCCTCCAAAATTCCTGGTGGGGACTATTTACATATTCTTTCTGTGCAGGAGACTGCTGGTTTCTCAAGAGCTCAAGCCTTCACCCGCCCTAGTTGAAAACAACTATTGTTATGGGATTTGCTTTGTTAAATTTAAGGCAACTCACATAAAAAAGAAAGAATTCTGCGTTCGATGTGTCATCCTTTACACACTGATCAACTCTCCTGCTCTCATTTCTGCATTTGAATAATTTTGTTAAAATTGCATTTAAGACCTTTCTGTAACGTGGCTTTTGGCTTGGCACAAAATACAAATAATTATTGTGCTCTAATAACATCTTCATTCTATGAGTACTCCTCCCGCAAATATGCCATGTAATCTACACAGACAGCATCAAAATCTGAGTCACTTCTTCTACACAGTACTAAGTGTCCATTTTGCTTAAGAAGGTGATGTTTGCCAATCCCATTTCATACCTGCCCTTCCCTTTTTTCTAGTCTTTCTATCCTCCTGGCAGAAGACCATATAGATAACCAGAGCACATTCTAACATGTCTTTGTGTCTGCATTTCACTTGGCTTTCATATGGATTTTGTCTCATGTCGTATGCCAGGGACACTCTGGTGGCTCCATTCAGTTGATGGTCTCCCCTCTCGCCTATGTCTCAAATAAGAGAGATCTCAACCATCTGGCTGAGATGAGTGGCTGAAAATCGTGTACAGAGAAGTCAAACTCCATAGTCCAAAACAAATTTCCTGGCTGTTTTTACTAGGTAGAGAATAATCTACAACCAAAGCAAATCTTGTTTCATGGCTAAGATGCAAATCTTTCCTCCCTTGGAGCCACAGGAGATCCTGAACCTGGTGGAAATAAAACAATTTTGCTGAATGGGGTGAGGGAAGGAAGAGCACCCAGGACACCGGAGGTTTGCAACCACAGGAGATCACAGCCAGGCCCTCCAACCTCCAACCATTCAAACTGCTGAATGCCAGAAATGCAGAGATGTTAGTCAGCGTATACCAAAAAGGGGATGACTGGCAGGATGAAGTAAGCAGGAGCTCATTCATTGCTAAGCAGAATGTTGGGATAAATGGGAAGAGACCTTCTTTAGGAGGAAAACTGGTTTGCTGGATGATGAAGAAGGAGGTTCTCCTGTAACATAAACATGTCTAGCACAGTCTCAGTGGGGACCTTTAAGTGTCATGAGACAAGAAGGCTTCCCACAACCTGAGTCAGCGCTGTAACCCCCGTGCTGTAGATTACCACGCAGATGTGCACCCAAAGCAGCAGGAAAAATTGGAGATTGCACCCCTCCAGAGCCACAGGTGCTCCACAGATCTTCCTGCTGCCCCAGAATATATCGTCATCATGCCAAAGCAGGAAAAGCAGAGGGTGTGACTGTCCTGTATTGCCCAACCTCTGCCCACTCAGGTGACATCTGCTTGGCCATGCTGGTGAAGAAGAGAGGAGAGGGCTGGCTGGGCACTGGGGCAGGAGGAGCACGTTGGCATGTTAACCCATGATTAGCTAGGATCAGCTGTGACCTTGGGGAGGGTTTGATGGGATGGGCTGTCCCTAGGCATAGTCCTGACTGCAGTGTCTGATGGAAGATGCTGGCTAAGCAGAGACCATTCCATTCTACTCAGTAGGAGTTAGATGAGAGGCACCAACTGGCCACTGAAAATCAACAGTGTTGGCTGAATGAAAACTCTTAGATAATACTAATGGGCTCAGCAGACAGGCCAGAAAGGTGATAGTAGTCACCACTGGCTGATCTCAGCATCCTCTCTCTGACAGCAGCCCACATGCTTCAGGAGGTAGAGGACTCTTCATGGGATTCCTGTAATGATGTCCTATGGGACAAAGGATATATTTCTCACCTCTTCAGGTAGGATCTCATAAAGGCCATGAAGTATGAGTTATACTTGACCAAATTAAAGAAAGGCTATGACTGGGGCTTGACTTCTCTGGCACTAGAGCAGATATTATCTCAGTGGTTTCAATTGATGGGAACTGAGGAATACCTCAGGAGCGATGAGAGCTGGGAATATCTCTTCCTCCTTTCTCTTCCTTGAGGGAATATAAGGAAGAGGGGAGGTTTGTCAAGACCTTCTTTAGTCACTCCATCTCTACAACTTAAGTCTTTCTAAAGTTAGGCAAGTGTTGGGGCTGGGGGACAATTGTCCTTGAGCTGGAAAATGCTGCTAGCTTTCTGCTCAGCCCGTACCTATGTTGCAGAGTCCAGTTTACTCACTTGCATGATGAGCGATTAAAGAATTTTGCTTTTGAGATGCTTCTGTGAGCACATGCTGGGAATGACTCCTGTTCAAATCCAGTAGCTGACATAGCAAAATCTTGCAGTCGATTGTTGCAAATTATTAATTCAAAGTCACAATCCATTTGGAATAACTCATGGAAACCCATTATTATTTTTATTTTGCCACTGCTTGTTGAGCTGCTGAGATAATCAAAATGCTTGTGAGAACAAGGAAAAAATCTTGCTCTTGGCCTAGAAGGTGTAAAGAGCGGTGACACACCCCAAGAGAGAAGCAGCAGGACATGTGGGAGCAGAGAAAGAGGACTTGGAAGGATAGGATCCATGAGACCCCCCTGGAGCCTCAGTCACATGGACCTCATCACGGTTAAACCTAACACTTTCAAGACAGGCTCTTACCTGTTCTCTCATTTCATTGGTAAGGTACAGGGGAGGTAAAGGAGGAATGTAATGTGAAATAGTTTCTTTAAAAAGCTAGTAAGGCAAAAGCCCTTGTTATGTTTTGGAAGCCCGGCACTCCTTAAGTTAGAGCCAACATAGGACAGCCGGCCTAGCTGTCCAGGGAGACCTGGGAATCTCTGGGAGACCCTGCTCCTTTTTAACCAAGAAGTCTGGGAATGGGCAACAAATTAATGGGGAATATTTCCTTTAAGTAATGAGGAAAAATGTGAATTATTGCTGAGGTTTCCATTCTACACCAGTAGGGAGCCATTTTTCTACTCTGGCCAAAAATATTATAGAATACTTGGCACATAGGTTACCTGCTTATCCAATGGTCCCTGTGAATGATTTTGTGGGTGTATGAAAACATCCATGTCAGACCCTCATAGCCCCAGGGGCGTCAGGGAAAATGCAGACCAGGACCTCCAAAGATTGACAGTAGTTGTAACCCTTCCAGTAGGAAGGTATATAACAACATTTCATAGATATGATCATTTACAAAATGAAAATGTCAGTGTAACTGATAATATTTGAAGCTATTTTCCCATGACTAATAATACCTCTGAAGGTGAATATGCAGCTGCAGTTACCAACGGGTGGGCCAAAGTCAAAGGCCCATAAATATATTCTAACCATAATCATTCTTTTTGCCAATAAAAAGCATGGCCTTTCACAGACAAAATATACAAAAAAGCATAAAACATATATGAAAGCAGTGACACTGTAATTATGCAGCTTCTAAACAAAGCCATGGAAGAAGAGATTACTTGAAGGAGATAAGTCATTTGGGAACTTAGCAGCTAATTCATTCTGACTTTTGCTCTGCATTTCATAAGTTTCCACACACATTGTGTCTCTAAGACTAAATCCTGTAGGCCCTTACCAGCTCACATTTAAGGGCTAATTTACAGAGCCTCTGTCCTGCAGAACACGGTTTGTTGTTCTTTGTACAGCTGCATAAAACATTGTAAACACTTAAAAGCATATAATGTTGGAGTAGAAAATAAAAGGCAAATCTTAGAGGAAGACCAGTTTTTTTGCAGTACGTTTGGATCCTGTGACAGTGAAGTAGCTGAATTCAAGGGTTATACATATTTACTCTATATGACTGAGCCAGTAAGGTAAATGGACAATTTGTGTGTTTATATACCTCTGCATTTATATATTCTTTCCCAAATTCATGTCTCTTACTGGCGGTGAAACAGTAGCAGATGCAAATAGTTAAATTCCTTTGTCCAGACTGCTGTTACCTATGTTCATTAATTTTCTACGACCTACACAGAACCCCCTGACCTAACCCCTGAAATGTTGCCTCTACAAGATGCCTCCTGTGAGGGCTCTTTTACTTCTTGGAAGCTGGCCTTCTTTCTGAAGAGTCTAACAAATACTTTCAAAATTAGGACTGTTCAACCAGGGGTTGCCAGAGCCACAGAAGATAACTATCAACATAATTTAACTGGAAAATTTTCAACTCTTGAACATACCGTGGTGACATTTGCTGATGGTATTCTTAGCATGCATGGGAGGAATGGGGCTTTTTGTTAATATGTATCTCTAAGGTTATGTGTGTAGGATTTGGCCTTTTCAGATTGCTGTACTAACATTAACTATGGGTTGGCATGTTAGTAGGTGTCCTGTGCTTATAAAAATCACCTGGCATAGACAATACTAAGGAAAGCCAGAAGGATGTTGTAGCTGAAAATGATGTTGTTGGCAAAAACTGTTGTTGCTGCCACTGGTTAGCACGAGGGGAGCTCCCATAGCTCGGGAAACACGAGATGAAGCCAGACACTGACCCAGTGGATCCTGATTCCCATAAGAACGATCCAGAGAAACATCTTGTCCTTTACCACAGCTCTGTAATTCTCTGGGGAGGAAGGAAAACTACAGGATTAAGAGAGAGGAATACAAAAAATTCTTCAAATTTCCAAATGTAGAGGAAAAAGACCTCGGCTACCTCCCAGTGCATAACCAGTACTGCCTTTCATGGCTATGTAATGATGAGCATCTCACAATGCACTGCAATTCTTTCCTGCATGCAAGTGCATCAAAATGGTTACATCTGATTTTGTGTTTGTTTCTTAGTTTGAGATAAAACGATTTGCATAATGTTGTAAAATCTTTGGGGGTTTTTATCTCTATACTTGCCTTTATTAGAGCATACTGACACCACAATAATTACATTGGTGCAATGATAACTTCTCATGGATGCAACGTAAACTTCTGGTAACCCTGCATTGAAGTGAGTTGCAGAGATTTAGCTTAATTTGTGATTTCTGAAGCTGCCGGTGCTTGATATCAGTGTTTTTCCAAAGGCATAATTATCTGAAGTGCAGGGTGGGGCTGAAAAAGGGAACAACTTCAGACTGTCACTAACATTTTAGAAAAGGACAAAAGATTTCACACTAAAAAAAGGTAAAAGGCTACAAATACTTTTTAAGCATCTATGCAACTATTGTTATTGCAATTACAAATGGAAAGACAGATTGTACATTGAAGTGCAGTCCCCAGTTTTCTCTTTCTTAGCATGTGCTCGACACTACGAAAAGCCTGGAGCATCCATATTCTGTATATATCAGCTCAGAGAATGGAATCATTAGCACCAAGATGCCTTACCAGATGCAGAAAATGAAAGACGGTAAGAAGAGACTGGCACCTGCTAATTCTACTGCTAATTTTAATGTTATTTTAATTACCATTATGGAGAATGGAATGAAGAGTCTGAGGCCCAATACTGTTTTCATAACATTTTATGAGAGGCTTGTCACCACTTTCATGGGAACAGGAGTGGGTGTCATACCTTCATATACTAGTAATTTGAAAGGGATTGCCAGTATCTGTATCATCTGCAAAGTCAGATGGCCTCTGTAAATCAAGCGAATGAGCTGAAGCCAATAACAGGAGAGGACCTGCAAAGATGAATTCAAAGAGGAGAGGGAATGGATGTTAAAGCAGCAGAAACATGACTGCATTGCTTTAACTAGTGTGTATACAGAAGCTGTGTATCCTGCCTACCATGCCGGGAGAAACTTAGAGAACTGCATTCAGGTTTAGGAGACTGTAAGAAAAAGATATAAAATGAAATGTGGCTGACTAAAAAAACCCAACAAAACAAAACCAACCAGACAAAGCTCTCCCAAAGCATCTTCCAAGGTTCTTAGGTATTTGAAATCAATGGAGTCTGCCATATGAAACCAAGAAAGGTCTGAGCAAAAATGCCCTAGGAATATAATGGTTTTTCTGTGCATGAATAACAATGTAGAGACAGATTAACTCACTGCAAGTGAAACTGAAGACCCTCAGCCATGTAGCGTAGGTTTCTTCATGGAAAGGGTGGTCAGGCATTGGAATGGGCTGCCCAGGGAGGTGGTGGTCACCATCCCTGGAAGCATTCAAGAAACAACTGGATGTGGCACTTAGTGTTATGGTTTACTTGACAAGGTGGTGTTCTGTCAAAAATTGGACTCAGTGATCTTGGAGGTCTTTTCCAACCTAAATGATTCTATGATTCTATGAGTGAAGGTTCCTTAAAGACTGGAGGGGGAGAGAGGTGTCTTTGTAGACAGTGAGATCTTCTCTTCAAGAAAACATTGACACACTAGTCAAAAAGAGAGAGCCAGAGGAAGGAGGGGCAACACACCCTGAATCTGTTCCCAGGAATACAGAATCCAAATGTCATTTGGCAACCTAATGATGGGGGATTACACTGGAGAGACACTCAGTCATTCCTGGACTTTCTTTCAGTATATGAAAGAGAAACAATGGGTAAATAGTGAAGATTGAACAGAAAGTATAACATGGCCAGCAAGGCCTGGAGGGATACCCGCCCACACAAAATGTTGTGCATACTGGATTGACAGCACAGGTAGAGCTGACTTCACCTGTATGTACTGAAGTGGCCATGGGGAAGCCTAGGCTCATGCTGAATTCATGTCATGAATTCAGACTTACAACTTGACAAAACTACTTTGCAAAACTGTAATTCTCTGCTTACAGAAGTGCCTACTCCTAGATTGACATCAGCTGGACAGTGGAGCAGAACAGCAGAGAAAAGAGGACAAGATCTACCTATATCTCATGTTTCTGCTGAACGGAGACAGAGAAACACAGAGAGATATAAATGAAAGAGATCTGGGGAGACTGGGGAATTAAATAAGAACCAGAAAGTAGAGGGTCAGTGAGAAATGTGAACCATCATCAGAACACCTTAGGTGAAAACAAAAGGCTAAAGAGATAAGGAGCAATCAGAGAAGATATCCTTACAGTGGATGCAGAAATCTCAAAGCAAGCAAATGGATCTGGGGCAGGGAAGGAATTAAAAGGAGCCAAAAGTCTAGAGGATGCTAGCTAACATGCAACAAGGGGAGGGAAAGGCTTCTGGATGATACCTTGAAGGAAGAAAAAAATGGCTGCAGGCAAGTAGTGGAAATGAAGGAAAAAGGAGAGGACTGGACAAGTGCTGATACTTGCGCAGGATTGTTAGGCAGAATAGGATAAAAAAAATCCCACTATAGGAAAGGCAATGTGGGACACATGAAGTAAGTGAAATTCAAAGCCTTTGGGAGAGTTCAGGAGCAGCTTCAGAGGAATCAAAGCAGGGAGGGTTACTGTGGGACACAGTGGTGAGAACTCTGGGAGGAAACCTGGAGGTAGTCAGAGGGCTAAAGACAAGAAAAAGCAGAGGAGAACAGAAAGGAGGATTAGAAGATGAGTGAGAGAAGGTCTTCGGGTTAGGGAAGAGCTACAGAAACAGAAGGGAGAAGCAGCAGGGGGACAGAGGATGTGGCTAGAGGAGATCAGAGACCAGGTCCCAGCAGAAGAGCAGGTTAGTATAGAGCAAGAGGCAGAGGTAGAGAGCACGGATTAGGAGTCATGAGCCATGCTGGCAGTTGGCAGAAGGAGCTTGCTTAGTCAGCAAGTCAAGTGGTAATTAATTAAATCAAGTCAGGCAGCAATCAGTCAGTTAAATCGGGTAACAATGACTCAATTAAGTTGAACTGGGGAACAATGAACTTATTACATCAAACCAGGGAGAAACGAACCAATTAAATCAGCTGGAAGCGTCTGTGGGTCCATTGGGAGCCTGGGCTAGGTGCCACCAGAGTGGGGGACTTGATGCAGCTGCCTGCTCCAGGGGAAACATCACCACAGCAACTGAGCACCACTGCTGACAGCCTTTCTTGTCACCCTTTGCCCACAGCAAAGAAGGACACGGTAGACTACAGCTGGTCTGATGAAATATTTGTAATAAACCAAAGGGGTGGGGAGATGGAAACTGTCAGCTTTCAAATTAGCAATAGTGTTGCAGAAATTACTGGGCTGCCTAAGGATGAAGAAAGCTCTGCCTTTCAAATCGAGCCGATGCTGGATATCCGGAGCTGTCATCTTAAGAAAATGAGAAGCTTTGATGGGTGCCTGACAATGACTTAGTCTACCCTAACTAGCATGCAGGAGAGGTATGCTTTCCAATGGCATCCTGGAAGAGCACGGCAGTGTACTGAAACAGTTGCCTATGTCCATTTTGAGGTAAAAAGTGTAAATTATATGGGTTGTTCTGAGACAGGTTGGTTCATGTACTGGCACTGCTAGGAACTGTTTTCATCCCCTTTTGTTTGTTCTCCATATCATTTGGAGTTCAGGTGGGGTTTTTTAATTTATTTTTTTATTTTGTTTTGGGGTTTTTTTGTTCTTTCCTGTTCCTTCTATCTCCACAAGCAGAGAACATAACTAAGATCACCCAGTTATCTTAGCAGGAAAGCACCCGGTATGTTTCTCTTGGGATATTTCATGCATATCAATTAACTAAAAGTAAAAAAGGGAAGGTCTGATTGATGAGGACAACCTGAGGCCAAAAAGATAAGGCAGACAGCCATCTGCCCACTACTTGAGGGAAGCGAAATCCCAATTGTTCTCTAAGAGCACCTGTAAGGTCCTTGCAGGTGGGAAAACAAGGTAGTGTGCTTTTCAAGGCAGTACAAATGCTTGAGGAGCTGTAGTGGGTAATAAACAGTGACGTTACATGGGTGACCTTTATCATACTACACATTGTCATTAAAGTAATTATATTGAAAAGGAAATGACTCTTTAGGTGTTATTTCTGGCCAGATAAGTTTCTGGGATTTGCCCAGAGTACGTAAATCAGGGCCAACACCATCCCTGCAGGAATGTTGACCAGTAAATTAAACTGAAAATAAAAGCTGAAGAAGAACAGCTTCCTGAGCAGCATACAACAAAGATGGGGCTTGATCCAAGACTTAGTATATATCAACAATACCACATGTACACTTGTTGTCCCCTAATAAATGTGCCCCAGGACAGTGTGCACTTTGAGACCAGCACAACGGTTTTACACTGAAGAACTGGACTTAATTTTCTTTCTCCCACTCTGAACTGCTCAATAGTCAGAAGGCAAAAAGAGTCTAATTAGAGATGTGAAAGTTTGGAAAGGAACCAGAAATTTTCCAGACGAAAAACCTCCTGCTTCCAGTCTGCACCACAGTGTTAGAGCCGTCTGCCATGGAAAAATGGAAAAGAAACTTCCTGGGGTTTGTTTTTTTCTCCTCTTTTGTCCCTTCTGAATAATAGGAGTGAGAAGTTGGATTTGCTTTTGTACAAATCTTCAGTCTAATCAAGTGTATGCAAATTAGTTTAACATTTCAATCAAAAGTTCTAGTCAGACTCTGGTTTATTAGTGCTCAAAAGGAAAACTTGACCTATGCCAGTATTTTCAAATGGGTACTCATGATTTAAATGGTCTACAGGATAGTTAGCCTTGCCTGTGATTATGACCCTATAGATGATGAAATGCACTATCTAAGAGACTGGCCTTATCCTGAATTTAGGCTTTATACCTAAAGCTATTCTTGGTCCTTAATATCATGTTGTGACAACTATCTCTATTTATTTGCAAAAGAAAAAATATTTTTAAAGATGTTTCTTCACTATCTGCATTATTGTGCAAGGTATCTATCTGAACCCTGTAACTTTCATTTTCCTCTTTGTTTATCTGTCAATTATAGGTGGATTCTATGTTTATCCGTCCCCTTCTTCTCCCTTTTTAGCTTAAAATTATGTCAACAAACAAAATATACTCATGTGCATTATAGTGCACAGCTGCAGCTATTACAGGAGAAGGGACTGTCATAATCCAAAAATAATCAATTCATGTCTATTTATTTTACAGGTTTATTAAACAGTACTTTTTATATGCTTGTAAATAGTACACAAAACATTCAATATCTGTAAAGGAATAAGTACAGCTTAGTTCTGTTTACTAGGTAGTCAATTACTAAATATTTAATTTTACCCTCATAAAGAGAAAACACTGTGATTAAAACTAAGACTCCTACTCCTTAAATTTCCATCACTGACACATCTCATTCTTTCTATCTAATATCCCTTGCATCATCATTTATAATCAAAGAGCATGCTGACGCTACCAGGTCAGAGGAGTAGCATTAAACACATGAGAGATGAAAAAATTACCCAGCAGAGGAGTACATGGTGCTCCCCACTGTGGTTCCAGCTAGTTTGATATCATCTAATTTTTGAAACACAGAATATCACTAAAGACTTCTCTGCTGCCAGAACTATGTGCTTCTGCCTTGGGAGAAACACCAGGTGTTGGCCTCCAACTGTGACATCCTCCCAAAGGCAGTGCAGTGAAGACCTGATACAAGGCAGCTCAGAGAGATCCATCCTGTATCTCTGCCTGTGGCTCACCTCCTTCAGTCGGACCCATAGGGTCTTGTTTCCACCAACTTTTCATAGAATCAAAGAATCATTTAGGTTGGAAAAGACCTCCAAGGTCATCGAGTCCAACCTTTGATTGAACACCACCTTGTTAACTAAACCATAACACTAAGTGTCACGTCCAGCCTTTTCTTGAACACTTCCGGGGATAGTGACTGCAACACGTCCCTGGGCACCTCGTTCCGATGTTTAACCACCCTTTCAGTAAAGAAATTCTTCCTGATCCCAACCTGAATCTCCAATGGTGCAGCTTGAGGCTAGGTCCTCTCGTCCTGTCAGCTGTTGCCTAGGAAAAGGGACCGACCCCTACCTTGCTACAATCTCCTTTCAGGTATTTGTAGAGAGCAATAAGGTCACCCCGAGACTCATTTTATTCAGGCTAAACACCCCCAGCTCCCTCAGCTGCTCTTCACATGACTTACAATTTTGACTTTTATTTTCCTAATACTTCTCTTACTGAAAATGTTTAAAGTACTTTGACCTTGGAATGACACATTTCACTTTTTCAAGGTCACTGAATCAAGTTGGAAGGTGACTGGAGAGGGAAAAACACATGAGTTCCAGATGTCTCGTCTAAAGCTTTTCTTCCATTAGAAGATAGGCTTTCCCTTTTGCAAAGTGCAGGTGTGAATCTGGGTCCAGAGCCACCTCTCTTCCTCATGCACGTCATACACGTGAACCTTGAATGTCATCTGAACACACAACTCCCTCAGAAGTCAGTGAATGCAGATAAACTCAGGCCTCAGGTATTTATTACTTGTCTAGGTCATCGTCACATCTTATACCTTGGACCTGGTCCTACCGTTGCTGCAGTGAACTGATTTCAGCTGCTGCAAGTGCTGGGTTCCCCATGGATGGGGTATAACTGTTGAATGGTCCCGGATCCAGCTTGACCAACAGGTTGGTTTAGAGACCTTCTCAGATCTCTTCCAACATGAATTTTTCTATGGTCCTAACACACAGGTTCCACAGACCTAAGTGCAGGGGTAAGAAAGGGTGGCAGAGGAAAGATGAGCGCCACAGAGGCTAATATTTAAACCACAGCTGATGATGATTTCTTATCTTTCAATTATAAGATTGTTTGTGGAAGAAATCTCTATGTTTTTTTCCTGAAGACGAAATCAATTATTTGTATTCTAGGAAGTGGAAATACAAGGCAGTAAAATTTAGCTGGAAATTGTTTTATTTATTCGAACCCTTATACTCTAAACAAGCACAAACAAACGCGTTTTTCATTTGCAGTCTAAGCAAATGTCCTGTTGTTCCAGTTGTGCTGTATATTTTCCTTGGAAATTTAGTTCAGAGGTTTACAAACCGTTTATTTAGTTTGATGTGCCTGTGTGCAAGACAGAGAATGCAGTTTTGGGCAGGGATTTTTGAACCTAAGATAAATTGTTTCCTCAGCAACTGTATTCCTTAGAAACAGGAAACTTTCCAAAATAGGTCTTTGCACCGACAAATATCCGCAGCTCCGTGAAAGCCCGCGAGTCTGCAGGGCATTGCTGTAGCATTTTAATCGTACTTGAAAACAAACCTCAAAAAGCCAGAAACGACTGGCTCGTCCTTCTGTGTCTGGCCAGCAGTTCTTTAATGATTTCCAGGAGAAAAGACCTGCTTTTTTTTCTGTCCCAAGGCCCTTCTGAATACCTGGATTTGTCACGATGGAAACACGAAACTGCTATCTTAAATAGATAAGCACTTCCTCTGAAAAAAAACACATACCTGCTCTCACCTTGATCTCCCTACAAGCTCTCCCCCTACAAGCCCAAACCAGCCCCTAGGCGCCGGGAAGCGACAGGGGGTGTTCGCCCCACCCTTTATTTTGGCTGTTTCCTCCTCACACTCAAAACCCCGCTCGCCGTAGAAGCCCCTTCCCGGGGCACAGCGGTGGGGATGGACGCCCGGCCCGGCCTGCCCCGCCCCGGGTTCCCCACAGCCGCCTCCGCGGGCGGGCAGCCGGAGGAGCAGGGCCGGGCGGAAGGCGGCGAGGGGCGGGTAAAAGCGGCGGCAGGTGAAAGGGAAGGACTTAAAGCCCGGGGTGGCGAGACTTGGACTGGCCGCTCCGCAGGCACCGACAGAGTCACGCTGAGCCCCGCAGCCGCCTGCCTGCGGTGGCCGGGTGCCCGGTGGGGCCGGGGATGCGCGCCCGCAGCCGTGAGTACCGCCGGGGCAGGTGAGGGGCGCGGCGGGCGGGAGGGACGGGCGCGGGCGCAGCCGCCGGCGGCGGAAGGGGCGGGCGGGGCGCCGCGGGGCAGGTGTCCGCGTACAGGTTCCCCCCGTACAGCTGCCGCCACACTTGTTGCGCTCCAGAGCGGGGCCGGCACCGGTGTAGCGGAGCCGGGAGCTGTGGTGGCGCTGCCCGCCGTGGAGAGGGAGCGGAGGCCGGCGCGGCGGCGGCGTGTGCGCGGCTCCCCCCCGTCCCTGACAGGATTTACCCTCCCTTGGCACGGGAGTTCTCGGGTACTCTTCCCGAGCCTAAACGTCACGGGCAGTGCTTGAACCCCGGGACCAGTTTTAATTGGGAATGCTCACGTTTCTGTTAATTACGCGCTTAAATTCTAACGATGTCTTTTATTCGCCTCCCAACAGCTGTCTGTAAGCGCGTTATGTGAAGTACCTACGACCGGCTAAAACACCAAGCAAAATCAAGGCTCCTGCAATTACAGGTAATTTGCGACACGCCTACAGATGTTAAGAGAGCTGCGGGAAGGTAAACAGCTTGCATCAGTAAAACTGACAGGTCTTGTGAGTGTCTGATCGCACACTGGAAACATTCCTCAGAATTACAGGGGGAATAGGAAATGAGAGATGTGAGTCAGAAATAAATGTATTTCTGAGTATCAGGGTTGGATAAGATCGCACAAAGAACGAGTACTCAAGCCCTTAAGTAAATGCAGGGGATATGCTGGAGTAAGGGCATGTGTGCTTGCCTAGCTCGTGGCAGTAGCTGATGGCTGTGTGTGTTCTTATGCATGCTGGGCACGACTGTTTTTCCCGTCATTGGGCTTTCCTAGATTGGGTATTACTTTCAGAATCCCTTGTGTTGAAGAAACTATCTTTTTTTTTTTTCTTTTTATTAACACTACCCCCCCGCCCAAATAGAGGAAATTATTTTTTTGTCTTGTACTCCATTAGTTTTCACCATGTAGCCTGGAAATATTCTTAAGAGAACAGGAACAGGGTTGAAAGAAGGAAGTGGCCTTTTCTCTTAAGAATGCTCCTTTAAACCCAGTTTTTATGACTTCAATCACTTATTGCGTTTTACTGGCTGTGACCTGTATGAAATGATATGAGGGTTTGGGCCCAGATTCTCTTAGAGATCACCACAATGTGCATGTGTACATTGTACATTGAGTCAAGAGGAGAATAAAATACATTTTTATCCTTGATTTTGTTAAAGGAATTATGTAATTTCTAATATCTCTCTTTGTTCAGCCTGAAAACCCTGCTTCTCAGCTACAGACCTTGAAGAGCCCCAGAGAAAAGGCAGTAGGCAGAAGGATGTGATTGTGTTAGATGTAGCTTGGAGAACAAGGCAGTGGTGGGACAAACCTCAGCCTGGTAAATGGAGGTGCCTCCTTGTGTCAACTGGGCATTGCAATGTAGTTTTCCAAGTGGGCTTTCCAACATGTTTTGCAGAGCCATGAGGTTACATCTCTACTTCGTATGTCAGTGTTTTGGGGAGACTTCAGACAGTCCCCAGAACTGTCAGTCTTGTAATCGGTAGGACTACGCATTGCAGAGCTTAAAAATGGAACAATAAAACCCGTGAATTAAAATATTTCTCTGGAGAAATTGATTCTGTCCTGACTCTCTTATGCTGAAGCTGGGGCCTCTGAGGCCTCTGACAGTGTTGGTGTTTTGCATCCCTTGATGCACAATCCAGGTAGATTATTTTGGCAGCCTCATTTATTTTGTGCAAAGATGTAACTGTACAAGGGAAAAGGTAAAGCAGGCTATCTCAGTAGTTGGACAAATAGCAGCACTTCGAGATACATATACAAGTTCTTCCTAACAGTCATTGCATAAACTCAGTTGCTGCCTGTGAGTAAAGAGGGTGCATTTACAAGGTGATTCTTGTGAACAGTTCCAATGAAAGCAATGAAAGCAGAGACTGCATGAAACAGAAACATGGGTCGAATCTAATTTTGATGTTTTTTCTTGTTCTGTTCCTCACTGCTTTTAATTGTTACTTAATGATGACTGATGAGTTATCTGAAAGGAGAACTGTGACTCTTGCCTGGCTAAACACCAGTTTGTGTAAGGAAAAGCTTGAAGTGATGATATATGAGGCAAGATAACATGCTCTCAAAACAGAAGGAATGTGGAAAAAGAGAAACACATCTCCTATTAGTTGATAAAAGAATGTTGAAAACTAATTTTATTCCTTATCTCCTACCAGCATTTCTTCCTGTAATAGACTTTTAAAAAGGAAAAAGTTGTTTTAGTCTTTTGATGAATGAAATAACAAAATACATGCTCGAGGAGAAGCTACACTGCAGTATAAAATCTTAATGTTTATAAATTCAATTAGTGTTTCTGAAAGGGTGCAAGTTCTCTGCATGCGTGAAAGAAGATAGTGGCTTGCCAGTTTTATAGGAAATGTTACATTTGAAGCAGGAGTGGGCAGATTTGTAGAGGGGATGTAGACCTTTGCCTAGGTGTAGGGGAAAGGAAATAGGAATTAAGTAACAGGCTTTAAAAAAATTAAAAAGCAACATAAGTGTCATAACTAAAAAGGTCTTTTGATGACTGGGAGCAGGGTACAGTATCCCTAAAACTTTCTTTAAAATTTGGGAAATAGGACACTTGTATCAGTGAAGACACAGTCCATGGGAATTTGGTTTTCGTCAAAGCAAAAAGCTTTAAGCACATTTTGAAGGAAAGATTTACAGGGGAAAATGGCTGAGATGGGCTAAATTCTAATAGGACTTGTGCTGTCTTGTTATGCCTTCAAGTGAGACTGACACTTCTGATTTCCTGTTTTGTACCAGTGGAATGAATGTTGTGCAGGGATGTTCTGGAACAGTTACAGTTACAGTTGCAGGCTATTGAAATAGCTATGGATATTTCCCAGCATTCTTGGAAAATGGCTTAAAACTTATGTGAGGGCATGAATATGGGACAGTCATCAGGGGCTTATTGTGGGTAGAACTGAACCCTTAATGGTGTTGATATTTAACTAATGCAATTTTTTTTATAACATTTAACTACATACATATTGGGTCCTAGTCTGTTGGGTTTCTCTGGGTTTCACACTGAATTTAAGTAGGGCAAAGAATGCCTCCTGTTTCCATAAACTTGAGTAGAATGACAGAACAATGCTTGCAGTGTTCAGGCCTGCAACTGTCAGGTTTCCTGTTCCTGATTAGTCTTTGCCTGTTCTTGTGTCAAATCAGATATACTATAATCCCTCTGTCACAGCTCTTCTGCTCTGCAGTTTCCACTCTGATCTGGAGATAGGTGTTCAGAACAAAGTTTAAGAGCTACTAGAGAGAATTGCACAGGCTTTTGTGATTGTTAGACTTCTCTTTTGATCTTTATTCAGCTTTTTAGGAAAGAAGTAAAGTTGTTGATATTTCAGAGCCTTCCAGCTGCATGCTTCTTGAAGTTTTTATATACACTGCTGTAAAATTAGAATACCTGCAAGCTGCCTATTAAAGGATTTTGGTTGCCAAAGTCAAAGTTCAAAGCTTTGTCTGCATTTTGAACTCTGCATTAAAGCTACAGCAATGCAGGGAGTTGCATTCTTTTCCAGGTATCAGAAATATCCTGGATGATTGAATTCAAGCTCTGTGCTTCCAGCTTTGAGATGGTACTTATCTTTCTTGGTCCACTGAGCCTGTAAAGCTTGTAATTGTAGTGGAGCATTTCAGAACAGCCCTGTGAGATGGTGAGATTGTTATTGCTAGTTTAATGTCTGGGAAACTGAGGCATGGGGCAGACTGACAGATTAGTTAGGAAGTCTGAGCAAGTTAACAAGTAGCTGCTGTAGCCTGTGTACCAGCCTGTCTTGATGGAAAAAAAAGATGCCGCCTTTGGAAGATGTTAATCTGTATTTATTAGAAGCTTCCTTGCTTTGGTCTTGGCAATGCTGCTGTTCTTGTGGGATAGCACCAAAACTAACTCAGTAATCAGAATAACAAATTCTATACCCTAACATTTAAGTACTTGCTGTAAACTAGATGCCAGGTTGGCAGGGTGGAGGTATGCTGCTGCAAAACTACTGAAATCCAAATCTGGGTAATGAAACAGCATATACAGCTCTAGGACACCTTGATGCTGGTTATCAGTCCCTGTATGAGTCAGTGCTCCCAGTGTGACTGTTGAGATCAAGACCTGAAGGAAATGCTGTCTCAGAAGCATTTTTGAATGCGTGCTGGACCTCAGCGTGCAGCAATACTTCTTGTTTCAAATTGGGTCATAAAATAAATTTGGTAATGATTTTGCCTCTGATAGTTTAGATATTCTAAATGTTTTCTATGGCAAAAATTCTGTATTAGAACTGCCACTCTTAGGCATCTGAGTTATCTTTGTCCCCATCTTGGGGGCTGGCAAGTGACACTTGAGACCAGTGCTTTTTTGCTTAAAGACTGTCTTGGTTAACACATTCCCACATGGGACAAAGTGACTTTTGATTTGGCAGATTGCTGATCTTCTATCAGCATCTGGAGGGGCTGCCGAAAGGGGTGGAATGTCACACCAAACTGGTAACTCCTGGTACACTCTGCACTAAAATTCTGATAGAAGTGGAGTCATTCTGAACACCCACTAAGTTTCTGTGTAAATCCAGTAAAGTAAGTAAATTGGTATCCAAATTGTAGCTGTGGGGAGAAGAGTATACTTGTGCTCTAAATTTATGCATAAGGATTCTGCAGACCTCTTCTTTAACGGGACTCCTGGATATTCCTACAGCATAACCAAATATTGTAATACTTGCTAATTACTAATTTTTTTGCTTGATAATATCCTGTAGCAGCCAGCACCATATGTGTATGTGAAAGAGATGTATCTTGTGTTGGTTTTTTTACTTTCCCTGTATTCTAGTTGTGGATTTAGCCACTGACTAATGATTTCCTAGTATAACAGTCTTTAAGGGGGGTGGGGGTGGGAAGTGTCTGTTAACAAGCTAGCTGTACTCATAAACATGGGAGCTCAGTGATAATTGTCCTCTGTTTTGTGAATTGCAGGGATTTTCACTGGGTGTATTCAGCTTGCTGTGATTGTGGTTTAATATAGGCTTACAGGAGCTAGCTTTAAAGTAGAAGGCAGTCTAGCCATGGCAGCACACAGCTCAAAATACTGCCCAGAAGCTGTAGAACTACAGAAATAGTTAAGCTATTAAGCTGGAAAAAACCAAACTAACAACAAAATAAAACCCCAAACGAAACACCTACTTATGTGACTGTTGTGTGATTGTATAGAACCACTTCCCGTGTAACTTAACTTTTCAGTGGAGCATGGTGATCTTCTTTGGGTGTTTTTAACTCCTACTGTAACAGCCATATACTTCTGTGGTCCTCTAGTTGTTGAAATAAAACAGAAGGTGCCACTGGTAGTAGAACAAGGATCTGTGCTGAGGCTTGGAAAGGCTTTATTTTCATGCCCAGTTGCAATTTTTTGAAGGAAAATTTAACACTTAATATACTCCCATGTTAGAAAGGATTCTAAATGCTTAGTTACTCAACCTCACTAAGTTCAAGTATCTCCTGTTTTCCCAGCTTCTTTCTTTATAACCAATCCCTGTCCTCATTCCTACTTTACATTTTTTCTCCAAAAATTCACCTAAGCTTTCATATCTTAAATGTATTCTTGTACTGTGCTGTACGTCTAAGAACAGCAACTGAGTAAGTCCTTGACTGTCTGCATACTGTTATTTCTGTAGGCATTTGGCAGGATTTGCTCCCATAGAAATATTATCTGGACTGGCTCTATAAAAATAAGAGTTATCAACCCCTTAAAGAGATGTAATTTTCCTGCTTTCTTCTCCTTTGGTCAGCAAGGCAGTTAACATTTTACTTGCTAGTAAAAAATAATACAAGTACCTGGAAGAAAGATAACCTTTGATCCACGTCCTAGCTTTTGAGTTAGTTAGGAGTAAATGAGCCATCACATCAGTACAGATAGTCCAGATGGGATGTTTAGCTGGAGTGATCTGCACTGAGGGGTTAATAGTTTGGAGGGCCATACTTGGTTAACTTAAATTCTGCTTGGATCACTGTGTCTTTTTATTGGAGAGAGGTGGACACTTTGGCAGTCTCTGAATTACTTTTGTTGGAATCCTCTAAGTTGCATTGAGGAGAACTGTTTAAAGCCAGCTGGTAGGAAACACTGTTGGTTGAATTCAGGCTGCCTGAATACAGCCCTACAATTATAATTGTGCCACCCTTCAGGGAGCAGATAGTGAGACTTCACTGGTATCTGATCAGTGCCTGTAGCACTCTGGAGTGTTTCCAGAAGTCACATGACTCTCCACCAGTGTCAAAACAAGCCTGAGAGGTCATAAGCAAGAAGGGGCAAAGGTTGGTGACTAGCTCGGCAAGCAGCGGGAAGAATAGTGGATGGTGGCAGGAGGAGCTGAAGAGATAGCTGGAAGATTTGAAAAGGTGTGTGGGAAGGGTGAAGGGGCGACTGTTTGGGCAGAGGTGAAAGACAAAGGCTTTCTTTGGAAGGGAGGGGAAATCTCACTAGGAGACTCAGGGCAAAAGGCTGTTTCTTCAAAGTGTGGTGGCTTTCTCTTCATTGATACAGACGAGGACATGCCTGTTAGAATTGAAGCACAGTGTTTTGGCTTAACAAGCACAATGTACTCTCAAAGGAGATGGAGCAAGTCAGATGAAAAGTGTGTATTGTCCTCAGCACTAAAGCTTTGCCAACCCCTCTTCCCCACTGACTGCTCATCCTGCGTTACAATTTGCAGCCTGTTTTTTTTAACAAAGCTGCCTTTTCAGATGCTCTGTGGGTCTGTGCTGTAGAGCAGGTTAGTGAAATGGATCAGGTTTAAAAACCAAGCAAAACGTACTAGTCCTGGGAATAACTTCTGAACTTAAGTCACCTGGTTTATAATGCACCTTCACAGAGTCACAGGAGATGAACTGCAGTGTGACCTCAGGAGCAAACAGGGGTAGAGAAGTTTCTTGAGCTAACTAACTACACACTGGGGCACTCGTATTTTGAACCTCCTTCTGCACAGGGAGACAGGAAGGAGGAAACAAATTCATGTGAAGTTGTAACAAAAGGGGAGCAGTACTGGATGTGCGGTGAGAGGTGAAGCTAAGAAACAGGGCTTATGAGGAGGGAATATGCAGGTTCCACTTCCCAGCCTTTTCACACTGTAAGAATGTGGTTGACAGGCAGGGAGAAGAAGATAGAACAACTAGTTTTTATGTCCTGGAGTATAATGCCACATGGACAACCAGCAGGATCTGAGGAAAATGTAGTTTATGGAACTTGTGAAGGGAGATCACACTTTTATTCCAGTAACTCAAGGAAAAGATACTGTTGCATTACCTAATGTAACAATTAAGTGCCCTCATTTTCTCTGGGCTGTTGTGTACTTTGACTGATGCTCTGTATAATTGTATATGACCTACTCATGATATATAAACTCACTGTAAACCAGGAAGGCTTTTGACATTACTCAGAAGGGAGTGTGACATGGAAGACAACTGCAAGAAGTGTCATAATTTTCTTCCTCACGCAATGCGATCATCTTGTGATAGATATGGTGGCCTTTTGTGCCAGTAGCTGCTCTGTTCTAGAAACTTAGAAAACGTGATTTTGCTTATTGGTGCCTTGTGCTGTAAATGCCAAAGAAATATGGTCTCTGAGATGCAAACAAATTAATGAAGCTGTGAAATAAAAACCTTCATGAGGAATTTCAGAGCCAAGAGATCTGTGAGCACTCCTGAGGGTCCTGGCTGATTCTTGAATACTGAGTACTTGCAAACTAACTTTCTGTAAATCCATCTGATGCAGAGCAGGGGAGGTGGGCTGAAATGAAATGCCTCTGAATGGTCGCTGTGAATTACAGTCATAGTACTTTGAAACTCACCCACTGTAATCTATATGCTTCTGTTGAAAAGTCTCTGAGCTACTGCTGACCTGTCTGAACTCTTCAAATGTTGATTTTAGTACTCTACCAGCCTCTGAAATGTCTTTGCTAATCTAGGAGTAATGCAGTCTGTGTTAAGAGGGGGCGGGGGGAGAAAATAACCTGACAGGCATTGACAATGAAGGAGTCTTTGTCTAGTTACCCTATGCCCTTTTTGTAGTTAGTGGAGAGAAAGCAATTTTGGTATGAATCTTTTTAAGCATTGATTTTAAACATCCAACTCAAGATGGATAATGACCAAGACTTTACCTTCATGGCCTCAAGCTATTGTGGAATTTGCTTCAACTAAGAATACAGTCACATTTTTTAGATTGATGAATGCAGGTTATCTAGACCTCATGGAAGGTGCAGAGTATCAGCAGGAGTTACTCAAGGTCTGTCTTTATTGCTGGAATGTACTCATCTGAACATTATTTACACTCTAAGCTAAGGATAGACCAATCTGCCTTGATCTATATGGGAATTATATCTGTCTAACACGTTACTTTTTAACATAACATCTACCTTACTTCTGGCTGATATCTTCTGTTATTTTGTAACTGTTATCCAGCTGCTAGGAGTTGTATATTTTGATTTAAGGCGGTGTTCATAAGGTTCCCATCTGCTTTTCCTACTTAATGTGGCATTGACTAATACACCTAGAAGTCAAATGAATGTGGTGCCATGTGTATAATCAAGTAATGAATTATTACCTGCTGATATGTGATTAGATTATTATTTATGACTAGTTGTAGGCAAGCCTACTGCATCAAAATGTTACCACATGGGTATGGTACAATTATGATATTGCTTTTATTTTAAACTACGTGCTTGATGGTATTTGTTTCCTGTCTTGATTAATCTTAGTTTTGTTTATTTGTCTTGTCTTAGGCCAGAGGATTGAAACAAGACAATGGATTGGGGAGCTCTGCATACCATTTTGGGAGGTGTAAATAAGCACTCCACCAGTATTGGGAAGATATGGCTCACAGTCCTGTTCATCTTCCGTATCATGATCCTGGTTGTGGCTGCAGAGAGAGTCTGGGGAGATGAACAAGATGACTTTGTCTGCAACACACTTCAGCCTGGCTGCAGAAATGTGTGCTATGACCACTTTTTCCCCATCTCTCACATCAGACTCTGGGCCCTGCAGCTGATCTTTGTCTCCACACCTGCGCTGCTGGTGGCCATGCACGTGGCCTACAGGAGGCACGAGAAGAAAAGGCAGTTCAGAAAGGGAGACCAGAAATGCGAATACAAGGACATTGAAGAAATCCGAAGACAGAGGTTTCGTATTGAGGGCTCCTTGTGGTGGACGTACACCAGCAGCATCTTTTTCAGACTGATCTTTGAGGCTGTCTTCATGTATGCGTTTTATTTCATGTATGATGGGTTCCGAATGCCTCGCTTGATGAAGTGCAGTGCTTGGCCCTGCCCCAACACGGTAGACTGCTTTGTCTCTCGACCTACTGAAAAGACAGTGTTTACTATTTTCATGATCGCTGTGTCCAGCATTTGCATTCTGTTAAATGTGGCTGAATTATGTTACTTACTGACAAAGTTTTTCCTCAGAAGGTCTAAGAAAGCTGGAAATTCAAAACAGCAACCCAACCATGAGAATAAGGAAGAAACCAAACAAAACGAAATGAATGAGTTGATATCTGATAGCTGTCAGAACACAGTTATAGGGTTTTCAAGTAGCTAAGGTGGTGTCAGTGCTGATGCTCACTCTTTTTGGAGTGAATGTTTTATTTAGAGGCTGCAAATGAAATTTGTTACATGAAACACAGTTGGGTGAGACTTTGTGTAGTATCAGATGTAAAGTATGTAAATGTCTGGAAAAAGTCAGGGAAGCCTAAACATGTGAAAATTCCGTGAGGATTAAATAGGAAAGTACACTTTCCTATGAGTACCCTTACAAGCTGACTGACAAGTGGGAAGCCCACCACTTACCTTCATGCTGACCCGTGAAAACTAAATGCAACAGCAATAAGAACAAAATTCGTTCCAAGCTAGGTATTCTAGTATTAAAAGATGTTTTGTAATAGTGATAGTTTTTACTTGTGAACTGACAATTAAAATATTTTTCTAAAATCTAAGATTCCATGTTACTTAAGGTGTTATAGTATGCAACTGATTGTGTTTTGTTTCTCAACCAGGCATATGCAGAGGAACCCTGTAACACCATGTTCATATGGAGGAGACAGCAATAGGGTACATCTTTACAGCTTTGCAAGTGCTGCTTGAGTCTGGCCAGGTAGTTTGAGATGCTTGCATACACACTGATGGCTGTAGAGGAAGTTGTATGAAAGGTAGCTAGATCCTGAGTGCAAAGTCATGCCTAAAATCAGCATGAGAATATAGATACAGCCTATGTAGGCTTGCTTTAAACATCTAGCAGACCTGGTAATCTTGCTGATCTTTTAATTGCATACTGCCAGTTTTATAGCAACTTACATAACTTAATGTAGATGTTTATTTCTCTAATGTATTAGCTGTATGTGTTTATGCTATATCACATCATGGAACTTTTTTGGTTTTGATTTGTTCTGCTTTTTTTGTGCTTGACTGATGGTGCTGTTCTGAGACTAGAGGCTATCTGGTTTCAAGGACATGGGAAAGTATTACTGGAAATGGAGCAAGTTTTCTGAATAAAAGGCAAACACTTCAACCTTTCTCAGTGAAGTGAGAGTCTATATGTGAATGCTAGTGAGATGTTCAGTAGGAACTTGCGAAACTTTTTCAAGTAGGGACTCTACATCCAAAGTGCACATAGCTCCTGCACACCCTTCATTCCCATCTAGAGCATTGATGCCCTAATTCTGTTGTCCATACTCCAGTGGAGATACACTGGTAACTCTCAAGTGCATGGCAGTATGTGTTTGTGGGAGGACTATGCTGTTGCAGGCAGGGGAACCTGAAGGTGGAAGAGGTGCATGCGGTGCAAGACCGTAGCTATATTGTTTTGTGTGTTTCCTGGTTTGGGTCACTTCTCACCACTGACCTTACTAGAATTACTTTTCTTTTTTCCCTACGCTAGTACAAATGGATTAGCCTCATTGTTTTTGTGTAATGGAACTACTCTTCCAAGCAGCATAAGAAAGAACAGGTATCCTTAGGACAGAGATTGCACTCAGTGCTGTTTTCTTCATGCTGTTGTATGACACTTCTTACAGGTGCTGGCACAGCTCTGTCTGTGTCCATGCTGTAAGTGGGTTTGGGTGGCTTGGCTGGTTTATCTGTGACTAGTGAAATCCTAACAGGGAGCAGGTGCAAGCAATAGGAGGGAGAAAATACCTAGAGTCAGCTCTGTCCCTGCATGAGGGCCTGAGCTGAGCCCTGTCATTTATCTATTCTCTTCTGCTGGCAAACTCCTGATCTTTCCTGCCTTCGCAGCACATTTTCCTTTTTAATCGCTGTTGTGAAAAGAAATTGCTGCTAGTCTTCTGAATGTGTCCACCAGCAAGCTTGAGGAAAAAGTATACACAAAACTGTGTATTAGTGTGTATTGTTCTCTCTACAGACTTATGAAGCTGCTCTCTTAGGGTCAGGAAGGTGGATGCTCAGGCTGTACCTCACTGGATCCCCCTCCAGTCATCCTGAGGGGCACAAGTGTGATGGTGGTTTCAGAGTGTGGAGACACAGCTACTTCTGTTCTAGAACTGTGTTTCATGGAACAACTTGAGACTTGAGCTATGGTCTTTCATCCAGGATGTGCTGTGAATCACATACCATATACTGAGTATGAATGGAGATCAGTTAATAATTATACTTGATCATGTCTCACCACTTTTAGTAATTAAATTGAAATAGCCCCATGCTGAATGCCAGTAAACCTGCAAAACACCTTAACGTAGATATGTTTTCCTCAAATGGGAGAAGGGGTTATTTTTTCTTGGCCTATGCTAAAGCAAAGGCCTGCAAAACCACAAATGGGGATATGAAAGCAGCTCTCTATATGGTGGGGGGTGGTTTTCCTGCTTACAAGTTTTCAAACACTGGGTTTCATTCCAGCAGTTAGCTTTTTCTAGAACATGAGTTCTGTGTCTGTTGTTCTTTTCAGCCTGGATAAGTAGGCAAAGTCTCAATGAAGAAATGGTCATCCTTTGTAGGCCAGCACAACTATGTGTGTGGCCATGCTGTAAATGAGTTTAGGTTGGTTTAATGATTCCTGTGTAGTAGCAGGACTGGGTAAGGTGCAGTCTGGCAACACTGCCCTGTTGCTGCTGTGTCCTGGCAGCCAGATAGGTTGGGGAACAAATGTGCCAATCCCTGTCCAATTTACACCAAGGGCAGCTGTAAATCAAAAAGCCAGAGCTGATCCAAGGCTTCACTAGTGCTAAGTCACTGATTGGCTCAGCAGGGAAGACCAGTTGTGGTTGATGTGTTTGGCTGCAATATTTCTTCTCACACAGTGTGCAATCCTAATTATGGACACTCTCCTTTATCTGAAATATCCCCTGACTTCTGTTTACTGCCAAGGAGAAGTCCCTGACACTATCAGTGCCCTCTTTATTCCTAGTAGATGGCATTCTGATGAAATGGCAGCTTTAGTGATTTGTTTCTCCAAGTCAACTTCCCACTGCTACACTTTGTGGCCTGGGCAGGGGAGGCAGCTGTGTTTAGCAGGGTGATACTTAACCCTTTCTACAGGGAAAAGCCAAGCTGCTTTTCTTGGTTTCCAACTTCCTCTGTCTTCCCAAGCTGTCTGGGGCTGCTCAGAACTGCTCCTATACATTCTCTGCACCTGCCCTTGCTCCTGCACTGCAGCCCCGAGGAGAGGGTGTCACCATTCCCCCAAATCTCTGACCCACTGGTGACCGGCAGTTTGTACTGTACTGGCACCACCATTATCCTATGGTAGTTCAGCCAGTTTTCTCTGATGGCAGCTGGCTTAATTGTTTCTGCCCAGCCCTGCTGCAGCTCCCCACCCTGTGATTTCTCCTTTGTTATGCCTGAGGTGGAGATTGCTTAAATTTGTTGTGGAGCCAAACAATTAATCAGAGCCTCTGGAAAAGCTCTCTTGCAAATTCTCTGCATCCCCTCCCAGCCTCTTGTCTTGCTTTCCTTTCAAATAGGCAGGAGCCCTGACCACCTACAGGTGCAGCAGCAGTCTCTGCTGGACTCTATTACTGTTATACATTGCAGCCCTTGACTCCAGCCCCACTGCACGCTCTCCTCCATCCTTCACTCTTATTCTCAGGCCAGCCCCCTTGCAACTTCGACTTTGTTTTTCCATTGACCTAGGCCCTTGCTAGCAACCCTTCATGACAAAGCACTTAAAGCAAATGAGAGCAGTTGTGGGATGGTTTGAACCTGCTCTCCTCCTTCTGCGTAGTTAGGCTGCCTACCCTACCCCACGTACTGCAGCTGTGAGCTCTTTGCTGGCAGGTCAGATTCAGTTTGGCTCCCCCAGCCCCTTCACTGAGCAGAAACTCTGCTGGTGTGTGCAGTGCCAGCCCAGTGTCTCACCCACCCTTGCCCTACAATGGCATCCTGGGAAGCACTGCCACAGCCAACAGGAGGGAGACCTCTTCTCCTGATTGCCTAGTATGTTTTTCTATTGCCACTGTTACCTGTATTCCCCTTACTGAACCAAGGCTGTATTACAATGCTTCTGAAATAAATCTATTTCATAGAATCATAGATTAGTTTGGGTTGGAAGGGACCTTTAAAGGTCATTTAGTCCAACCTTTGCAATGAGCAGTGGCATCTTCAACTACATCAGGTTGTTCAGAGTCACATCCAACCTGACCCTGAATCCTTCCAGCCATTGGGCATCTATCACCTCTCTGGGCAACCTGTTCCAGTGTTTCACCATAATTTGTAAAAAATGTCATCCTAATATCTAGTCTGAATCTACATTCCTTTATTTTAAAATCGATACCCCTTGTCCTATTGCAACAGGGGCCCTGCTAAAAAGTTTGTCACCATCTTTCTTATAAGCCCCTTTTAAGTACTGAATGGCTGCAATAAGGTCTCCTTGGAGCCTTCTCCAGGCTGAACAACCTTAATTCTCTCAGCCTGTCTTCATAGGAGATGCCTTCCAGCCCTCTGATCATTTTTGTGGCCCTCTTCTGACCCACTCCAACAGGTCCACAACTTTCCTGTACTTAAGACTCCAGAACTGGACGCAGCACTCCACGGGCATCTCATGAGGGCAGAGTAGAAAGGCAGAATAATCTCCCCTTGACCTGCTGGCCACACTGCTTCTGATGCAGCCCAGGATACAATTGGTTTTCCAGGCTGCAAGGACACATTGCCGGCTCGTGTCCAGCCTCTGATTCACCAGCACCCCTAAGTCCTTCTTGGAAGGGCTGCTCTGAATCCCTTCATCCTGCAGCCAGTATTGATACTGAGGGTTGCCCCAACCCAGGTGCGTGACCTTGCACTTGGCCTTGTTGAATTTGCTAAGAGTGCACTTGGGTCCCACTGTCTATGTCACTGATGAAGATATTAAACAATCTAGTCCCAATGCAGACGCTGAGGGACACCACTTTTCACCAACCTCCATCAGGACATTCAGCTGTTGACCACTCCCCTTTGGATATGACCAGCCAGCCAATTCCTCATCCACTGAACAATCTACCCATTAAATTCATTATCTCCAATTCAGAGAGAAGAATGCTGTGAATGGACTGTGCCAAAGGCCTTAAAGAAGTCCAGATAAATGACACCTTTAGCCTTTCTGTTGTCCACTGATGTAGTCACTCCATCATAGAAGGCCACTAAGTTGATTAAGTGGGGCTTGCCCTTGGTGAAGCCCTGCTGGCTGTTTCAAATCACCTCCCTGACCTCCATGTTCCTTAGCACAGCTGGGCTGTCAGGGAGCATGGCCTCTGAATCCAGACCGACTGTTAGAGCTGAGATCCTACATCATATTGGCCACTGCTGTCCCCTCAGGTGGGCCCTTGGGCAGAGACCATCCTCACCTCAGTGAACTTCCACACAGAGACCCTGTGTCTGACTGCAGCGAGTGCGCAACTGGTGTAGCAATCTTTCCCCTGCCAAAAGCACCGTGTACAGCCATTTCCCTGCACAGGCCTGTATCGTCAGGCTTGTATTTCTCAGCTTGGCCATGTAAAGGTGAATGGCCTCCTTTCCAACTTCCACAAAAGCCACAAATTTGCCAGCTTCACCAAGAAAGATGGGGGTGGGGTGCAAATAACACTTCTGCAATTTCCCACCTACTCAGCTCTACTCCCTGATACGTGTTTTGGAGTAGGAATGCTTCTCCAGCGCACATGGACAGCTGGATGGCTCGCGTGGGTTTCTCCACACGAAGCCTAATGCTTTGTCTGACGCACAAAGCAATGGACAGGTGGGTCTGTGGGAGGAGGAGACAGGGAGAGGTTCTTGCAGAGCCCTGACTCAGCCATCAAGTCCTAGCAAGGGCCCCTGTCAGCACCCTGTTTCATCCCTGCCAAGAGGCATATGGACAACAGTGCCGCTCCCTGCATCCTGTCACCACCAGGCTACCACCTGCCTGAGCCACTGCGGCACCTGTCAATGCCAGAATTTCTACTTCAGCCTCCCCACACCCTCTGATGCTGTGAAAATCATGTTGGCACTTTCTGCAAGCTTGTAGACATTTCAGGGCCAGATCCAAAGCTCCCCACTGTCACTCAGCAAATCCCTGTTGATTCCAAGTGGGCTTGAGCCAGGCCCTTAGAAAGGGCGTAACTCCTTAAAAACACTGCAATATCACCCAGCCACTTTCTGCACACCCCTTTTGCAACATCAGGTCCCATTTCACACAGCAGCTATTACATCCTGGCAGCAGATCTCCAAACTGGATAAATAATTCCCAGTTCAGGCTGTGCCCATCCACTGTCCACCCACTGGGCAGCAATGCTCCCCCAGTGCTGTGCAGAATGAAGAGCCCATGTGTGTGGTCATGCTCTCACAACCATTTTACCTGTTTCCAGTGATTCGCTGCAGAAAAGACTTTATTACTTAGAGGAGGAGGAGGGGGAGAGCTCCCTAAAATATTTTGGCTCAACAAATCTGAGGGCCTCTTTAATCCGCTGTTCTGGATGTTGGGTAGCAGTTTAGTTGTGTTTGAGCCCACAAATCAGAGAAACTTGGGACAGCAAGATCAGTAAAGCAGGAAGGTTTTACACCCTGCTGGCTCCTGACCCAACAGGACTCCCAGTCCACGAGAATCAGGCTATTTTACTTCCTTCAGAACCAGGGCCAGAGCTGGTTCTGCTCCTAAATCTTCAGAGCAGCACGGTGCAGCCTTTCTGTATTACCAAAATGATAGTGGAGTCCTGGCTAATCTTATTTCTCTCAGAACCTTACACCACCATCCCCTTGTTATATTTTACATAATGCACTTCTCAGGCCAGGGACCCATCTCAGTGATGTCTTTGGGACATCTGGGAAATTCAGGCAACTATTAAATTGCAACAGCAACAGCGATGACATCATATAAAGCATGACAATGACCTCAAGAAAGAATTGTTTTCTGTCCTTTATTGCCACTTATGATATACGAAAAGCCTGGAAAGAAAAGCAGCTGGTGAACCCTCTGGCCCAGGTAAAACCCTCTATATGTCCCTGGGGGTAGAGTTCACAATAATAAAACCTGGAACGACTCTTGCAGCTTTTAGCTAGATGTGGGTGACACAGGAGGGAGAATTTAGTCTTGCTATTAGGGATGATGGCTTGGGTTTAATCAAAACATGTCCCAGGTAGGCACACAGTGTGTGTTCAGTTGGGGATAATAAAAAACAGTTTAAAAGCATCCGACAGAGGCTGTCTGAAAAAACTGCCACACTCACAGTTACTGACTCAGTTTCCGGTTTCTTATCTAGTAAAAATTTAACTAATTCACTAGTCCCTGCAAAGTTGCCCAGTGCAGATAAGTCTTGTGCAGTTAGCTGGAACACTCCTGTCTTGCACACCACAGCTGTCTGCATGGGGCCAAATCCAGCTCTGACCCTGCAGTTCCTTGGCCAAAGGGAAGAATAATGAAAATAATAACTTGCATTAATGCAGAATAAGTGAAGCAAAAATTAGGATTCCCAGCAAATGTTTTAAACTCCAGGTTAAAGATTCAGTTTTATTTTGGCATCCCTGATAATTATTTATATTTCAAGGGATATTTTCAGCAGAAGAGTCTGATAGAAGGCAAAATCATCAGATGATTAGAGAGAATTAGTTTAGATCAGAGGAGAATTAAGGCACATTGGGGAAAGAGCCTTCTAGCAGTCACACTGTGGTAGGGGGAAAATAAAATTAATTTCAAGGTAAAATTTTAACTCTTCATCCAACTCTCTGGTTTCCAGTGGCCTGAACTGCTTCAGGAATGAGAGCTGCCTGGGCTGGCACTTAGGTCAGCTCTGCCCTGTACCCAGAGGTGATAGAGAAAAAACCAAAAAATATTTAGATATATAAAGATAAAAATTAATAATGAAATAGATAATTATATCACCCAGTTGTGCTGGCAGGTGGGAGGCAGGTTCAGCTATCCATGAGAGTCACAGACACAATGGGTTTGCTCCCAGAGACATGCGTGCCTTCGGCACAGAGCTGGAATGTGTGCTCACACCGAGCAGAGGTGATTGCCAGAGGTACCTTCCTATTTCTTAGTCACTGTAATGAAAAAAAAAGTATTATCAATAAGAGTAGTCTTTTTTACTTGTCACAGACACATGAAACTGGTAACCTAGAACTGCACTTACTGTGTGTTATTTCATAGGAATTAGAGATGAAAGGGGAATGCTGCATAATTCAGTGTTCCCTCCCCGCAGCCAAGAGGGATAAGCTTGATCCCAAGCTTATTTTTGTGTTTATCCCCTGCTTATTGTAAAATTTAAAGTCATGCTGAGGCTTCCCCTGGAGTGAGAGAGCCTGACCTGCCAAACTGCTGCCCACACTTTGTCACTCGGGCATTTCCCGCTTTTCCCCACTCGAGTGGGGTTGATATCGGGAGAGTTCCCTTGTCCACCATCCCACCCCCCCCCTCCCCCGGTCTCTCCAGTGACACCAGGGAGAGGAGTTTTGGGTGAACTTGCAGGTGATAATGGAAGGCACCCAGTGAATTTAAGTGCCTGGAGGGCTGGGTGGTGGGGGGTTTCTTTATTGCAACTCCGAACTGAGGCGTCTGACATTTATGTAAATCCTATCAAGTACTTGGAAAATTTATGTAAATCCTATCAAGTTCTTGGAACTCATCCCAAAACCTATCTAACCCCTTTATCACTGTTTAGGGAAACCTTGATTAGCAATCACAGGTTTGGCAGTCAAAGACGTGCTACCGGCTACTCCCGAACCAAAGGGAGCTCTTCACTGCCTCTGGAGGATTGACTCATGCAGCTGCAGGTCCTCCCTACGAATGGTCTTGCGACATCACCTGGTTCACACACAATTCACCAGCTTAATTTACTCCTCAGCAAGCTAACTCTTACTCCTTTTTTTTTTTTTTTTTAACAGTTCTGGTATTTTACAGCCACATTCACCAAAGAGCTGTGAGGCATTATCCACTTGACCGCTGAAGAATAACCACCTATTTACCACGATTAAAAGATAGCAGAAAACATATTGTTTCCTGATGGATCTGTTAGGAAGAAATATTACTTTTTCCACACATACCAATGAAAAACCGTGAATATTAGAAATTAGAGGTCACACAGCGCAATATGAAAATCTGAAGCAGAATCAAATTCACCTGGGTCGTACTTGAGGTGTATTTGATATGGCATGCTTGAAAGATAAGGGCTGCCTGGTTTTGCTTGAGAATTTCCTATAGCTGTTTGGATTAACTAAATTAATTTTATTTTTATCTTGATAAATTCCTGGAAAATTCCTGTGGTAGATATACTTCAATTAATCTAAAGCTCTAAATCTAAATTATTTTAGCTTATTTTGGTAAGCTGTCAGTGCTGCTAAACCAATTTGAACATCGGATAAACTCTCAGCGCTAGCCACGCCCAGCAACACTGACAGCAAAAGCCTGAATACGTGCTATTTTGGGGGTTGACTATCAATCTTGGAGGGTGGAGAACACTGCAGAGGACCGGAACGTGTTGTTGAAGTGATTCGTTTAGATTGCAGCGTTCACTCCCACATCTCCATCTAACCTTAGGAGAGGTGAGAGTACCATCCCCCGCCACCACTGACACAGCTCACAAGCCCTCGCTAGCTGTCTGGGCTGTGGTATAGAAATGTAAGGCTTACCAGAAAGTGCTGGATTTCAGAAATCTGGCCAGTAGCTTCCATGGCTGATTGGATAGTGTTTAGGCAGCTTTCACCATACCTTCCTTTGCTCTCTGGAATTTCAAAGGGAGCACAAGTTTTTTTATACCTGAAGCCAGACTGTGGGCACAATTCTGTCATAGCACATGTCAAATGAGCAACGGGAAACAGAAAAATTAATTTAGCTGTTTTTAGTGATCTTGCTGTGATTTTTCACATCAGCAGGCAGTGCCATTACATTCGTGGGTAGTGCTGGAAGTGTATCGAGTGCCATAGAAAAGAAAAAGATGTAAATCCAATTAAGCAGGCCTACTGGATCTATGCATAGCTAAATGGGCATGAGCAATTTTGGGTTTTATGCCCTTATGTTTTTTGTTTCATGTCTCTGAAGTTATAGACATGCGTGTGCACTTTGCTGACTTACAGGCAAAATACCTCTTCCCTGGATGTACAATGGGCTACATAACAATGCAACATGTCTTGACACAAGGAAGAATGACCTCACCTGAGGCTGTGGGTTGCAGTTTGGAAATAAAGTGTTTCAACAGCAATTGCAATCCCTGACAGAGATCAAACTCTGCACAGCATGTTTTGAACTTGAATGGAATTTCCTTCTGGCTTCACATAATGCTGTCAATCAGAATAATTTCCAGTAGATTCTATCTCTTTTGAAATAATAGAAACTACTACAATCGATTTATGAGCACCCTTGCCTGATGCTCTACCCATAATGATAAAATAACTAACAGTAAAACACCTGGTATGGTTTAGGCCTGATTTATTTTACACTTTTTCCACAAGCTAGACATGTACAGAGTTGATGTAAGGTTGTTTTAATCCCATTTTTCTGTTGTCCAGACAAAGTCCCCTGTACAAGTCAGGCCATCAGGCCATGCAAATGCCAGCAGGACCACAGTGTTCCCCCTGCCAGTCTGAAGAAGTGAGCCCCACTGTGAACGCCTCCTAGCACTGCCTGCTTTCACTTTGGTTTGGAACCTCACAGCCTGTGCATCACTAAGACCTGAAATTTGCCTCTGTTCCCATCCTCTCCATTTTCTCTGAAATCTGGTGGATGACTTTTCCCTGCTTTTTACTTTTGCAGAAAAGCAGGCATAGCTACGTGCTAAGACAGCCCAACACCCAGTTCCCCTGTGCTGCCTTGACCAGGAAAGACATCCCAGTCCTTCACTGTGCCATCCTGAGAAGGGACTGCACACACAGGGTGGGAGAAGAAAGAAGTAGAGGTGTCTGCAGCAGAGGGACTGCGAGCCCAGACAGATCAGTCTGCGAGATCAGACACAGCAGCGTGGGACAAAGGTGAGTCTGCCAGAAGTGTTGGGAATTACCCTGGAGCTCTCCTGGGGGGCATCCTAGCACAGCTATGGTCTCCCTCTTGGCAGCTGTGGACACCCCAGAGTGTCTGTGACCAGTGGGGAGCAGGTACACGGGAGGGTGCAGGGCACAGCTACGGGCAATGCAGCTGTGTGCTGAGCCAAGAGGGGGTCTGGTAAGGAAGCCCCAGCCAGCACAGCTCTGCAAGTACTTACTGTGTGGGGTTTGGGCACTTTCCCTTGAGCTGGCCTCAAACTCCTCCAACCTCTTTTTCAAAATGCTACATTTTTATGTAGTCAAATAACAAAAGAATAGTGGGGTTTTTTTCCCATGGTAAATTTATTCTGCCACCCACCATTTATTCATAAAAACATGAGTTCATACAGGAACCACTTAGCAGCAGGCATGTGGTGGTGCTGAAAAAGTATCTCAAATAAGAAGGAGCAGCAACCAGTCAAAAATTTGTTTGTTAGCAAAAGAAATGATCTTTTGGATCACTGACCCACTAAATAATGCCAGGACATCACCAAGCACCTGCTTAGCTGCAGCTCTTGAATTTTAGCCAGACTTTAAGTACTGAGAGTACATGGGTAATGCAAAAGACAGTGGTTTTGTTGGTTGTCCACCTTTCCCTTTATGGTATACTTGAATAAAGTGGAGAGCAGAGGCAGAAACATTCCTGACCCAAAAGGATTTGGTTTTCCTTCTTTTAGGGCGCTGGTTGAAAGGGTTCTTGTGTCTGCCTGGAGTTCTCGTAATCCTGAATACCTACATTGCTTAGGAACAATCTCAGTGGCTTTCTGAGGAGATGTGCAGCTCTTTGTAGTTTATTGGCATGATGGCTCTGTTTCTTCTGTGTCTACAAGATCCCTTCCCCCAGATCTCTGCAGTGGGCTGTGCTGGGACTTCTGTGGATAGCAGCATGATGACAAGCAAGGAGGAGACAGGTTGGTACCTGGAACATTATCTTCCCTGGGGCTTCATCACACTTTGGAGACAGAAATAAAGGACTCCTTCCTTATATTCATTTAGAAGTAATTACTGCTCCACTCCTAAATTATCTAGTCCCTTTGGCTTGATCCAAATCCAGCTGATTCAATCTATGTGTAGACTTAATAGCCACCTGAGCTCCTTTCCCTGGTTCTGTGCAGCTCAAACACGCAGCTGCACATAAATCCTGGAGAGATCTTTCAGGGAACATCCTGGCAGTTTGCAGCTTATCTTCCCTTTAAACCAGGCAGTACAACAGTCTCCTCAAAGGACTTGAAAGTCACCTTCCACTGTCTGAGTCAGGACCTGGGAAAAGCCTTTCTACTTTCTGGGAGTATTCTGCACACTTCTTGGTACTCAAAAAAAAAGAAAAAACACAGAAGGAAGACAAGTTCTCAGTTTTTCCAGCCTGTGGCAGCTGCTGGCAAAAAGACGGGGAGAGTGACAGGGCTGAAAAGACACTGTCCTTCAGGCAAGGAAAAGGGATTATTAGGAAAATCAAGACTGGGAAGAACAAATGTAAAGTTTGTAAGGATGTCAGCGAGAGCCGAAAATAGCAGACACATAATTCAGACTAATAGGGGAAGAGTTCCAGGAATTTCTTCACCAGCAGCCATTGTACCCCAGGGATACTGCCATGTTCAAAGTCTTCTCCACCTCTTATTGCACAAAGCAGAGGAAGAGCCAACATCCTTATCCCTTTCCAACCTGTTACACACAAGAGCTATGAACCTTTGATGAATACAAAATCACCACTTCACCCTTCCCATAACTGTTCATAATAATTTATACTGTCATAAATTACTGACTCTTTTCATTAACTGCTGGTTCAGTCCCTAGCTGCTATTTCCAATTGTAGTTCAAATTTATTAGTGAGGGTCCTAAATTATAAACATCGATCACTGATCATTACTTAGCCCTTAAATGTTGAAAGTCTGTCTATATTTATACCAAACATTTGTTTATCACCTCTAGAAATGCAGGAAAGGAATGTAGTAAACCCAGCAAAACTTGTGCAAGAAAACGGTCACACTGACCCATGAACATTTTAGTCAGCTGCAGAAGAATTATTTTAGTAAAAAGTTCTCTTTTGGCTTGGCTTGGTTTTTTGTTTGTGGTGGGTTTGTTTGTTTGTTTGTTTGTTATGTTAGCAAGGTATCTAACATTTTCCCTGGTTTAACTCATGTGTTTATTTTTCATGTTTTACATATCAATACACTGTCTTAGACTTGTGCTACTAGCTGGGGTTTGCATGTGCCATAGAATGCAGAAGAGTCCTTCCAAGCAGCAATGGTGGGCTGTAGTCCAGTCCCACCTCCCCCAAAAGCCCAGAGAAGCAGGATTTGCCTTCCTCTGACAAAGGACGCTGCCCTCAGCTCAACAGCATTTTTGTGTGCTTTGCTATTTGTTTTTGTGTCCGGTTGTTTCAGGTCAGCAGAATCATTCCAGCAAGCTGACTTCACTCCCCACTCTGCTGGTAACATTTCCCTCTTAGGTACAAGGTAGTGTATAATTTGGGTGTATATCCTTTTTTACTAAATACTAAGTGGCCCTTGACCAAACAAGCCTTCCTGAACCCTACTTCAGCTTTCTTTATTAATTCCCGTACAAAGCAGAGCCTCACAGTCTTGCATAATTTCCAGCTCCAAATAGTTGCCCATTGACTAACAGCAGTCAAGCTTGAGCATGCAGCTGCCTGCTTGGTTTTCTGTCATGACAGGAGCTCTCCTAATGTTGTCTCTACACAGGGGCACCAGTGCCAGCTTCGCATACAGTTTTGTGTGCTTCAGTGCCCAAGAGATGCTGTAGATTTTGCCCAATCAGCATCACTGTCTCACTCTGTCACCCTGTGCTCTTTTCTAATCTGCCCCACTGAATATAGGTGGCTGCCAAAAGTCAGCAGATTTTGAGCATTCTCCAAATTATTTGCATAACTCCCTTGCAGAGTGCTAAATTTTCTAGACCCCCTCAGCGGCAATGGAGCCCTTGCTCTTAGATACCCACAAATAAAGAGAGACCCACTTGGCTTTCATGTGTGAAGGAGCCATCTGATGGGATGAGCGAGATGTGTTGTTTGACAAGTAGTTGAATTGCCAGGAAAAAAAGTCTTAAAGTGGGGAATGAAGGAAAACTAGGGAATGAAAAAACAGAGTGGGCATTTGAGAATTTGACTTGTCCTTATATCCTGGGACACTGCCCAGATACATCCAAGACAGCTCCACAAGCATGTTCCCGGGGGCATTGCTCCAAGGAGTAACACTGGGCATAGGGATACCAGACAAAGGGCCCTGGGATTGCTGCTGGCTGTGTGCCACACAGTGATCTGCAAGGTCACAGCTGTAATCCAGCTCAGGTCTGTTGGTGGAACATGCTGCTGTGGGCTTGACTGGAGCTTCTGCCTGGAAAGCTCTTTGTAATACTTACTGCTTTTCTTAATTTTGTTGACAGCATGAGGTTTCAACTGCATCCCCTTAGTTCCTCATGACTCTTCTCTCCCAAACCCAGTTCAGCTCCTTTGTCTCTGATTAGTTTAGCAAGAGGAAATGATTCCCATTATATATTTGCATTTAAGAAACTACCTGGTTAATATGATGCATACATAGGTGCAACCAGGTCGTCACTGAATCATCCTATTCTTGTTTTGAATCTGATTCAGGACTTGAATTTCAGACCTTGCCAAACTGCTGGATTAGTCATGTAGTCAGCGATTTGAATATTGACAAAAGGAACAAGAGAATGTACTTTGTTCAGATTAAATTAAAACAATGCGCATATATATGTGAATATGTGAATCCAGCCCACTTTCCATGGAGGAATCATATGTCATTCTCAGATGCTGCCTGCTCTCCCCACCATTCTTCTTGAGCTCCTGTCACTGAGTCCAAGGACTCACATCAGAAATTTTAATCCCAACGCTCCCTACCCACATCTTCCCCTTCTCTCTGTGAGGTGAGCAGAATCAGGCCATCTCCCACTGTTGGCATCCATCCTCTCCACAGGATTCACTAGCACTACCCTTTGTATTTAGCAGCCTTTATGGCTGCTCAATCAATCCAGCCTTTAGCAGCTTCTTTCCCCAGAGCCTGGCATTTGCCACCAAAATCTCTCATTGTCTACTTCCCACCCTTATCTGTGAATAAGTAAACTAATGTGCATTTCTTCTATGCTCCGTGTGCTCCAAGAGATAGAAGAAAAAACCTCCTCAGATAAGCAACAAAGACTGTCAAGCCTGAGAAAACTTTGCCTGAACTGTAACAGTGCATTTACAGACATGGAATATGCATGACAAAGCATAGGAATTGGTCAAAAGTAAGGTCTATCCCTAGCTCTGGCTGTACCCTACACCCCTCTGTTCTTTGAGGAGAGATTATTTCTGAGAGACAGTGGAAAGCATCTACCCAGAAGCAAAGAAAATCGTGAAGCTCCTTTATAGACCCTGCTCTGTCTGTGCCTGATCCTACAGTGCATCTTTGTGGTAGAGTTGTTGGTGAAATGAGACCCTCTCTGTGAAAACATATCACTCTCTCACACGACACTTCATCATCCTCTCACAAACTTTTTTTTGGAGCCATAAGTAGGAAATTTGGGTCCTACCCACTGACTCTGTTTTACCCATGTAAGGGTTTGAGCCTTTGTGCACAAGCAGGGCCAGGGGCTATGGAGTTCAGGGCACTGGGGGTCCTGTGAGCTGCAAGGAGAGCTGGGGCTAGAGAGCTGGGCCAGCTAGATGTCCTCCCTGAGGGGACAGGCAGTGAGCCTGTGAAGGTGTCTTTGGAGCTGCAGATCTTTTAATAAAGACCTGAGAAGTTGAGGGAACCATACTTATCTTTGAATTAGGGAGAAAAGACAAACAGCCACTAGCAAAGAAAATTGTGGTTGCCACAGGGGGTTGAAACAAGGGATCAGGCAGCTATTGACACTTTAAAGTGTCATGGTAAAGTGTCACATTGTTGGTTTTATTGATTTTTTTTTTTACTGGACAAAATGAAGAAACTCATTTAACCTCCTTGTTATCCTGAAAACCCAAGATTTCACCAACAGAATAGGCATAGCACATGCTATTTTATGGGATAACTTTGGAAAATAATTTTGAGGAACAGTCTCGTAGAAAACAACTCTAATTCACAAAAGTAAACTAGGTACTGTGCCCCTCTCCAGAAACCTGAATTGTTTGAACTAGGCAGTGAACATAAAAGAAGCTTGATGTCTTCTGTGCTGGTTCTTTTATCAATGATCTTAAGCTTTGTCTAGCAGAGAAGCCTTTGGAGACTGTAAGGATTATGGGATTGATGCCTGTGGCATGAGAACTGAGAGTCACCTGCAGCAACATTGATATAAACCACCATCTTTGCAACCCTTACATCAAGTTAAGTTTAAAAAGCACATTGAGTGTTGTTTGCATACTCATACCAGCCTTACAATCTCTAATCTTTCTCTTACAGTACTAAGCCATAGTGGTATTTTTATCAAATTAACATTTTACTGTTTAAAAAGCTGAAATATGACAGAGTAGCAAACAAAGTATTTATGTCAAACAATGAAAATTTGTTCTTCGTAAATAAAATGTTTCTTGAAAACGACATGACCCCATTACTTCTGTGCAGGCAGGGAGGAGGCAGAGTGTACCCAATGTGGTTCCTGTGTAAACTTTAGGAATTCAGTGTCGTATATCAGATATGGAAGCTATGGAAGCTACAGCTTTATGAATTTGAGCTCCTATGACCATGTATTTGTATTAGCCAGACTTACCAAGAGCATTTCAGGCACTCTTCTGTGAAATACAAAAGCTTTTTTTTAAAAGGCTGTGAGAGCAATTAAAGTGAACATGATAAAAATGGCCGGGTACCTATTTCAGACACTATGCACATAAAGATATTGAAGGAGACAAAATGATTTGCTCAAAGGCTAAGTAAGTATGGTATTTTTGGTCTTATAAAGACTAAAATGAGTGTTTGAAAAGCAAATGCAGAGGCAAACTGGTTAAACATGCTGAGTTGAACTGGGAAGGTGCTTTTATTGCTGATAGTGCAAAAATGCCTGGTGTAGCATGTTTAATTCAGCCTCAAAGAAATGAAAACTATTTGCAAAGTACAGTCTAAGTCTATAGCTGCATTTCCAGTTGATTAATGACAATTGTGCATGCTGAGCAGCAAGTAAGCTGCTAGGTGTTGAAAGAGCATCATTTTAAGCAAAAGCAGTGAATAAGGAGGTTGCTACATATATGAATCAGCAAAAATCAAAATGCTTGTGTATTATTAAAGTGATGCTTTGTGGTAGTCAAATCTAAACTTAACCACAAGGAATAGCAGAAGATCTTATCCAGTGTGAGTAACTGGATAATAAAATGGCCAGTGAACCTGGGTATCTGCTGGTGCAAACTAATACACAGTGCAAAAATTAGTTCAAAATGTACCTATTCAAGTACATGGGCATATATGTAACCCAGGAGGTACTGTTCTAATTTCTAGCAATGCTCGTGAAAGAATCTTGGAGTAACTATGAAAAAGTCAACTTATTACTTTAAAGTGTCTGAAAAATGAAAAAAAATAGGAATTACTAGAAAATTATGGAGAATGCAATAGGAAGCATTGCTCTGTGCTTATATAAACTGTGCAGGTACTTGGACTGCTCTTGTTAAAAAGACACACAAGATTGTGATGAGAATAATAAAGATATATAACAGCTCCTGCAAGGCACAGATTCAACAAATTAGGCCTTTTGGCATAGAATAAAAAGGATGGAGAGAGGAGATGACAGAAGTTTATGAATTTATGAAGGACATGAACAAGGAAAAATAATTAGCTATTAATCCTAATGCTGAGGAGTCAGGAATGTACCATGAAATCATTAAAGGGCAGGTTTTCAGTAAATGAAACTTTTTTTTTCCACTACACATATTAAGCTATTGAGTTAATTACTCTGGGATCATGTGGATATATATATATATAGAGAGAGAGAGAGAGAGAGAGGTAGGATAAGTCTTAAATATTTATATAATCCATATACAGGTGACATCAAAACATGCTTAGGCAAAGCAGAGTGAAACAAGGGCTATCAAAAGTATAGATCCAGACAGAGCCTCTGAAGGTGCCTGGGGGCTGCTGAAAGAAGAAATGCAGACATAGTCTTTGGAAAGCTGTAAGGCGTTACTGGAAGATGATGGCAAGACTTCTGTTATCTTGAAGTAAGGTAAAACCTGTTTCCGAGTTGAGGAAGTTACAACAGTATTTATTTTCCTATTTTTATGAAGCTTTTATTTCCGCATTACTTTACAATCCACAAGAATCAATGTTTTGTACATACATGCTTTGTATTCCTCACCTTCAATGCTACCCCTTCCTTACAGATAAACATTTACAGATTCCAGAGTTGTTAAAACTTGTCTCTTGCACCTCCTGCCAATGAGACAGGTGTTAAGCAAAGTGTAAGCAACAAGCCTTCACCCCTGGATTTGTGCTCTGTCAGAATTCCTTGCTAGGGTTCCCCTCTCCTTCCCAAATATAGCATTATATACTTCCTTACATATATGCTCAAGTAAACAAAAATCAAGACTAAAAATAGCACTCAGCTTTAGCATAGATTTTGTTTGGTTATAAATGAAAAATGCTATGGCAGTACTGAGCAACACAAGCTGTGGATTTCTTCCAAGAATTTACATTACCACTATCAAACTTGGGTATTATTTTATAAAACAGTTAATTCTTCATGACTTTTTTTTTTAGATTATTTAAAGATCTTACATTTCAGTAAAGCTTTCAATACTCTTAAAGTGTTCTTCTGGACAAAATGTCCAGCACATAGCCATGATGAGTGAGCAACTGGCTCATGGGTCGGGCACAAAGGGTTATAGTGAATGGAGTAAGGTTGGGCTGGGGATCTGTCAGTAGTGGGGTTCCACAGGGCTCCTTCTTAGGCCCTGTGCTCTTCAACACCTTCATAAATGACTTGCATATAGGACTTGAAGGTACACTGAGTAAGTCTGCTGACAACACAAAACTGGGAGGAGCTGCTGACTCCCTTGAAGGCAGGGAGGCCCTGCAGAGAGACCTTGACAAATTAGAGGACTGGGCAATCACCAACTGTATGAAGTTCAATGAGGGAAAGTGCTGGATTCTGTACCTGGGATGGGGCAACCCTGGATGTACAGACAGAATGGGGAATGAGATGCTGGAAAGTAGTGCCATAGAAAGGGTCCTGGTCGATGGCAAGTTGAATACGAGTGAGCAGTGCCCTGGCAGCCAGGAGGGCCAACCCTGTCCTGGGGGGCATCAGGCAAAGCATCGCCAGCTGGTTGAGGGAGGGGATTGTCTCGCTCTGCTCTGCACTGGGGCAGTCTCACCCTGAATATTGTGTGCAGCTTTGGGTGCCACAACACAAGAAAGATATTAAGCTAGTAGAAAGTGTCCAAAGGAGGGCAACAAAGATGGTGAAGAGCCTTGAGGGGAAGCCATATGAGAAGCAGCTGAGGTCACTTGGTCTGTTTAGCCTGGAGAAGAGGAGATTGAGGGAAGACCTCATTGTAGTCTACAATTTCCTTATGAGGGGAAGACGAGGGGGAGGCACTGATCTCTTCTCTCTGGTGACCAGTGACAGGAGCCAAGGGAATGGCCTGAAGTTGTGTCGGGGGAGGGTTAGGTTGGATATTAGAAAAAGGTTCTTCACCCAGAGGGTAGCAGGGCACTGGAACAGGCTCCCCATGGAAGTGGTCATGGCACCAAGCCTGACAGAGTTCAAGAAGTGTTTGGACAATGTTCTCAGACACATGGTGTGATTTTTGGAGTTGTCCTGTGCAGAGAAGGGAGCTGGACTCAGTGATCCCTGTGGGTCCCTTCCAACTCAGGATACTCCATGAAATCCAACTTAATTTTCTAAACCTCTGAGAGCAAAACCAAATTAACTCTGTCATTTTGCTGATACACAAGTTCTAATTTCTCATAATTACTAGATCAAGCTTAAATTTTATTTAAATCCCATCTTATGAAAGCATTTCTACTTCCAGACAGGCATCACAAAACCAAGCTCAGTACTAAGCATAACATAGAGATCTTTACTTCAATATACAGAAACAAACACAGCAGTACTCTATATACTCAGACAATTTTTTATTAACTTTCCTACACACCCTCTTTAACACAGCATTCTTTTCTGATAGGTTTTTTTTTTCATCAGTGCTTTAAAAAGCAAAGGTTCTTTACTATGTTTTAATCAAGCATCACTTAAGAGAAGTCACTCTTGGTTGGATGCTTTGGGTGAAGTGCAGACCTGATCTTGACAGAAACGCTGGGTATACTTTACAAGCAAAGCCCAAGATAAGGGCCGCAGTGCTGATCTAGCTAATTCATGCCTGGAAGGCCACCGTCCTCGTCCTCAGAAACTTTTCTTAAAGATGGGGTTCAAAGGGTACTATAATTAGAAGAAGCTTTTTTTTTTTTATTGTCAACAACAGAGCTCAAGCTCCAGACAAATAACACCTAGTGACAGATCTTCACACAGCAAGTAACTCTTCTTTGAGTCACTCTTTATACTTCCTGCTAGATTACTTTCACAAAAACTTTTACCCCACTCCCTTTGCGCAGTATCAGTGAAATCAAGGCTGCGCACACTAATGAGGATACCAGAAAGGTTTCCTACAGCTGTAAAAAGCCCACAAGATCTCAAACGGAAAAGCATCATCTTACTGCTATCCTGCCTTTAGCTGCCTGCTGCCCTTGTTGCCCCTACATCTGGCGACCAAGATCAACTTTTTTACTGTCAATTCAGCAGTTATTTTATCTGTTCCTTGTCTTCCAAACTCAGGCCTTCTAAGAAGGTCTCAGCTTTCTTTTTCCAGCCCTGCCTCACCCTACAGAAGGTCTGTGGGAGCTGCATTTTATCTGACCGTTGCCCAAACTGGTCCACGGTGATGATTTTCTGGGGCTGACATGGCACTGGAGCAGTTTCGGAGGGTCCCACGGGGCTGGATTTCCCTCCGGGACATGTTTTCTGCCAACACTTGGGAATCGACCCCGGCGCAGGGCTGAATTTGCAGTGTACCAACTCCCTCCGCCCGATGCGCGCCCTGTGTGCATGGACGTCCCGGGCGGACCCGAGGGCGCTTCCCGCGAGAGACCCCGTCCCCAGCCCCGCTGCATGCCCAGCAGCTCCCGCCCCTCGGGCACGGCAGAACCCAACGCCGGCGGCTCCCGCTGAGCCGCTCAGCCCCTTGGTTCGGCCCCGCCCCGTCCTGGGCGTCCATCCCGCCGACTCCGGGCGGCCGCAGGAGCGGGGCGCGGGCGGAGGCGGGTTAAAAGCGGCGGCAGGTGAGCGGGGAGGGACCTTAAAGCTGCGGGGCGGCGAGACTTGGAGCGGCCGGTCCGCGGGCACCGAGGGACGCGGGAGCGGAGCAGCGCGGCGCGCCCGTCGTGTTCCGCGTGTCCTGCCGAGCCCTGCCAGGTGAGCGTCCAGAGAGGCTCCCGCGTGCCGCACCGGTGGGATCGGGATTAGGCTGTGCGCCCGCCAGGTGGGTCGGGATTCGTGTGGTGTGCCAGAGAGGGGCTCGGGTCGGGGCCGTCCCGGCGGGACTGGGGCTCCGGGGGCGGCCGCCGGGCAGGCGGAGAGGGCAACTAACTACGGGGCTGGGGCAGCCACACCGCGGCCCCGAGTCCCCGCTGCCCCGGAGCTGCCAGGGAGGCAGCCGTGCCTGGGCGCCGGCTGTGAGCCCCCAGCCCCGGGACCGGCCCGGACTGCGGGGATGCGGGTCGTGGGCGATGACAGCAGCCGGCGTTCCGGGGGGAGCCGTCGGACCTCAGAGCCAAACGCGCTGTTTGCCAGCGGTGCCCGCTGACAGGAGCCGATGGCAGTCGCGCCGCTTCCCGCCGCTGAAGGCTCGCTGTAGGCTCCGTGTCCGCTCCAGCCGCGCGGGAACGCGGCGGGACGAAGGTCGGCGCGGTGGGAGGGAGGGAGGGACGGGGTGGGGTCCAACTGGTAACCCCGGAGTGGGAATTTAGGGTTGTTTTCAATAACGGTGTCTTGGCTTTGGCAAGTTGGGTGTCCCGGTAGATTCACTCTCTCCCCACAGCCAACTTCGGTGTTTCTGTAGTGGCAGATGAGCAAGGAGAAATTGTTTTCCCCCAAAACTTGCAGCACTGGTTCAGAACTGCAATGGGAGACGGCACTTGGAGCCCAGGCTGTTCATCTCTCAGTGATATGCACTTCAAATACTTTCCTTCAATCCTGATTAGCCCCTTGTGAAGGTTTCACTGACTTTATTTTAATGACTATGCAACAGGCATGAGGAAATTCTTAAGAGAAAGATGCAGGTGTCTGATGATAGCCTACAGTTTAGGTCAGTGTAAAAAGTTGCATAATATGGTGCCAGTTTCAGCAGAGACAAAGCATAAGAAGTCTCTGGAATTCCAGCCATCTTCTCAAAGTTGTTGGTTTGTTGTTTTTTTTTGTCCTACCCAATTTCACCTTTCTGTATCACAGGAAATCTGACCTCTCCCTCTTGCCTCAAGGCTTGTCAGCACAAGCTAGGCCCTGGTACCAAGGGTATGTGTTGGGACATGTTAGTCCTTTGGTTGTGTTGTACCTACACCAGTGTAAAAAGTTATGTTTTTTTTTCTTCTTTGTTGTTTGAGAGATTTTTGTAAACTTTGGCCAGTGTTACGTTTCAAGGTACCACATTCTCCCCACAACACACAGCTAGCACCAAGAAGAGACGCAGCTCTTATCCATGGCCAGTGTGGCTCTCCCACATTGCACAGCTGAGCCTAGCCTTGAGAGATGATGGACCAGCTATGCAGGTTCCCAGCTCGGGTTTCAAAGCATTTTGTCCAATTCACTGATAGTTTCCAAGTGGCTGCAATCAGTGAAAGCTGAGCCCCGAGACTGAATTCTGACTTCAGCAGAACTTACTTTCAAAGGAGCAAAGAGTGTGGATTTTAGTCTTTCAGAATAGGAGGAAAGCTGAAATGGATCTTTTCTGAGGTTTGAATTCCTGTATTCTGCTGGGGTGTAATAGCATCTAGATAATCAACACAAACTCTTTAGCTGAGGGCTTTTTCCTCTCAACTCTGACCCTGCTTTTCTCCTTTTTGGATGAGATAACAATGAATGTGGAAGGGCAGGCTCTGCTGTATCTTTCTTTGCCTGCTGGTTTGTGCTATATAAGCATGCAGCCCTGACAGAGCTGACTTGAGGCTTCTCACCAGTGTTGGCAAAATCAAATGTTGTAATTTTGAGATTAAGGGTGATGTCTGAGCTGCAGCAGAAGGCCTTGGAGGCCTGCTGGAGGTGTCTGGGTGGAATGAGGACTTCTGCTGAAGGTGGCCAAGTAGTACTTACCTCAGAGGCAAAGAAAACACCAGCTCAGCCTTCTAGGGCTGTGGTGTTGGCAAAAAAATCCTGTAAAAAGTACTAGAGAAGTCTCTACCTTGTCTAAATATGGCTTAACTCATGCAGTGATAGTAATTTCTATTGCTTTGGGAAATACAGTGAAAGGCAAAACACTGACAAGAGTCAACCACAGAAAGGGAAATAAAGAGATGGAGGGCCTAGAGAATGCACAGAGGAATTGTATTAAGAAGTAACTTTTCTCCCCAAAGCCTCGTTGAGAAATACATCAAGGTATCCTTGTCCCATCATAAATTCATGGAAGGAGAGAGTTTAATAAGCTTTTTGAATCCATAAACATGTGGACATTAATCAAAGTGACTTTACACTTGCCTATTGCTCTGGAGAGACTGCTAGGAAGTCCTCTTTTTCACAGAAGGTCTAGAACTGATTTTTCACACTTGGAAAAGTGACCATTCTGTGTATTGTGTCATCCTGCAGGTAAAAGGACACAGAAAAGAAGATGGACTGGGGAACTCTGCAGACTGTTTTAGGAGGTGTAAACAAACACTCCACCAGTATTGGGAAGATATGGCTCACAGTCCTGTTCATCTTCCGTATCATGATCCTGGTTGTGGCTGCAGAGAAAGTCTGGGGAGATGAACAACAAGATTTTGTCTGCAACACACTTCAGCCTGGCTGCAGAAATGTGTGCTATGACCACTTTTTCCCCATCTCTCACATCAGACTCTGGGCCCTGCAGCTGATCTTTGTCTCCACGCCTGCACTGCTGGTGGCCATGCACGTGGCCTACACCAGGCATGAGAAGAAACGGCGATTCAGGAATGGTGAGAAAATTGATATTGAAGAGCTAAAAAATGAAACGATTCACATCCGGGGACCCCTGTGGTGGACATACACCAGCAGCATCTTCTTCAGGATCGTCTTTGAAGCTGTCTTCATGTATGTGTTCTATTACATGTACGATGGGTATCAGATGCCCCGCTTGGTGAAGTGCGATGCTTGGCCCTGCCCCAATGTAGTGGATTGTTTTGTGTCTCGGCCCACTGAGAAAACCACATTTACTATTTTCATGCTTGCTGTGTCTGGGATCTGCATGGTGTTGAATCTGGCTGAGTTGTGTTACCTAGTGATAAAAATTTGCATGAAAGTACCCGGGAAAACAACAGTTTTGAAATAACTCCCCAGTTTCAGGATCTCCTAGCTCCCCATGTCCCTTAAACTTTCTTAGGTGTCAGAGAACAATAAGCAATATTTTCCACACTCAAGGAAAAGCATAAAAATGAATGCTCATTTGTGTTTTAAAAAAATATAGCCTCCCTGGGAAGCTGCTACTGATGCAGGTTTTAAATAATTCAGCTAATTCAGTATTCCTGCATTCAGAAATAGAGAGGAGCCTTCTAGCAGCAGCCTCTCCAAGTGTGCCTGCTGTTGGCCCTCTTGTTGGGACAGAGTCACTTTTCAAAAAGTGGGAGTGAAAAGGACCAGAGAAGACTCTAATGCCCAGAGGAGAGCCAGGAATCACAAAACCACTATGTCAGCTCAGAGGGAAGCCAATAACAAAGGGTTTTGGCTAAAAGTGGGGTAAAAGGTTTTTGTGGGACATTACAGCTTGTGTAAAGGAATAAGACAAGGGGTAATTGTGTTTATACCAGATATCCTCTCTAAGTAATCTAGAGAGCAAGGAAATGGCCTAGGAACACAGGCACTCCATGGCAATGCATGCTATCAGCTCTGCTGGGCACCAGCAATGGCTTTTATCTTTCTATCTTTTCATCTTCCTGCCTGCACTAAGAAGCATCTCCTACAGGGCTGGAGATGGCCAGTCTCAACTGCTTGTGAATGTCATTGGACCAGTGCTGCCTCCCCACAGTCACAGATGCTGCAGCAGTTGCAGGAACAAAATTCATTTTTCATTCTCTAGATCAGGTGAAAAAAAGGACTGTCACTTCTGAGAAGGTGGAGGCAGTGCAACTGTCTTCCTCCTCTTGTTCTCCCCTAATACTTTGTGAAGAACCTCAGTACAGTAGACTGTACTCGATGAAGAGACTTTTTACCACCTGACTGTGCCTCACTTAGCTGTGTACCTTTCAGAAGGTTTTTTTTTCAGTAAAAACAGAGAAAAATTGCCTTGCTTCATTTCTGTTTGTTACCCAAAAGAAATGCTTCAACTTACAGCATGATATGGAGTGCTCCTTCCATGGACCCCTTTTTCCTATCCAACCTGCACAGCTTTTCTTCATAAAACCTTTTCCCTATCTGATGTACCTTTCAAATGAGTCAAGCAAACCACTCCAATCTCTCTGACATTCCACATTGTGAGATTAAAACGCCATTCCTTTTCTTACAGTTGGTCTAGCGTAAATTAGAGACAACTTGCAGAGCTAAAATAGTGAAGTGAACCAATCAGAAATGAGGAGGAACTTGATATTTTCCTTAAAGTTCACATTGTTGAGTTGTAAATTGTATATTACTAATTTGAAGAACTATATGAGTCAGTCTTGCCTTGTCTTGAAACATATTTTATATCTGTCATAGGCACCTACACCAGCATATACGGCAACACAGTTTTATCTCCCCAGTGCGTGCTTACTGAACCTACTTCTAGAAAGCTGGCTGTCTCTCCTCCTGAGCTTTAATTACTGGCTTTTCCCTAAAATGAATAATCACTATCTCACCTCTCACCTTCTCTCTTTGCATTCATCTTCACCTGTATGTTTAAATTTGTCACTGTTGGAGTAAACAAAGCTGCATGAATTAAGGCCCATGGCCCCTCACTGTGCACTGGAAGCGGAGCATGAACAGGCTTCCGTTGCTTGTGAGCTACATCCAGTGTTGCAACTTGACTGCAGATGGAAATCTGTCATCTAAGAGGGGAGCAAGGAAACCATGAAAACACCATCCTCAGAAGCATGAACAAAAAGATAGTCATTCATAGTGAGCTGGACTGGAAACTTGGAGGGTGAAAACATCCTTAATTCAACTCCAAAGAACAAAGTTTGGCACATATCAGGTTTGTGCTTGATAGAGTTCCTGCATTGTTCCATATACAAGTACGAAGAGAACGAACTATCTAGTGCCAGTGCTCTAGTATTACATTTCTTTTGTAACAAGATTTTTATTTTTTTCTGAAATTATAATTAAAGCACGTATATGTGCATGTGTTTTCTGTATTACTTGTACATGCTGTGTGTTACCTAATGTGTCTAATGAAAATCTGTTTTACTACAATGGAAAATGTATGCACCAATACTACATTTAATAGCCAAGGGCTAATGAAAGGATTTTAGCCTTCTGCTGCAGGTTGGTTTTTCAGTTGGTTACATTGCCTGTTATACTGAAGTTTCGTGAGCTCATAGTGGAAGGCCCACATATGTGCTCTACAGGAAATAAAATATACTGCGTAAGACAGCCTTGTGCTAGCAGAATTGTGGCTGGAAAAGGCCAGTGATAAATTACTTCACCAGCTCTATAGAGAAGAGAGTTCATTTTCCCAGCCTGCCTTTGAATTTAGCTGGAACTTGAAATGAGACACACCAAAACCATTAACACTAACATGATGAAGTTATCTTCAACTAGCAGTTTGGCAACCAGATCATCACATGGGGTAAAAAGATAGAACTGGGGAAAGTGTCTGGAAGTAGCCAAGAGATGGCTTTGATCCAGGACTGCAGCATCAGGCAATAATAGCTCTACCAGGACATATTTACTGTCTCTCAGATTTATTTTCTGTGTATATTTAATTTGACTGAATAGCTGCTTTATATGGGGGGAAAAAAATTCAGATACTTTATAGGAACATGGGAATTGCACCTATTTCTGCATATGCTACATTGCATAGCTGACCTTCTACAAATGGATTTCTTATAGATTAAAATACAATGCTGTGTTGAAATTGTGTTTGTTCCTTCTGGAAATGCATTAGAAGTGTCTACATTTTTGGTACTTGGTTCCTGGGCTTTCCTCAGAATGAAGGTTTCAAGAGTGTTGAAAACTGAAGCTGCAAATCTGAGGTCATTACTGTTTCCTCATGAGGCTGATTCCTCACTGTTCAGTGTCCAGTAAAGTCAGAATATAAAATGTCATTAATAATGTGCTATCAGAAGTGGGAGGTGTAGGAGTGGGACTGGCTGGAGTTACAGCTTGACTGAAATCACCAGAAAAAACCACCATTGACTTAATCAGGTTAAACACTCATCCAAACCTTGAAACCAGAACTACAACCATGTTTGTCAGAAGGGGAAGGAAAGGAGGGGAAGCAAACTTCACTATTAACTCATAGATGCATCTAGAGAAAAAACCCTAACTACTGTGGGAGAAAGGCGGATTTGAAAGGAAGTCAGAAGTATAAATCTGTATTTATGACTTCTGGATATAGAAGTACTTTTATTAAAAGTTTTCTAGACAAAGATAAAAAAATCCTTCAGTTGTTTACAGTCATTATGAGCCAATGCACTGTTATTTTGTATCTGACAGGAAGTATATAAAAGACAAATTATATGGTCCATACAGAGAAGAGCACTCCTGTACCATGGAAGTTCAATTCAAAACAGCAACTCTGTTAAAAGCTGCTTTATTTTGTAAAAAGTGTACTGCAGCAGTAAGCAACACCTGAGAGCATTTTACTACCAACTAGGTGAAAATGAATCTGGTTTTTTCCCCCTAATTATAGTACCCTCCCCTGCAAATTCAGCTAATGGGTTTTACTAGGCAACAAAATCACACTCAAAAGAATTGCACTATATTTTTGGTCACCTGTTCTGATATTCAGGATGGCCACTACCCTGACTGTTATTTACAGTTTTATTTGGATTTTCACAATCTTATTACCTCCACAGTCATTTGAACCTGTTTGTAGACAGTGGCAAGAGTAATGGTAACTATTTGAAGCTTAATGAGCTAAGACTAATGGTAATGATCTTCAACATAATTCAGAAGATACCTGTACTTTTTTCCCCATCTGACCAACCCAACTTTTACAGAATATATTTCTCTTCTGTAAAGCTGGCTCAGCTCTGACCTGTGTATTTTCTGTATAAACGTTCCTAGCCACCAAAAAGTCCTAATAAGCTAGGTTTGGAAATGCATTAAGCTTTAATCAGCAGGTCCAGCTGAGGAAACAAGTCACATTTCAGACTTTCCACCTTTGAGAACATAGCTTGCTTTTGCTATGGTTGGTCCCCCGGTACTACTATGGAAGTCAGTGTCAGAATTGGTCACATCATTGCACATACCTTCTCCCTTTTTCTGCCAGTTTAATCACTGTCACAAACTCAAAGTATTGTTTCACATCTGCCTGCTCTATTCCCAAATCCAATTGAAAGATAAAGGTGACAACTGTGTCATGTTCAGAGGAAGCAGAACAGTTTAATCAAGCATTGTTAAGATGATTGCAACAGGTGCCAGAAAAAATATTTTATAATTAATGTGTGGTAAAGATTTCAAACCTACTGTATGTTGCATCATTAGTGTAATGTCTGCTTACGGTTTGTCATGTCCCTGCCCTAGGTATTGCATCCTTTCCAAGGACTGAAATTTTAATATACAGTTTAAATAGCTTCCACAATATGTCCAGCACAAATAAAAACAGTCCATACACTTACCCACACATGTATGCACAGATACAGAGCAACAAACTCACTAAATCATTCCCTTACTGTTATCTGGTAGATTGAATAAGACATTGCAACATGGATTTGTCAGGCATAATTTCTACCTATGCCATGATAAAAGCTTTTGTGTAGCGCAGTAAAATAGATATTAATGACTCATTGTCAGAGCATAAAGATCCACCAATGGGATAAACTTTATGCAGCTGGGAGGAGCTGCAGGTACATGGGAAGATAAGCTTAGGATTCAATAAGATCTTTATCACTGGGAGAAATGGCTTAACAATAGTAGTTTTAGAAGTTAGGAAAGTCTAAATGCTACTATTGTGAAACACCAAGCACTTGCAAAACTGTCTGAAGCGAAAAACAATTTTGTAAAGATGAGCTGGAGTTTGTAGTAGAACATCAGTGGAACATGAAACAATAAAATTGTTGCCTTGAAAAAATATCATACGGGAATGCATTACAGGTTTATCAAAAATAGGATGTTTGAAATAAAGTTTCCACTTCTGTTAGTACCCGAAAATCTTTATCTAGAGCCTACTTTGGGGCACCATCTGCCCCAAAAGCCCATTTATCAGCTGGAGAAATTTAGGGGTCAGGAATAATATGCCATCAAATATCTAAAACACAGAACCCGTGAGGAAAGACTGAAAGAAATTAATTGGTCTGGAAAAGTCTGAGGAAAGACCCAGCAGCATTCTTCAAATATGTAAAAGATTGTGGCAAAGAAGAGACGAAGATGTTGCACTTTACATTCACTCACAATAAGACAAGAAATAATAGGCTTATGTTGCAATGGGTTGTAAGTTAGTGTCTGCAAAATCTCTCTGTGGAGAAGGTTAAACTTTGAGTTGGTTGACAGACTTCATTACTGAAGATTGTTAAATGGCAACTCTGTCCAACATTTTTTGAGGATAATCTGGGTATAGGACTCTGCTCTAGGACAGAGGGAACTTCTAAAATGTGTGAGGAAGGGGATCTCAACTGAAAGAGTCAGTTATACAGGTTCCTTTTGCTGAGACAAAGCTCAGCTGTTGAATCAAAATCTCTTTCATATAAATTCAAGTCTGTTTGCCAGTGCAGGGTCTATCCAGCATGATCTCTGTCAGCATGGTTCCTTTGTGCTTTTAGCAATTGTAATAAGACATTCTTGTGTTGTAATATGTCCCACCTAACAAAGCATACAAGATGTCATTGTGAGTAAATAAAATTGCAATTAATATAAATGGTCATGGAATTATTTTTGTTCTCCTCAGCATAGTGAGGAAATAGCTCCTTATGCCTTGGTTTAGTGTCTTACAAAAGAGGCATTCTTCCCAGCAGGAAGAAGGCTGAAACCCAGATCAACGTTCAGTTTTGCTGCCCATTTTACTATATGTGCAAACATTGGTGGAGTTCACTGAAGCCTGATCTGCATGCAGAATATTTCCCAGCAATAGCATTCTATTTTGTGCTACTGATTTCTTTAACTTCAAAGGCAGACCATCACATTGTGCAGCAGTTTGAAATTTGTAGAAAAATTTTCCTATACTTAATATTTTTTTTTCTACTTCAAAGCAAGATAACTACTGCTGTTCCTTTCTGTGGAAGGTAGTCATTATTTGAGGCCTTGACAAAGTCATCACGCATGACAACAAGGTACATTCTTGGTAAAACATGCCGTATTTGCTCTTACCCTGAATACAATGAGAAAGAACATCCTGTTTAGGAGCCTTGGTTGTGGTTTGGCACTGTGAATCGTTCACTAGCAATACTAGTTTGAGGCATTAACACTGATGTCATCCCTTCTCAACCTGTCTGTGTCTCTTTCCCACCCCATTCATCACTGTGCCTCACTCAGCTCCAGGACCTTTACTGTGCCAGCACAATTGTTTGCACAGCTGTGCTCAGCACTGGATTGGCTGACTGTTTTAGCTGATGAAGAAACAAATGTTTTGTTTTGCTGGATTGTTTTTTAGCTGGATCAATTCCTTGATCTGGCTACAGGGAGGCCACATGAACTTCCACGCTGACATGACTGTGGGGCAGCAGGCCACAGTGTTGGGCAAGAAGAGCTGCAGGGAGTGAGTGGAAGGGGTGGAGGGAATGGCAACATGTTTGTTTGATGCTATACACACTGCAATTTCAAACCACAGCCTCTGGCTGTGTTTTCTGAGTGACTGCTACTAGAAAGGCGAAGTCTTAACTGCCTTTTCCCTTTTTTTGCTGCTGTACCCTTCCTTGCTCTCTATTCCTCTCTATTGGCCCTGCTTCTGACCTACTGGCCATCTTCTCCCCTGCTCCAACACAATCTTCCCTCAACTTTTGTATTAGTTGATTTAACACATAAACTCAGCAGAGAACTATTTGAACTTTGCATTTTGATGGTTTTTTTCAGCTCAGTTAGCTTTCCACCAGGCTTGTGGCAGGAATGACTGTATTTCAATATTTTTATTCCATATTTCTGTCTGTAGTGTGGAAAAAAAAGTAGCATCACACCATGACAGAATGATAGCAGGTATAATTCCTGTTAGGATCCTGCATGTCCTGTGTCTTTCTTTTTTATTCTTCCTCCTAACAGATGCCTGGCTTGTACATTTATACTTCTTCCTCTAATACATCTCATAAGGAGCTCTTGCTTCCATGAACATGACCAGAAAGTGTTTCATTGCTACATATCCCAGAACATTCAGATTTTTGTTGTTGTATTAGGAGACTTCCCACAGTTCCCAAAGGATTTTGGAGAGGAAGCCAGTTCTGGTGGCTTAAACACCAGCCTAGAGTCTCAGTGCTATTCTCAGAACCATATAACCGAGGACAAGATACTAAGTCTTCCTGTGGCTCCATTCCTACAAGCTAGAAGTCACATTAAGTCTTCCTACAAACTAGAAATAATAATAATTCTTCCTGTCGCCAGTTCTTGCTTGTTAATATGCTGTGTTCTCTGACATGTTTGGCAGTAGTGTGTAACAGAACAGAACACTAATCACTAATTGATGAGATAATAAAATTTACTATGCAATATGAGATGAAACTATTAGTTCAGTCTTTTAATTGCCATTTTATTTCTTATTTAATTAGTTTTAAAATATTTCCATGTAAAAACAGCTAGAGAAGAAAATGTTTTAATCCTCCTTGCTTCAAGCTGTGCCTCCTGAGGTAGCAGTACCCATTCCCAACATTTAAATATCTTTAGTGCCATCTTCTGTAGCGCAGCAGCATGTCAAGCACAATTCTTTTTATTAACGTGCCATACAGTGCCACAACAAGCCGAACTGAAGGCATTTGTAACTGGTTTTTTAAGGCTGACAGTGTGGACAGAACTGTTGTCAGCACTGCTGAGCCATGGGTCGCTTTGGCGTGGCTTGCTTATGACTGATGACATGTACCACAGCTGAGGGCTCTTTCCACTGAACTGTGTTCAGATGCACAGTTACGGTAAGAGTGACCCTCTTCTGTACTTCACTATAGATGTTTAAATTAGAAATAGCATGGGGAAACACTGTTTTGGATCAATCCTGATCTGAAAAAGTCCATTTTTCTCATTGAGCAACAGCTCAGGTTCAGATTAAGGGCAAGACGTATCTCCTAACTTACGCTATCTTTTTATCATTTCATAAAGCTTTGTGTCTATTTCTTATCTTCTTTCTATGTCGTCATCATGGCTGGGCTTTGTGAACGAAGATTTGGGAAGGGCTCTACCCACGTTTGTTACAAGTGCACTGGTGGCTAAAAAGGCCAATATGAGATAGACACATCAGGTTGCAAAAGGCACAGCAGAAAGACTCCTTAGGTGGTATATTCTGCTCTTTCCATGTACCTTGCCATGAAAATCTGATTCATCTAATCTTAAAAATACCTGGCTGACTGCTTTTCTCCACACTTCTTGACTTCACTTTGTTTCTCCACCAGCCAAATCATATACTGCTAAATGTCTGTCTACAGACAGAGGTTGTCACCTGGGTGGAGGCTTGGATGCAAGACCAAAGGTGGTAGTAAAGAAAATAATTAATTCCTCTCTGCAGACATTGAAAACCCACCAGGATGTGTTCCTGTGTCATCTGCTCTAGGTGACTCTGCTTTGGCAGGGAGATTGGACTGGATGATCTTCAGAGGTCCTTTCCAACCCTAATGATTCTGTGATTCTGTGATAAACGAAGGCTGAAAATTTTGTAAGTGTGCATTTTAGTGTAAAAATTTAAATGCCACCTAAGTTTTATGCTGCTGTCTAGTGTTAATGACAATGGAGGGAACCTTTTAAACATAATGAGGGCTGGCAGTGTTGAAGATAAGTGAGGAAGCTAGCAGGATGGCTCTTCCATGGAAATCCTTCTGTCAGAAAGTCCACATAAAGAGACACTTTTTAACACCATTAACTAAATCTGAGCACAGACCCTCCTTTTCTAGTATATGACTAACAAATAGCCCTCCCTACCACCTTGACATGCTTCCATGCTTGGGCTTTCACCAGTACATAATTTGTTCTTTATTTTTAAATAAAGAATTTGCTTCCTTCAAATTTTCCCCGTGGATTTTGCATACTTGCCTATCTTATTTTTCACAAATGATCCAGAGGGTTTTGTTGACAGACCAAACCTCTTCTTATATGATGCCAGAAGAGAATTCTTGGAAAAGAAATTGTTAGGTAATGGCTGTAGTCCCATGGTAAGCAGGCATTGCATCAGATTCTCCCCATTTGAAACATAATGGATTCTATCATAAAAACCTTCCGTGGCAGTACTGAAAGGCTGCTCTAGAACCTCATTGCTCTCCTGAGTAAGAATATCTTTCTTAAAAAAGAGGTATCAAGGCCAGTTTGTACAGATGGTGAGAAATACCACTTGAAACTTCCAGAGACTGAAAAAAACCACCAAAGAAACACCCATTGCTTCATGCTATTAAACATTTTGGACAGATAGTGGAAAATGAGAGATCTGTCTACCTCTCCCTAAAATAAACTTCTTGCCCTTCAACTGACTTTGTGAGCTGAGAGACTTCACGGCATGAAGGAAGTTATAATATTAGGAATTACTGGGGCTGCTGGGATTCCATCCTGTACCCCAACACAGCCTCTCATGCCCCACTGCTTCAGGATCAATACTGCAGTACTACTACACTTACAATCATGGGAGCACTGTGCTTCAGCTGTATCTCCCATCTCTGAATAGTCATTTGTTCTTGTGCCACCCCTAGTGCTTAGGTCCACAGAGATCTTCCTCCCTAGTGTCTTCAGCTGTAAGATTTATAGGGAGCAATCAAGCATTTGAAGGATACAAGAACATGGGGATGGTCTGATTCAGTTTCTCAACAGTCCGCTGTTACACACAGCTCCTCAAAGTGTGTCAAATTTTTTCGTGGATGGTATTTTTACTAAATAGAGCAACAGTGAGCCATGGGAATGACTAAGTTTTCAGCTCTTTTGCTGTAGAGTAGCTATCAACGGAAACTCATACATTACTGCTGAAGAGTTGTTGAGTTGTGCTAGTTTAAGTCATTCTGTCTATCATAGAATCAAGTTGTTCTGTCTTTCATAGAATCATAGGATGGTTTGGGTTGGAAGGGACCTCAAAGACCTAGTTCCAACCTGCCCTGCCAAGGGCAGAGACACCTTCCACTAAACCAGGTTGCTCAAAGCCCCATCCAACCCAGCCTTGAACACTGCCAGGAATGGGGCATCCATAGCTTCTCTGGGCAACCAGAGAAGTGTCTCACCATACTCACTGTAAAGAATTTCTTCCTAATATCTCATCTAAACCTACCCTCTTTCAGTTTAGAGCCATTCCCCTTGTCCAGTCACTACATCCCCTTAATAAAAAGTCCCTCTCTGACTTTCTCATAGGCCCCTTTTAGGAACTGGAAGGCTGCTGTACAGTCTCCTTAGAGCCTTCTCCTCTACAGGCTGAACAGCCCCACAACTCTCTCAGCCTGTCTTCATAGGAGAGGTGCTCCGGCCCTCTAATCATCTTTGCTGTGTCCTCTGGACTCGCTCCAACGGGTCCATGTCCTCCTTATGCTGGCAGCCCCAGAGCTGGATGCAGCACTCCAGGTGGGGTCTCATGAGAGCGGAATAGAGGGAGAGAATTACCTCCCTCGACCTGCTTTGACCAGAATCACCTCCCACACTGCTTTTGATGCTGCCCAGAATGCAGGGCTGTTTTTCTTTCTCAGGGCAACACTATATTTTTGAGTCCTGATGCGGACAATATCAAGAGACTCTTAAATCACCATTTTGGAAATAGTGGCAACTGATCTTTTTTTTTTTTTTCCAAAAGGTCTGTGCACGACAGCTTGACAGCTAATCCCAAGGTGAGGAGGGTCTGGGGTAAAGAAAAAAAATGCGCTGGCAATCTTTTTGGGTTCTTCATGCAGGAGACACAGGCAGTAGCAGCGAGGTTTGCCTCCTCACGAAAAAAGACCCAACTTCTTTCGGTGAAGAATCTTTTGTCGTTTAGGTTGGGTTAGTTTCCACTTTTGCTCTCGGGTCATTTTAACACCTGACGGAGGACCGTACCTTCGGCCGCCGGGGCGAGGCGCCCTCTGACACCGGTGCCGCAGCCGTCCTGTGTCCCTGGACGCCGCTCCGGGCCGGGAGCGGGCGGCGGTGGGCGTGCGGGAAATAACTCCCGCTGCGCTGCCTCCGCCGCAGCCCGGCGGGGCCGGCGGACAGCCCAGTGGGGAGGGGTTTCTCACGCTTTTATCCTCTGGGAGGAATAAACTGTTTTATTTCG